>NC_057927.1:30336377-30672755 GCF_017639315.1 Drosophila ananassae
GTGGAGGAGCTAAAAACACTTAATTCTGAAGTAACTCAGGTTCTTCAAAACGCTGGGTTTGAATTGAGTAAGTGGTTTTTAAATTCGCCTGAACTTACTGCATCCGAGAGCACAATAACACTTCCAGATTCAGAGCTGACTAAGGCATTAGGAATCGTTTGGGTTCCCAAAGATGACGTGTTTAAATTTGAAATTGATAATTTAGTCATAGGTCAAAGAGCGACTAAGCGGAACACTCTTTCGGTGACATCAAAGCTATTCAACCCCCTTGGCTTATTAAGCCCAAACCTAATTAAATGAAAGATCCTGTTGCAGGAGCTTTGACTTTAAAAGCTAGATTGGGATGAGTCGATTCCTCTGCATTTGGAATCAAAATTTAGCTTGCCATGTCACAGTGAGAAGATATCTCAATACCGGGATTTGTGATGAGTATGCCGATGTCACAATTCAAATTCATGCCTTTTCTGACGCATCTATGAGAGCCTATGGAGATTGCGTCTTTATTCGTTGCGAATCTGCAGAAGGTATTAAAGTCTCGTCGTTGCCTGCAAGGTCCAAAGAGAGGAAGGATTTTCCTCTCACTTAAAAATGCTGCGAATGTTCGTTTACATGTTCCGCTTTATAAAGAAGTGTAAAAAATTAGTAGTTCCTTTTGATAGTACACATTCACCTGTCGAATATCAAGAAGGGCTCTCAATGTGTCCAGAGCTATGCCCAATACTTGCATGAGTCGAATTTTCATGTGGGACCACGAGCACTGATGAGTCTCTTGCGACTTCGTGTTTGGATAGTAAACTCGCCGGAAGTCTGTAGTCAGATACGCTGCAGTTGCATACGCTGTTTTAAATGCAAGCCTCATCTGATGATACAAATCATGGGAGATTTACCCTTAGATCGAATCCGCTCGTCTCCATATGTGGCGTGGATTTCTGTGGCCCTATTGAGACGACATTGAAAATTCGTGGTAGGCTACAAGTCCTACATTGCCCTTTTTGTTTGTTTTGCGTCACAGTCAGTTCATTTAGAAGAAGTGTCTGATTTATCTACTGATTCCTCATTATTGGCATTTTAAAGGTTCGTTGGGCGTCAAGCATGTCCGCAGATCGTGCACTGCGACGAGATTGACCGCAGAGGAGCTTCAAACCGTTCCGTTGGAGTCGAGGCCGTGATGAATTCGAGGCCCTGCGTGCCCTTAGTCAGGACCCAAGCGACGGCGAGGCGTTGACTCCCTGGCACTTGTTGACAGGCGGACCGCTCATCGCCCCACCAGCACCGCAGGCCCCGGACCAGCAGGGTCTAGCGTGCTTGCGGCGATGGTGGCTTGTCTCGTCAATCAAGTGACAAATGTTTTGGCAGCGATGATCCCGGGAGTACGTCTTGGGCGTACAGGTGCGGTCGAAGTGGCATCAGGAGCAGGAGGACGTCAGGAAGGGCGATCTGGTCCTGGTCGCAGAGGATCACAAGCCGCCCCAATAATGGATCACCGCCAAGGTCGTCGAAACTTACGCCGTCGCGGACGGAAGGGTCAGGATTGCCGTCATGAGGACTAGCTCTGGAGCGATATCAAAACTTCCTCTCTTTATCTCAAAGCCGACGGACGTGTTTTTTTTGTGCGCACTGCGTGTCATAAAATTTGCTTATTAGATTTTATTAAACAATCGGTGTTTATTTCTATTCACTTAAAAAACTAAAAATAATAACAAATTGCAATTCATAGATCCGTATCGCTTTCGCGTGTGCAGTGATATATTTGGAGGTAAAATAATAATTTTATAAATTTTTTCTTCCAAACATAGCCCTGCTCTGCTTCTCCATCTCTTACGGTGTTGCTTCTATTCTATTGCTCCTATTTCTCGCTCAATAGAGATTCTTATCTCTATTCTTTGCATTTTACTAACTCGCACTAACTGCTCTCTTCAATCTCCCCCTTTCGTTTCCCTGGTACAGTGGTACAAGGTTCATCAATATTATTAATAAATTAATTATTGAAATTTTAATAATTTATAATAAATTGATTATTTTAATTTTTAATAATTATGGAATTTAAATTGGTCTGTGCGTTGAAGTCTTGTAATAAGACAATCTCGTCTTCCCAGCCTACCATCCACTGCTGGCTTTGTGAAAACGTTTTACACGCTAAGTGTGCCGGGTTCACGGCCTCAGTTTCGGATGCAATCTCGCGTAGGTCTGGTCTCCACTTTTGCTGTGACGGTTGTCGTGCTGTTCAGGACAAAATGAGATCGTTCATGAGGCAGACTAAAAGCGGATTCAAGGAGTTGATTAGTGGTTTTCGAGAAATCAATGACCAACTCTGTGCGCTCGATACACAGTTTAGTAGTCTGCAACTACGAAACGAGTCTCCAAAGCGTAAAAAATCCTCTTTAAGGTATGTGCTTGTGGCGAATAATCTTCAGCCTTCTCAGCCGACAACAATGCAGCCGCTTATATCTCTGGCCACCCCAAGGCCGGACCTGAGAAAAATTCGGCTTCCGAATATCTCAGGATTAATGAGCAATTGTTCGATACGTCTTCTGTGGCATCGCTTCAAGTGATCCCAAAAATTCAAACCCCTGTAACAGTCACCAAACAGGGCAATCAACCGCCCGGACCCCCGGTACGTACTGATGCCGCTGTACTAGTTGCGGCGGCACCAAAACCCTTGCAGGTGATCCCACCATCGAAACATATTTTTGTTTCCCGGCTTGCCCCTGATACTTCTGTAGCAGGATTGCTACAGAATGTATATATGTATTGCTATTAACTAGAAGTTGTAGCGGGATTGCTACAGAAAGTATATATGTATTGCTATTAACTAGAAGTTGTAGCGGGATTGCTACATAATGTATATATGTATGTATTGCTATTAACGAGAAGTGTATATAAGTGTATAAGTGTAAACTGTTGTTAGTATAAGTCGGTGTTGTTGCTTGTTGTCGGTTCTGGCTCTCTCTCTCTCTTGTGCTCTCATCGCTCTGATTGCTCTTTCAGCGAATTACGAGGGTTGATGCAGATCGCGTGAGATGAGAGCGGAGTCAGTCGAACACCAGCAGCGATCCGACGCGGACATATTCTAATAAATAACAAAACGAAACATAGCAGGCAAAGGTGTTCTTCTTCCGGGAATATTTATTATAACCCTACAAAATCAGAAGTGGGCCGATCTTATGCCAAGAGAACAATTAAAAACAATTAAATAAAACGAAAATGGACGTTAGCAACGCATCAATTGCACAATTAAAAAAGTGGTTGAGTGTGTTACAGCTACCAACAACAGGAACAAAGCGTGAGTTAATATTGCGTTTAAGCAAAATGTCAACGGAATCGCGTAATTATCTGGAATCAGTTAGTAATCAAGACGAAGACGGCGATGGAAGCAACGGTGGAGATGAATATGAGGAAAATTTGGACTTAGAGAACAACGGAGATGAAAACGATAATGGCGACGAAGAAGGAGGCAAAAACAACGACGAAGCTGGAGGTGAAGGAAACGACAAACAAGGAGGTGAAACTAAAGGAAAAGTTGGCGGTAAAAATGAGAGCAAAGTTGGCGGCGATCAAAGCGGAAAAGACGGAGACAAAAGGAGCAACAAAGATGGAGACGGGAGCAGCAGCAAAGACGGCGGCGAAAACAACAACGACGACGACGGCGAGGGAGAAGACAAAGTTGAAAATTGTGCACGCAATGACAAGAATAAAGCCGGCAGCAGCAGCGCAAAAGCAGGCGCCAAAGAAGCGGTGGAAAAAGGCAATACTGAGAAGTCGAAGTTCTTGGAATTTTACAACCCAAGCATCGACGTTTCGTTAAACATGGCAACACAGGTTTTGAGTGAATTTTCGGGTGAAACTTGCGCACGAAAATGGATTACACAAATGAATAATATTGCAACCATTTATGGAATTAGTGGACAATATATTAAGATGTTGATGATTAGCAAAATCAAAGGAAAAGCAAACGTGTGGCTACATGCAAACCCTGAGCGCATCATGCTACCGTTGGAGGAGTTAACCGCTGAGCTAATCTCAATGTTTTCGGATAAAGTTTCGAAGTTAGAGGCAAGGCGTCAATTCGAGAACCGTAAATGGAGTTCAGGTGAAAGTTTTGGAAGCTACGTGGACGACAAGGTGATGCTTGGTCAGAGAATCAACATAGATGCAGAAGAAATGATAAGTCGCATCATTGAAGGAATTCCTAATCAAGGGCTGCGTAATCAAGCACATATTCAGTGCTTTAAAAATGTTGCACTTATCAAACGTGCATTTGCGGAAGTGGAGTTGCCTAAAGCTTATGGTGACAAAAAGGAGGCAGCAGTAAACAAGGACGAGAAGGGCAGCAAGGACACGCGTTGCTATAATTGCAATGCTAAAGGACATTGGGCACAGGAGTGCAGGAAGCCAAGGCGGGAGAAAGGTTCGTGCTATGCAATGGGACATTTTGTGGCGAAGTGTCAGAAAAACAAAATTAAGAACGAGGGCAAGAACAATTATGTAAGATATTTTGAAATTTACTTTAAGAATAATACTAATACCAAGTTAATTACAGAATGCCTCATAGATACTGGAAGCCCAATTTCTTTTATTAAAATTTCTAAAGTACCCGAAAATGCGTGTAAAATGCCAGTGTTAAGTTCATATCATGGAATAAATGAAAGTTGTTTGGAAACTTATGGCAGAATATTATGTTATATAAAGAAAAAAGTCAATAAAATATATTTTCATTTAGTTGTTGTGGCAAACAAATCTATGAGTCATGGTGTAGTTTTGGGAAGGGATTTTATGGAAGCATGTGATCTAAATCTGAACCTTGACACCTTGAAGTTGGTTACGGTAGAAAACTTAGAGAATGTTAAAAACAGTTATGATGTTAGTGATGAAGAGCAAATAATTAGTGATGTTGATGTTAAACAGAAAAGAATTGGTGATGTTAATAAGGTTAGTGGTGAAAGTCGGATAATAAGCAAAGAAGTAATAGTTAGTCATGAACCAAAGATTAGAAATGCAGTTAGGTTTCAAGAAGCAACGGAAGTTGACATAAATATAGTAGAAAAGGAACTGATGAATATTGATATTGAAGATGAATCTGTAGAATACAAAATTGGTGAACAAGTGGATTATAAGGTTAGACAGCAATTTATTAAAATTATAGAAAATTTTTATGTTAATAAACAAAGACCAAAGGAACAAGAGGTTAAGTGTGAAATAAAGCTGAGGTTGGATGACTCGAAACCTTTTAGCAGTTCTCCGAGACGGTTAGCTTATACAGAGAAAGAAAAGTTACAGAGCATATTAGACGAGTACTTAAAAGAGGGAATTATTAGGCCGAGTGAGTCAGAATATGCATCTCCAATAGTGTTAGTTAAGAAAAAAACAGGTGATTTGCGATTATGTGTGGATTACAGGAAGCTTAATAAGACAATGATTAAAGATAATTATCCATTACCCTTAATTGATGATTTATTGGACACATTAGTAAATAAGACTATATTCTCTAAATTAGATCTTAAACATGGATACTTTCATGTGTTTGTTGAGAATGAATCAATCAAATATACTTCATTTATGACGCCGCTAGGGCAGTTTGAATTCATGCGGATGCCAATGGGCTTAAAAAACGCACCGGCGGTGTTTCAAAGATTTATCAATAAAATTTTTGCAGACATGATAAGAGAAGGAAAAGTGGTTATATACATGGACGATATTATGATCGCGAGTAAAGAAATTGAAGAACATTTGAGTGTACTTAAAGAAGTTTTTGAAGAAACAAATTAGAACTAAGAATGGATAAATGCGAGTTTCTACAAGCGAGTGTTCAATACTTAGGCTTTTTGGTGTCGAGTGAAGGAATACAAGCAAATGATAAAGGAATTGAAGCCATCAGAGATTTTCCAGTCCCCAACAAAGTGCATGGAGTTAGAAGCTTTTTAGGATTGTGTTCATATTTTAGAAGATTTATAAAGGATTTTTCGAGGATTGCAAAACCATTATATGAATTGTTGAAAAAAGATTGCGAATTCGTGTTTGGAAAAAAAGAGTTAGATTGTTTTGAAATGCTAAAAAAAAAGCTCATAGAAGCACCGGTACTAGGCTTATATTATTATAAGGATGAGGTAGAACTACACACAGACGCAAGTGCACATGGTTTTGGTGCGGTATTATTACAGAGGAAAGAGGATAAGAAATTGCATCCTATATTTTATTTATCGAAAGCTACAACGAAAGATGAGGCAAAATATCATAGCTTTGAGCTTTAAACGTTAGCCATTATTTATGCTCTACGAAGATTCCGAATATATGTGCAAGGTAGACGGTTTAGAATTGTTACTGATTGTAATTCATTGACGTTGACGTTGAACAGAATAGAACTTAACCCGCGTATTGCGAGGTGGGCGTTAGAGTGACTCGAGTATGACTTTGAGTTAGTTCATAAGTCGGGAAAGCTTATGCAACATGTAGATGCCTTATGTAGGAATACTAACATATGTGTAGTAGAAACGGTGAGTTTTGAAGACAATTTAGTTATATGTCAAGCAAAAGATGAAAAGTTAAAGAAAATTAGAATGAGGTTAGAAAAAGAAGATGACAAAATGTTTGAGATGAAAAATGGAGTAATTTATAGGAAAGCGAATGATGGAAAATTGTTGTTTTATGTTCCAGAAGAAATGGAAGACAATATACTGTATAAATATCACAATGAGTTAGGTCATTTAGGTAGAGATAAGGTTATGGATGCAATTGTTAGGACGTATTGGTTTGCAAATATGAAAGAGAAAGTTGTTAGACATATTGATAACTGTTTGAGGTGTGTAGCGTTTTCAACGAAGTCAGGAAAAGAAGAAGGATTTTTACACAGCATTCCAAAAGAGAGTGTACCATTCGAGATTATACATATTGATCACTACGGGCTAGTGGATAAGGGAAGGTCAAATAAACATCTTTTTGTTGTCATAGACGGATTTTCAAAATATGTTAGGTTATATGCAACAAAAACAACAAACACAAAGGAAGTTATTATAGCACTGAAAGATTATTTTAGATCGTATAGTAGACCGACATGTATCGTTTCGGATAGGGGCAGTTGTTTTACATCTGAAGATTTTCAGAAATTTCTCGAAGATTATAATGTTAAGCACGTAAAAATAGCAACAGGGTACCCTCAAGCTAATGGTCAAGTGGAAAGAATCAATCGAATAATAGGACCGATGATTGGCAGACTCAGAAAAGGGATTGCATTGGGATACAGTTATTGAAGATGTTGAGTTTTCATTAAACATTACAAAGCAGAGAAGCATTGCGCAAATGCCGAGCAAAATGTTATTTGGAATCGCACAAAAAGGAAAAATTATAGATGAATTAAGGCAAAAGTTAGAAGAATTAGATGATACCGATAATGTTAGGAATTTAGACGAAATTAGGACAAAAGGAACAGAGTGTCAAACAAAGTTGCAGAAAGACAATGAAAGAAATTACAATGAAAAAAAGAAAGCAAGTTCAGAATATAAGGTAGGTGACTATATTGTGGTTAAGAATTTTGATTGTACTGTTGGCGTTGCAAGAAAGTTAATACCCAAACATAAGGGTCCATTCGTAATAGACAAAATTTTAGGAAATGATAGGTATTTAATTAAAGATGTTGAAGGTTTTCAATTGTCACGTATTCCATATCAAGGTGTTTGGAGTAGTCAGAACATTAAACATTGGATAGGTAAACGAAGATGAAGCTTAAAGATTATGTAAATTATTGTAAATAAATAACTAATAGTATCTAAGTCAAATAGATGTAAGAATATATTGTAAAATATCGCAAGATCAGGGGATCTTTAAATGTCAGGACGGCCGAATTGTAGCAGGATTGCTACAGAATGTATACATGTATTGCTATTAACTAGAAGTTGTAGCGGGATTGCTACAGAAAGTATATATGTATTGCTATTAACTAGAAGTTGTAGCGGGATTGCTACATAATGTATATATGTATGTATTGCTATTAACGAGAAGTGTATATAAGTGTATAAGTGTAAACTGTTGTTAGTATAAGTCGGTGTTGTTGCTTGTTGTCGGTTCTGGCTCTCTCTCTCTCTTGTGCTCTCATCGCTCTGATTGCTCTTTCAGCGAATTACGAGGGTTGATGCAGATCGCGTGAGATGAGAGCGGAGTCAGTCGAACACCAGCAGCGATCCGTCGCGGACATATTCTAATAAATAACAAAACGAAACATAGCAGGCAAAGGTGTTCTTCTTCCGGGAATATTTATTATAACCCTACACTTCCGAGATTGATATCTCGGCTTACATCAAAGCCAAAACAAAAGTCGACATAAAGGTGGTGGACATTAAAAAATTTAAATATTCATATACCAGGCACACGTCATTTTTCAAAATACGTGTGCCCCTGCAGATGTTCAAGACGATTTGTTCCGCCAGCTTTTGGGCAGAGAATATTTTCGTCCAAGAACATCAGCCAAGTACGGTGAAAAAAATAAAATAAAAAAAAAATGACCAAACCTGTGGGTGTAAAACTTCCACATGTTACGGCCACTGACCAACCTTCCATTTCATCTTCCTCAGTTTTAAAAAACTAATGTCCTCTCTAACACTTACTTATCAGAATACAAGACTGTTACGTAGTGAACTTCCCAAACTGTATTTTGATAGTTCTTTCTTTGCATCTCACATTATTGTATTTACAGAAACTTGGTTAAAGCCGGAGATCTTAAGCTCCGTAGTTTTTCCTAGTAGGTACACCACTTTTAGATGTGATAGAACTCTGCGAAGAGGAGGAGGAGTATTAATCTCTGTAGACTCCAAACTCGCTTCTGAAGAGGTAAAATCACAAGAGTTTGGTAACATTGAACTTCTTTGCATCAAAATCACTTTGTCCGATCAATCTTTGTATGTTACCTGTTCGTACATACCACCTTCGTCCGAACCGCCAACATACTGGCAACATTTGTCCGCTATTCGTTTGGTTCTCGATCGTCTGTTTGATGGTGACCAGCTGATAGCTCTGGGTGACTTTAATATCCCAGAACTTATGTGGTCAAATGTTGAAAATTCACCGTCTTTACAGCTTAACTCCCACCACGACTTCCCTGCGGGCATGTTTGACATGTCACTCATGTTTGACATGTCGGGCAAATTAACCACGTTAGAAATTCTTTAGTTCGGCTGTTGGACTTATGTTTTGTTTCTGATCCTGATGGATTACTCTTTTCAGAATTTTGCCCCTTTCTGACCCTGAGGATCCATATCATCCCACTCTTGAGCTTTCAATTGAAAACAACTACTTAATTGACCTTAAGTCTACTCTTAAATCTCATAAAGTTCGTTTCTTTCGTAAGGCTGACTTTATTAAATTAAATAAGGTAATTTCGGAATTTGATTGGTCTGATTTACTGGCATGCGATGATATAAACTTAGCATTACAAAAATTGTATTTCACTGTAAACTCATTTTTTGACGTTTGTGAGCCGTGGAAATATCCGTCCGCTTCAACGAATCCGCCTTGGTGTACAAGGCATCTTAACAACTTAAAGAAGTAGACTTTTGAATAAACATAGATTATCTGGCTGTACAGTTAGTTATTCTAGTTACTTAGTAGCTCGGTCCAATTTCACCGTGCATAACGCAGAATGTTATAGGAGTTATATTCGCCGCTGCAGGATTCAGTTTACTCAGGATCCGAAGCAGTTTTATAACTTTGTAAACACTAAGCGTAAACATGTATCTTTTCCCCCACTGCTTACGTTTGAGAACTCGTATGCGAACACTGATCAGGCAATGGCCGATCTCTTTGCACAGTTTTTTTAAACTACCTATTCACCAAGCAGCAATTTAGCTCAGCCTTACACTTATAATATCAAATCAGCCAACCTTATATTTTGCCCATCTTTTGATCAAAGTGGTGTGTTATCGGATCTTCTTAAGGTCAAGCCCGTGTATTCGCCAGGCCCTGATGGAGTACCAGGCTGTGTTCTGAAGAACTGCGCCGAGGCTCTGTGCAAACCGCTCGTTAAACTCTTTAATCTATCGCTGGAAACTTCGATCTTTCCCCTTATGTGGAAGGAATTTTTCATTATTCCGCTGCATAAAAAAGGGAAAAAATCCGACGCTGCTAATTATAGAGGCATCTCTAAATTGTCAGCAATTCCAAAGCTTTTTGATAAACTTATCACTCCACATTTGCAACACCTATGTAGTTCAATAATAACTCCGTGCCAGCATGGCTTCATGAAGCGCCGCTCCACCACTACCAACTTATTGGAGCTAACATCTTTTATCACGGATGGCTTCCGGAATGGCTTACAAACAGACGTCATTTACCTGACTGATATCGTGATATCTTTCTCCTACTTTTCGCTTAACTATCTCGGATCTATTCCCGCGAATCGAGCCGTACGGGGGCCGAAGTAGCCGAAGTAGCATAATTAGATAAAAATAGATAAATAAATGACTAACGAAAACAAACTGAAGTCTAGTATAAGTTAGCATAGGGCGGAGCGTGAGCGAAATAAAAGTTCAGTTGCGCTCAAAATCAATGGCGGTTACATCGAAGACCTGATTACCCATTACATTCTCCAACAAACTCGAAAACATCTCACGAATTTATTTATCGCCTTCAGCACAGTCTCCCCGAATCGGCCAATACTGAAAACGATACTGAATCATCTCCAACAACGTCCAGCATGCAGGTTCTGCTCATGAAATCAAACGATTATGCTTTGTGTTACAGGATGGCTTATTGATAAGATTAGTAAGTGACGACCATCGTAAGCCAAAGATAAGCTCTGAAAACTGATCAAAAAAATGGGTAACGAAAACAGCTTGCTGGGGAAGGCAACCATTACAATTGTCAGCAACGTCCTTTTTTTACAATTAGGGATTTACACAAATTTTACAAAAATTTTACCAACAAAATTGGAGGGCGAATTTTTAAGGCTGAATTCTCCATAAGATAGGGCGGCCCCTGACATTATGAACTAGATCCGATCAACTCATTAGTTGCAGCTGGTTCGTCAGTCTTGAATTGATTAAGTGTACGTGCGAGTCTGAATCGAGTAGCGCTCGGCATAGCATTAGAACTCCAGAAAGGTAGCAGCACCACATCACCAAAACTATCCTTGGCACCGAAAAAGTTTACGGCAGCGGCCGCTAAACCAGAAAGTGCCTCGCTGGATGTAGAAGCCTCGGGTGAGGGATGTTGGCCTTGCATACCAGCTTGTGAAATTTCACCAAAATGCAGCAGACTCTGGTGCCTGCGTCCTGCACGGCCTGCACGGCAGCTTAAAGCATTGCAATGCCGCGATAGGTGACCCAATCCAAGGCACTTGTGGCATAAATCCAGTCGCCCAACTTCGCCTAAACGATCCTCAAGCGACAAACTTAAAAAACTTGAACCTTATGTGGAAATGGGCATCACACATCATTCATGTGACAATAGACGAGTTTGTAATCATAAATGCAGAGTTACCTGGATTAAGGATAAATTAAATTACAGTTTCTAGGTCCGACTCACAAAGGCCTGTCCGCAACCGCTGAAACTTCTCCACCCGTCTTCTAAAGGATTTGTGTCCACTATGGTCGAGAACAGTGACCGGAGTTCAAGCCACTCCACATACAAACAGGCAAGAATCTGGAGGCAGCATTGATTATTGCGCAGATCGCTCTTAAGTTCTGAAACATCCAACTCAGACAGCTGTACGTGCTCTTGAAATCCGCGACGATGCCTTTCAATTCGTCAAGCCCCGCGTTCAGCATTACCTTCGAAAATGTCTCCACTGCTTTCAAGAAGGTCAGCAATCCTTGGAGATCCTCAAAATGGAAAACGACACTTTGGCTCTGAAAGAGAAACATATTCTGTTCGATTTAAATATGCGCGTTAATTGATTATAATCAATCTAATTAGATCTGATTTGATACAATGGTTTGGACGATATATGTAAATATAAATAAATGAGCCGGCGCGGATCATGATCCGGAGCGACCGAGAGATAACAGGTTGGCTGATAAGTCCCCGGTCTAACAAAGAAAAACACATTTTTTTGTTAAAATTCTTTTTTATTATTCAACATAGTTCCCTTCAAGAGCGATACAACGATTATAACGACCTTCCATTTTTTTGATACCATTTTGGTAGTACTCCTTCGGTTTTGCCTCAAAATAGGCCTCCGTTTCGGCGATTACCTCTTCATTGCAGCCAAATTTTTTCCCTGCGAGCATCCTTTTGAGGTCTGAGAACAAGAAAAAGTCGCTGGGGGCCAGATCTGGAGAATACGGTGGGTGGGGAAGCAATTCGAAGCCCAATTCATGAATTTTTGCCATCGTTCTCAATGACTTGTGGCACGGAGCGTTATCTTGGAGGAACAACACTTTTTTCTTCCTCATATGGGGCCGTTTTGCCGCGATTTCGACCGGTTGCTGTCCCCTCAGCCGACTGTCGATTGGACTCAGGATTGTAGTGATGGAGAAATGTTTCATCCATTGTCACATATCGACGAAAAAACTCGGGTGTATTACGAGTTAACAGCTGCAAACACCGCTCAGAATCATCAACACGTTGTTGTTTTTGGTCAAATGTGAGCTCGCGCGGCACCCATTTTGCACAGAGCTTCCGCATATCTAAATGTTGATGAATGATATGACCAACACGTTCCTTTGGTATCTTTAAGGCCTCTGCTATCTCGATCAACTTTATTTTACGGTCATTCAAAATCATTTTGTGGATTTTTTTGATGTTTTCGACGGTAACCACCTCTTTCGGGCGACCACTGCGATCACCGTCCTCCGTGCTCATTTCACCACGATTGAATTTTGCATACCAATCAATTATAGTTGATTTCCCTGGGGCAGACTCCGGAAACTCATTATCAAGCCAAGTTTTCCCTTCCACTGTATTTTTTCCCTTCAGAAAACAGTATTTTACCAAAACACGAAAATCCTTTTTTTCCATTTTTTTCAAAATAACAAAAGTTGCTTCACAAAAGACGCTCTATCTCACAAACTAATTGACTGACAGACGTCATATTTAGACACGAATCATTTGAAGGTTAGTACTATATAAAAAAAATATGCATTCAATACTAGCGACGCCATTTATGTGTCAGACCGGGGACTTATCAGCCAACCTGTTACCGACACAGTGAGTCAATGCTAGCGCATGACGGAAGATGCAGATGGCCGATCGAATGCACGGGAGCGACGCGAAAAGACAAATAAAGAGAGAGCGTGAGTGGACGAAGAGACATAACAATTGTGCTCAAAACGCGCTGAAACCGTGTGACGTCACGTCAAATTATTGCCGGGCAGTTACATTTAAAAACAAGAAAGGAAAGCTAACTTCGGGCGGAGCCGAAGTTTATATACCCTTGCAGTTCAGTCGCACTCCGCTAGGTGGCGCCACGAATCTTACATTATTAGATACATAGTGGGTCGTATATAGTTGGCCGATCCTTATGAAATTTGGCATATCGAATTATTTTGCCAAAAGAGGAATCCATTGAAACTCCCATTCTTCTAACTTGAAAAACACCAAAGTTATGGCATTTCCGATCAATCAGTTATATGGCAGCTATAGGATATAGTCGACCGATCCCGGCCGTTCCGACTTATATTTTGCCTGCAAAGGAAAGAAGGGTGTGTGCAAAGTTTCAACTCGATAGCTTTAAAACTGAGAGACTAGTAACGGACAGACGGACCGACGGACAGACGGACATGCTCATATCGACTCAGGAGGTGATCCTGATCAAGAATATATATACTTTATAGGGTCGGAGATGTCTCCTTCACTGCGTTGCACACTTTTGACCAAAATTATAATACCCTCTGCAAGGGTATAAAAATTAAAAGACCAAATAAAAATACTTTCCACACATGTTATATTTGACATGTTATATCTTGTGTACAAAATTTCATAAGGATCGGCGGACTATATCCTATTGTTGTCATAGAACTGATTGATCGGAACTCGCTATAACTTCGTTGTTTTTCAAGTTAGAAGGATGGGAGTTTCAATGGATTTCTCTTTTGGCAAAATAATTCGATATGCCAAATTTCATAAGGATCGGCCAACTATATGCGATCCGCTATGTATCTAATAATATAAGATGCGTGGCGCCACCTAGCGGACTGCGACTCAACTGCAAGGGTATATAAACTTCGGCTCCGCCCGAAGTTAGCTTTCCTTTCTTGTTTTACATCAAGTCGAGAATATGATGTCATGTAAATGACCGCCGCCACAGTTGATTGTCATTTGTGCCCTTTTTATGGCATTTTCCATCACTTTGGCCAGAACTTCCGGCGATAGGTCCTCACATTCTTGACGGAAAAACAAGACTGGAGCGGTCAAATCAGGCGATCTTGCTGGTCAGTGCTAATCGCCAAAACGGCAGATTAGGGGCCTGGAAAAATGCATCCTTCAGCATAATAGTTACCAATAACCTGCGTTCTGGAGCAGTGTAGCGTAATATTGTTTATTTGCGTGTATTTCGCTTGTATTTACTATACAAATTTCAAATCAGAACTGACATTAGAGGCCAATCGCAAAATTTATAGCATCTTCTAATAGGAGGATTACTTTTGCTCCACCTTGTATATGTAGCTAATTTATAGGGTCGGAGATGAGTCATTCAATACATTAAAAACACTTAGACAACATTAATAGCAGGGTATATATGTTATAAAATTATTAAAATCGGTTTTTTTGACAAGTCAAATGAAATGTTAAATATTTTGCCAAAATGTAGGAGCGGAAACAAAAAAAAACAAGATGTTACGGCGTTAGACGAGTTTCCCGACTATATGATAACCGTAATAAATAATATATAAAGTCGTGATAAATACAACATTAAATAAATGTTTTTTTGTTTTGCGCGGTTCCCGCTGCATACGTACTATTCAGACCATCTCCCGCCCAACCGAATTATCCGAGATAGTAAAGGTAGTAAGTATGACGAGGAAGAGTGTTGCAAAGATAAAGCGTAAAGAATTAAAGGTTTTAGGTTATCCTTAGAGCATGATGATAAGATAAGGTAGAGACCATTTTAGTCCGAACATTTTAAAACCCAACACACCCATTGCTTTATAAAAAAAGTAGCCTGGTGAGGGCTGGATCGGTCAAATAACGTAAGTTTAAATTTCGAACCATTAAGCTTTATGTTATTTGCTAAACCCAAATTTCGAAATTTATCCAAATCGGATTACTTATAAGAAGTGAATGGTTAACAGAGTCAAATGCTATCCTGAAGTCAGTGTAAATGTCGTCTGTAAACCAATCCGGAATCCATCTGTGACAAAAGATGTTAGCTCCAATAAGTTGGTAATGGTGGAGCGGCGCTTCATGAAACCTTGCTGGCACTGCGATATTAATTAATTACATAGGTGTGGGGTGCTTAATTTTCAAAAAGCTTTGGAATTGCTGACAAATTAGAGATACCTTTATAATTGGCAGCGTCGGGTTTTTTGCCTTTTTTATGCAGAGAAATAACACTGTGCGACAAAAAAAAAAAAAAACCAAATACACTTGTGAAACGAGATAGTGTAGGTTGTTAATCTGGTCGAAGAGAACTCAAAAATATTTTTTTTATATTTTTGGAACCCTCCAATTTTTATTTATTAAAAAAAAAACCGTTTTTCGGGACTTTTTTGCGCTTAAAAATTCCTGAACGCGTTTTTTTCAACCGATTCAAAAATTTTTGGTGTTTTTCAATAGTTAAATGTTGAACCTTTTGAAAAAAAAATATATCTTCGATTTTGTTGAACAAAAAGGGCAAAATTTTTACACCTGAAACTGAAGTTTTCGACTTTTATTCGTGTTTTTCGGATTTTGATGCCAGTTTTTCGGTACAACTTACAAAAATTCGGCCATTTTTGATACATATTAATGTTGTCTCATTAATTCTGAATAAAACGAGACAAATTTCATCAAAAAGTTATGATTTTTGATGAAATTTGTCTCGTTTTATTCAGAATTAATGAGACAACATTAATATGTATCAAAAATGGCCGAATTTTTGTAAGTTGTACCGAAAAACTGGTATCAAAATCCGAAAAACACGAATAAAAGTCGAAAACTTCAGTTTCAGGTGTAAAAATTTTGTCCTTTTTGTTCAACAAAATCGAAGATATATTTTTTTTTCAAAAGGTTCAACATTTAACTATTCAAAAACACCAAAAATTTTGGAATCGGTTGAAAAAAACGCGTTCAGGAATTTTTAAGCGCAAAAAAGTCAGGAAAAACGGTTTTTTTTAATAAATAAAAATTGGAGGGTTCCAAAAATATAAAAAAAATATTTTTGTGTTCTCTTCGACCAGATTAACAACCTACACTATCTCGTTTCACAAGTGTTTTTTCACTGTCGCACCGTGTAATGTGAGTGTTTACCAAGTTATAAAACTGCTTCGGATCCTGAGTAAACTGAATCTGGCAACGGCGAATATAACTCCTATAACATTCTGCGTTATGCACGGTGAAATTGGACCGAGCTACTAAGTATCGTGAAAAACAAATTGTATAGCCAGATGATTTATGTTAATTTAAAGTCTATTCATGACGTTCGGATAACTTGAAGCGGACGTATATTTCCCTGGTACCCAAGGGTAGAAAAATATATTCAAAGTGTTCCGATCAGCGTTTTGATAGCGGAGGTAATACCTTGACGAGGTTCAATTTCTATTTAAATATTTATTATGGTAAATTTAACCCCAAACCAAATGCAGCGGCCGATCCAAAACAATGCCGAAAATAAGAGTGCCTAAACTAAGAGCTTGCGCAGAAGCTCTACCAAAGCTCCCAAAGTGCATGCGCTACAAAAGAATAACAAAGCGCATGTAAATCTAAGAAAATCAAAGAAAATGGAACTGCTGATAACGGGCAATTAGTGGATCTCTGCGGCTAGTTACACTGAGACAACTAATTAGTATGATTACGATGTTTGATGCTGGCACAAGTCAACTTTCAACAAAAATTGTAGAGGCATGGGACAGCTTCATTACATAATATTGCTGATGATTGCAAGGTCTTTAAATTTCGGTTGCAGGCTGCCGTGTCCATCCAGACTCAGAGAGCGCTCGAGCCAGGCGCCAATAAAGTGGCGAGTGTGGAGGGAAACTTCTTTCCGAGATTGCGCGGAGACACGCCACACGCCTTAACGGCTGGATCGGGTGCCTTAACGGCTGGAGCAGCAGTCACCTTGGCAGCTGCAGACGGCTGAAGCAACGAAGCGGACGACCTCCCCCCATTGGATGGGTGCAGGTTAGAGTCCAGAATGGAGCAGCGGCAGCGGTGACAATAAACCAAATCCCGGGTCAGATGAGGGATTAAGAACAGCAGCTTCAGAAAATCCATCGCAGACAACTGCCAGATGCGACGTGGAAATAGCGACCACAGGGGAACGGTGGATAGCAGGGGCACTAATGAGATGCAATTGGCCACATCCTAGCTACCGTGATCATTGTTCAGGTTTGGCTCCAATTTCAAATCACGAGAACCCGATTGGATGTCGCGGTCAAGCGGGGAATCCTGACTGCATGAGCGACGATTTTCTAACAGACCATCAACAACCCTCATAGCCGCTATGGTTGGTTCTTTTATTGACGGAGCAGTGGGACTATTGGTGCTGTCAAGACGAGCGGAGTGTTCAGCCACCGTCATAGAGTACCTTGCCATTCGTCATAGAGTCCCTTGCCATTCCCTGAGAGAACTAAATAGTAATAATTACGATATTACGATATTACGATACGATGATGCTGGCACAAGTCCCAACACAAAGCGTTTTAAAATTTATGTAAGGTAATGTAAGATATAAATCTTCAAATGTCAGTAAATAGGACCAGTTAAAATCCCAAAATTAATTTATTCAGTTTAGTTATTCGTAAAGTCAGCCTTACGAAAGAAACGAACTTCATGAGAGTTAAGTGGAGACTTAAGGTCAATATAAGTATTGCTTTCGATTAAAAATTTAACAGAGGGATGATATGGATCCTCCGGATTAGAAATGGGCAAAGTTCTGGAAATAGCAATTCCATCAGAATCTGAAATGAAACACAAGTCCTTTTTAAACAAAGTAGGGAAGAAGAATGAAAAGACTTCTCTAAAAATGGTCAGATTTGGCTGAATTTGTTTGTTGATTTTAATTTGGCATTAAAACTTTTTGGACCTGGCGGTAAATCAAAATTTTATTTTTAGGGCCGAAAGGGGGCAGGTAAAATAACTTGATCTACATGGGTATCATAGGAGTCTATGTACCAAATCTAATAGCTCTAGCTCTACAGCAAGCCAATATGGAAATCAGAATATTAATGTGTACATATGTATAACTCCTCAAAAAATAATCTGATTTAGCTGAAATTTGCTTTCCAGATATAAATTAGCTTTAAAAATAGTTTTGCATCAAAACTTTATCAAAATAACTAATTTCCTGAACTAATGCTACAGAAATAAGCCACTTTTAAGAGCAGTAGGGGACGTGGCAAAAATTTGAAACAAATTGGATCTGCGTGGGTATTATAGAAGTCTACATGCAAAATCTTTATTACTATAGTCACTTAGATCCTCGCGTTCATACAGAAAGACGGTCAGTCGGACATCGCTATTTCAACTCGGCTGTTGAAGCTAAATAGAAATATATATATACATGGGATATATATGGATATATATATATATATATATATATATATATATTTATACCCTTGCAGAGGAGACATCTCCGACCCTATAAAGTATATATATTCTTGATCAGGATCACCTCCTGAGTCGATATGAGCATGTCCGTCTGTCCGTCTGTCTGTTTCTACGCAAACTAGTCTCTCAGTTTTAAAGCTATCGAGTTGAAACTTTGCACACATCCTTCTTTCCTTTGCAGGCAGTATATAAGTCGGAACGGCCGGGATCGGTCGACTATATCCTATAGCTGCCATATAACTGATTGATCGAAAATGCCATAACTTTGGTGTTTTTCATAAGGATCGGCCGTCTATATCCTATAGCTGTCAGAGAACGATCGGAATTGGCATAACTTTGGTGTTTTTTAAGTTAGAAAGATGGGATTTGGTACAGATTCTAACTGCAAGGGTATATCAACTTCGGCTCCGCCCGAAGTTAGCTTTCCTTTCTTATTATATATATATTAGGGTGGGTCGATTGAAAAATCGCTTAGGCACATATGATTTTTGGATTCTAGGGATCAAAGTAAGAAACTTTGCTCAAGAGACCATATTTCTAAAATGAATTCTGATGTCCCTTGTTTTAACGTGTAGGAAAAATCCTGTTTTGACCCATTTAGAGTGCCCCAATCGAGTCCAAATGTATAAACGACCCACTAACTTTGGAGGGTCGACCCACCCATACAAGTGGTACCCCCCTGGGGCCCCCAAGGGACGAAAAGGAGGAGAGGCGGTGGGCGGAGCAACAGGTTTTGAGTTACATTTTCATAGCATACTTTTTAGGTGCAGCGATTTTGTGATATTTTTGTAAGGGAGAATCCCTCCTGTGGGATCCTAGGGGGGTACCACAAGCATGGGTGGGTCGACCCTCCAAAGTTAGTGGGGGTCGTTCATACATTTGGACTCAATTGGGGCACTCTAAATGGGTCAAAACTTGATTTTTCCTACACGTTAAAACAAGGGACATCAGAATTTATTTTAGAAGTATGGTTTCTTGACCAAATTTTCTTATTTTGATCCCTAGAATCCAAAAATTAATGTGCCTAAGCGATTTTTTTGACCCCCTACAAATCGAACCGTCCTAATATATATGGGATTGGAAATGATTCCATTCTTATATACATTCTACGAACACAATTACTTGTGTACTCCTGGAGTTGCCTGCGAAAATACATCATTAAGCTCTTGACTCGATTCGATACCGCATTATGTCTCGCTACAATCGGCCCAGTTTTAAACGCTATATTATTAATATTATTTAGTTCTAAAATATGATAACTAGTCAAAATTTAAGACAAAAAAAATGTTGGTAACGAGGCTTTATTTATGTCATTAATTGAATTTATCGAAAAAAAAATGTTATAACAAAATTTTGAATGTTAGTATTTTTTAAATTATTTACTCTATTTCAGATGCTCGACCAACAAAAAAAGTCCCAGAACTAAGGTTGTATGAACTTAGAGCTGAAAAATATAATGGAATGGTACGCCTTTTAAAACCAGGCTTCCGCACATTAATTTTGATAACAGATTTTCAGACCCGTAAGAAGCTTATTCCTTACTTTCATAAAGCAGTGTGGCCTTACAGAAAAACCAAAACATTATTGTTTGGACATTTGTTAATTGAAAAAGGATTGTCGTGGTATTCAGAGCTTCTCCGATTGTCTTTGTGTGAAGGCCAGAAACTGCAAGTGAATCCCAGAAATTGTGTGGGTACGGTAATTGCCTTGAATGGCCACCGGAAATATTTTTGTATGTATCACGCAAAGCATCCTGAATCAATTCGTGCAAATAAGGTAAATTGTTTAATAATAATTAAATAAATTTAAATAAAAGCTAACTTTGAGTGTAGCCAAATTTATTATAACCTTGAAAATTTTGTTTAAGTTTCAGCGTTTACGGTGTGTTCAAATCCAAGCAATTACTCATAGACATTTTTTTGTGTTCTCTTTTTTATTTTTATAATATAATTTTGGTCAAAAGTGTGAAACGCAGTGAAGGAAACATCTCCGACCCTATAAAGTATATATATTATTGATCAGAATCACCCTAAGTCGATATAAGCATGTCCGTCTGTCCTCTGTCTGCCGGTTTCTACGCAAACTAATCTCTCAGAGCTATCGAGTTGTAACTTTGCACACATCCTTCTTTTCTTTGCAGGTAGAGTATAAGTCGGAACGAATCGATTTCATCTCATGTCCATGAGAAATAAACAAAGGGGTGGCTGCGTAGATTATTAGCTTAAAAAAAGCGACGAAAAAAGAACAAAATGCGTGAACTCGGCTGCACGTTATAATTTGATTATATTCAATAATAATCTGAAGCTTACTTCATTCAATCTCTTCAAACACCTTATGGCCAGGAATGGGGCTGGTGTAGTGCTATATGAAACGGTGTTGCGCTTGCAGCATTTCAAGGACTCAGAAGGGTCTTTTCTCCACACTATCAACTTGTATCGCCTATCTGCTTCATTCACCATTACTTGGCGATACATCTTTTTTATGTCGGCTATTAGAGCGAATTTGTTGGATCCGACTTAAATGGAAATATGACTTCAAATCGACCTGAAGGCAGTATTCTAGTAGTCTTTCGATAATGTTCCTCACACAACTTCTGTTCTGGCAACCACCTCTTTTTATAAGATGGTACTTCTTCCAACGACCAGAATTTTTTCAAATTGTAGTCTATTGATTCTAATATTCCTTCTTGGCAATTCACGCTAGAGACAGGCTGTTGAGGAGTTGAGGAAGTAGCCGTATATTTTCCCGATACTATCCATCATTCATTACCGCTGGAGGAGGATTTTCTGTTGGTGTTGGTGACTCTAAGTTATTTTCAATCACCTTTGTGTGACCTTTTGCCGACAATTTAAAAGAGAGAGGCTGACTTAACAAACTCAAACCTTTGCAACTTTACAGCAAGGCCAGCCAATGGACTGCACTGGGCCAAAAATGGTCTTGAGCGTTCCAATAACTGAAAGCTTGTTTGGTGTTGGCAGAGGAGCAAGCCACCGAACTTCTATTAAGTTGATTTCTAAACCCAGTTTTCTCCTGTTTTGGTTTGCCAGTCTCTTCAACGGAAAAGTGCTGGGTACGTACAATTTAATATTTTTTCGAAATCGGACCACTGCGGCAATTCCTCATAATCCAGTGACTCTTTTTTTTTTTCCTGGTCACTGGATCTAATCAACTCAAAACTAAATGTATAATCATTAAGTTTGCAATTTTAGGATCATCTCCCATGGATAATAATGATCCATAAATCGATGACACAGTGTCGATGAGCCCCCTCAACGACGACGCAGATGGCTGGGAAATTTTCGGGAGGCTAAACAATTGACTTCTTCGGTTCGCATAGATATTGGTTCATAATTACTCTCGGTGACCTGAAATGCCTTGATAGTTCCTAAGGCTTTACCAGAGAGGCAAGAAATTAAATGATTAAATATCTCAATAACAGGAGTGTTCACATCTTTGTATACCAAGGTTTCGTAAAGACTTATAACATTTTTTAACTCCGAATAATGTCCACTTAATTTTGGCTATGCCAAAATAGGAAATCGAGCTCGATTGGTGCTGCAGAAATTGCAGTAGCTGGACGGGAGTCTTCAGCTGAATTGAAAGCATTACATGAGAACATAAGAATCCGTTCAGGGTATTATGTTCGGTCCGAACGTTCAGGGTATTATGTTCGGACTACAATGGTCTCTACCACACCTTGCCACTTTGCTCCACTAACAATCTTAAATCCTTTATACTAAACGCCTTATCTATGCAACACTCTTCCTCGTAATATCTTAACCCTACTCTTCTCCTAAACGTTCTCGGATCTATCCCCGCGATTCGAGCCGTACGTTATGCGGCAGCGTCCCTCGGTCGGTTGGACGGGAGGTGGGCTGTACGTATGCAGTGGGAACCGCGCGAAACATAAACCTTGCCTTGTTTGTTGTTGCTAATTCTTCCAACTTGGCTCATCCATGGATCCATGGATTATTTATTTTCAAAAGAGAAGCCAAAGCGATTTTCAATATTATTTATTTAAATATGTTTTAATTAATTTAATTAATTTTAATTTCGATTAGATGCGAAAAAGAAAATAAATAACACAGGCCGACAATTTCCAACTTTTTTTTCCTCCACGCATAATTTTACCTGCTCCATAACCTTTAGGCTCTCCTGAACCAAAGTCCAAAACAAACATAGGTTCTATCACCCACAGTTTCCGCGGTACACCTAAGAGAAGAAATTGATAAAATTTTACCATATATTGAATTATGTAGGCCGTGTAATGGCGATAACCATCATTGTTTCTAGTACATATCATTTTTGAAATGTATGTATTCCAACAAAATTAAAAAATGGTATCTAGCATTTACCATATCTTTGGAATTCTCATCCAAAGTTGAAATCTCAGATTTTCTACATTACTTTTTGGTCTTCTATGATTTTTTCCCAAACATTTTTTTATGGAAGATTTTTATTTTCTTATGGAAGTCAGTAGATCGTAACATGTTTTAATTTTAGATTTAAGGAAAAACTCGAAAAAATGTTATTGAATTTATTACACTAGTTTACACCAAAAATGAACCTCCATAAAAAAGTGTTTTTTATAGTAATTTGGGGTCGGAGAACACGAAAATGACATCCGTTTATTTTTCTTAAGAACCGTTTTTGAGATATTTTTGAAAATCGTGTTTTTGAGGTCCTTTTTCAGTTTTTTGGTAATATCTCATGAAAAAAACTGTTTACAAACAAAAAAAGGATATTGATTGACAGGTATTGAAGTAACGTTTACGTGGATATATAATATGTGCAGATTGAATCAAATCTCTGTAATGCACAAGCGAACAAAGTACAAAAATAGTGTCATTTTCGACCAATTTTGAAAATTTCAATTTTTCAGATCGATTTTTGCCAAAAAAAAACAATTTTTTTTCTAAGGTTTCAATATTTGAGGGAAAAGATTTATTATTTACCAACAATTTAAGCCTAAGATTATCCAAATTGAGTAAGAAGTTTAAAAGTTATAGTAATATTAACATTTTGACACTTCATAAATTAGGTCGAAAAAACATTTATCACTCAAATTTTTTCGTTTGTGATCAATTTTCTCTTCACGCACTTGCATCTTGCAAACATTTTATCTGAAATCCAAAACATCCAAGAAGAGAAAATTGATCACAAACGAAAAAATTTGAGTGATAAATGTTTTTTTCGACCTAATTTATGAAGTGTCAAAATGTTAATATTACTATAACTTTTAAACTTCTTACTCAATTTGGATAATCTTAGGCTTAAATTGTTGGTAAATAATAAATCTTTTCCCTCAAATATTGAAACCTTAGAAAAAAAATTGTTTTTTTTTGGCAAAAATCGATCTAAAAAATTGAAATTTTCAAAATTGGTCGAAAATGACACTATTTTTGTACTTTGTTCGCTTGTGCATTACAGAGATTTGATTTAATCTGCACATATTATATATCCACGTAAACGTTACTTCAATACCTGTCAATCAATATCCTTTTTTTGTTTGTAAACAGTTTTTTTCATGAGATATTACCAAAAAACTGAAAAAGGACCTCAAAAACACGATTTTCAAAAATATCTCAAAAACGGTTCTTAAGAAAAATAAACGGATGTCATTTTCGTGTTCTCCGACCCCAAATTACTATAAAACAATCATCAATTTTAAGGTTCACTCGATTACATTTAAATTTGTAAACTAGTGTTATAGGTGGTTAAACAAGATTTTCGTCAATTTAATTGGAGTTTTTAATCTCATATTTTCAAAAAATCATGGCTATCTACAATTTCTGTAAAGCTTTATTAAACAAGCTGAACCTGCAATATATACGTTTTGAACATAGAACAGTTCTAGATAGCCATGACTTTTTGAAAATACGAGATTAAAAACTCCAATTTAATTGACGAAAATCTTATTTAACCACCTATAATAAATTGAATAAATTTATTTCGAGTTTTTCCTTAAATCCAAAATTATAACATGTTACGATCTACTGACTTCAATAAGAAAATAAAAATCTACCATAGGAAAATGTTTGGGAAAAAATCATAGAAGACCAAAAATTAATGTAGAAAATCTGAGATTTCTACTTTGGATGAGTATTCAAAAAGATTTGGTAACTGCTAGATTCCATTTTTTAATTTTATTTGGTACACATACATTTCAAAAATGATATGTACTAGAAACAATGATGGTCATCGCCATTTCACGGCCTACATAATTCAATATATGGTACAATTTAATCAATTTCTTCTGTTAGGTGTACCGCAGAAACTGTGGGTGATAGAACCTATGTTTGTTCTGGACTTTGCTTAAACGTTATGAAGCAGGTGAAATTAAGCGTGGAGATTTTTTGCTGTTGGCCTGTGTAATTAATTTAATGAATAATAATTTTATAATACCATTTTCATTTTAAATAAATAGGGCAAATTTATAAATTTTTTTTAAATAAAAAAAATGTATTTAAAAAAAAAAAGAAAATAATTAATTAATAATTGATAGTCGAATGAGTTAATAGTCGAGGCACAAAATATATAAGAAGTAGTTGGTCGCCAATGATACCATTGTTTTCCAGGGTAGCTCGTCACAATTAAAAATTTTGTCTAAAAAATAAAAATAAAAATTTAGGGGTGGACTACCCCTAACATTTAGGGGGATGAAAAATAGATGTTGGCCGATTCTCATAGATACCGGATAAGCACAAAAAATTTCATCAAAATCGGTCAAGCCGTTTCGGAGGAGTATGGTAACGAAAACTGTGACACGAGAATTTTATATATTAGATAACATATATGATTTAATTTTGTCCACAGCCAATTGTTTATTTATATTGGGAACATTTTAATGAAATTTATATATTGGGCTAAGCAGCCACCAGATAAGCCGATTAGAATATTGATAATTTGTTTAGCTGCAGCGGAATTTAATCTTCTCTTTTGTCTCCCAGTTTCGCATGCACTTTCTTGTCATTTGTAGCGCATGCGGTTTTAGGTGCTTTGGAAGAGCTTCTGCGCCAATGCTCTTGTTCTTCTTGCACATTTTGGAGTTGTTATTGACAGGCCGCTATTTTGTGATATTGCGCGAAATTGAATTTATTGATAATTATAAACCGGAATAGCAATTGTTTTTATTCGGCTGTTATCAAAAAGCTGGTAGCGCTACATTATATTATAATATAATATAAATTATAATATAATATTATATATAAACTTTATTGTTCACTTTAGTTCGCCTATTTTTAATATATGTATGCGCCAAGAATTGAAAGAAGGGCTGGAATATTGTACAGCACAAGACGGATTTTAATTTGTCTTTTCTCGACTTTTAATTTTTCGCACAAATACCTGCGGTTCTTATTTCGGATCCTTGAATCCTGATGCCAATTTCCTTGTACACTCGATGCAGATGCAGGGCATGGGGATGTCGATGAATCCTTCCAGTTGTTAAAAGTTGCTGAATAAAAATCCTGCCACATGCCAGTTGCTGAATAAAGATGTTGTTTCGCGACGCGGAGTTGTTTTCCATTTTTATACCCTTGCAGAGGGTATTATAATTCAAAAGTGTGCAAGTGTGCACAAAGTCAAAAGGGTGCAACGCAGTAAAGGAGACAAAGAATTTATTTTTGGCCAACATATCTTATCTATACAATTTTATAAGAATCGGCCGACTATATCCTATAGCTGTCATACAACGATCGGAATTGGCATAAATTTTGTGTTTTTTAGAAAGATGGGACTTGGTATTTAAATTTGGGCAATTGAATCCGATCTGCCGAATTTCATAAGGAACGGCCGTCTATATCCTATAGCTCCAATATAACTGATTGATCGGAAATGCCATAACTTGGTTGTTTTTCAAGTTAGAAGGATGGGAGTTACAATGGATCCCTTTTTGGGCAAAATAATTTGATATGCCAAATTTCATAAGGATCGGCCGACTATATACGTACTGCTATAAATCTAATAATATAAGATGCGTGACGCCACCTAGCGGACTGCGATTCAACTGCAAGGGAGGAAGAAGTTAGCTTTCCTTTCTTGTTTTTAATTGTTTTTAAAGATTCACACCACAACCATCACGAGCAACTCATTTATTTTGTTATACCCTTGTAGAGGGTATTATGATTTTGGTCGAAAGTGTGCACCGCGGTGAAGGAGACATCTCCGACCCTATAAAGTATATATATTCTTGATCAGGATTACCTCCTGAGTCGATATAAGCATGTTTTAAAGCTTTCGAGTTGAAACTTTGCAAATATTTCCTTACAGGTAGTAAATAAGTCGGAATGGCCGGGATTGGTCGACTATATCCTATAGCTGAATGATCGGAAATGTAATAACTTTGGGGGTTTTCAAGTTAGAACAATCGGAATTGGCATAACTTTGGTGTTTTTTAAGTTAGAAAGATGGGACTTTGTATAGGTTCTATTTTGGGCAAAATAATTCAATTTGCAGAATTTCATAAGGATAATAAGGATAAGAATTTCATGAAGATATCCTATAGCTTCCATATAACTGAACGATCGGAATTGGCAAAACTTTGGTGTTTTTTAGCAGTCATACACAGCAGTCCATCCGGGGGCACCAGAATCTTTGATGAAATTATTTTATCCCATTAATTTTATAAGAAACGAAAAGTGGTGGCTGAGTAAATTTTGAAAAAAAATTCGATCTATATTTTATAATAAACTTAAGCCTAGCTTATCTATTGTGGTCAAGCGGGGCGAATTTCCAAGAGCGCAACTGATCTTTTCTTTCGTTCCTGCTCCGCCCTATGCTAACTTATACTAGACTTCCAAATAACTTCTGTTTCTATTTTTCATTTTCCATGTATTTATCTATTATTGATCTATTAATGCTACAGTCGGAAATGTCTCCTTTACTGTGTTGCACATAATGCACATATATAATACGTCTGTAAGGGTGCTGTGTAAAAATATGATTTTTATGAATTTTTTGTTTTGATCATGTACTGGGAGTTTGTTAAAATAGAGTATCCGTGTCTGAGTCTATTCAAGGTTATTTGCCCCTGTTTATCGAGATTATTTCATCTCGTCGCGAAAAACGAAAGGAAAAAATTGGTGGCTGTAGAAATAATTAAATTGCGAAAAAAACGACCGAAAACAAAAATGCGTGCACTTTTCGACGTTATAAATTCGGTTATATTCATATTAACAAAACCTTAAGCCTAGCTTATCTAGTGCGGCGAAGCGGGGCGAATTCATGGGAGAGCGCAAGTGAGAGCTTCACTTGCGCTCCCGCTCCGCCCTAAACTAACTTATACTAGACTTCATACAATTCCACTTATTATCTACATCTAATTATACACCGGCCCCGTTGAAGGCCTTCCTTAGGCTTCAACTATTGGCAGCCTTGCCAGCTTATGGACTGCTCTCCGAAACAATGCTCCTCTACTCGGCCTGACGTCGGCGACCCTGACCCTTCCGTCCGCGCCGGCGTGAGTCTCGACGACCCTGGCGGTGATCCACTGCTGGGGCGGCTGGTCGTCCTCGGCGACCAGGACCAGATCGCCCTTCCTGGCGTCCTCCTGCTCCCGCTGCCACTGCGACCGCGCCTGTAGGCCCAAGACGTACTCCCGGGACCAACGCTGCCAAAACATTTGCTTGATTGACGAGACAAGCCGCCATCGCCGCAAGCACGTTAGACCCTGCTGGTCCGGGGTCCGCGGTGCTGGTGGGGCGATGAGCGGCCCGCCTGTCAACAGGTGCCCGGGAGTCAGCGCCTCGCCGTCGCTTGGGTCCTGACTGAGGGCGCCCAGGGGCCTCGAGTTCAGGACGGCCTCGACTCCAACGAGGACGGTCTGCAGCTCCTCTGCGGTCAACTTCGCGCTGCCCACCGCTCGTAGGAGTAGGTTCTTTGCAGACTTCACACCTGCCTCCCATAGTCCGCCCATGTGCGGAGCCCGCGGCGGTATGAACGCAAATACGCATCCTTTTTTTGATGCGTATTGCCGCAGCTCGTCCGCTTCGCTCTCGATCTGGTGCCGCAGTGCCGCGAAGTGGCGACTCGCTCCGACGAAGTTCGTCGCGTTGTCGCAGTGCACGGTCTGCGGACATCCTCGGCGCCCAACGAACCTTTGAAAAGCCAATAGAAAGGAATCAGTTGACAGATCGGAAACTACTTCTAAATGTACTGCTTTAGACGAAAAACAAACAAACAGGGCAATGTAGGACTTGTATGGTGGCCTACCACGAATTTTCAAGGTCGTCTCAATAGGGCCACAGAAATCCACGCCACATATGGAAAATGGGCGGAGAGCACGAACTCGATCTAGGGGTAAATCTCCCATGATTTGAGTTATCAGATGAGGCTTGCATTTAAAACATCGTATGCATGACCGCACTATCTGACTGCAGACTTCCTGCGCGTTTACTATCCAAACGCGGTGTCGCAAGAGACTCACTAGTGCTCGTGGACCCACATGAAAATTCGACTCGTGCAAGTATCGGACGTAGCTCTGAACAAATTGAGAGCGCTTCGTCAACAATACTGGAAACTTGGCATCGTACGAAATAGGAGCATTAGCTAGTCGCCCCCCGACCCGCAATAACGAAAAGGTAAGCCCAGCCTGAGAGGTTTCATGAACAAACGGACTTAGCTTCTGTAGGCTTGGGCTAACAACAAGATTTTTTCTAACATTTTTAATTTCCTCTTGATACTCGTGCTCTTGGATTATCTGGACAATTTTATTAAACGCGTCTCGATATTCGACAGGGGAAGGTACATTATCAGAAGGAACTACTAATTTTTTACATTTCTTTATAAAGCGGACCATGTAAACGAACACTCGCAGCAGTTTTAAGTGAGAGGAAAATCCTTCTATCACTTCCAACAAATATGAGGTGAGAGACCATTGCAGTCAGTCCGACCGCACTCTTCTTTGCTTCCATCTGCAAAATCTCTGGTGACGGATCAAACCGAGGGCTCGTTGGCCACTTATCTTCCGGCTCCGTTAAAAACGATGGACCTGTGAACCAAATTGATTCTATCGTTTCCTTTACGTCTCCACCTCTTGACACAATATCTGCCGGGTTCTGTTTAGTTGGTACATGCCGCCACGTGCTATCCTCTGACCACTCTTGAATCTCAGCAACTCTATTCGATACGAACGTTGACAACGACGATGGATGGGAACGAATCCAATGAAGACAAACTTCCGAATCTGACCAATATACACTTCGTTCGATCGGTGCTTTGATAAGAGGTTTTATTTTGCGACAGAGGTCCGCGAGAAGGTGAGCGGCACATAACTCAAGACGGGGGAGCGTCTTTGTCTTGAGCGGCGCTACTTTCGACTTTGCTGTCAACGATGAGACTTTACTACCTTCTGCAGATTTGCAACGGATATAGACGCAGGCTCCATAGGCTCTCATCGATGCGTCAGAAAAGGCATGAATTTCAATTGGTGACATTGGCTCACTCATCACAAATCTCGGTATTGAGATCTCTTCTAACTGTGACAAGGCAAGCTGAATCTTGTTCCATGCGGTTTCCAAGTGCAGTGGAATGGACTCATCCCAATCTAGCTTATTGAGCCAAAGTTCCTGTAACAGGATCTTTCCTTTAATAAGGATCGGGCTTAATAAGCCAAGAGGGTCGAAAAGCTTTGACGTCACCGAAAGAATATTCCGCTTAGTCGCCCTTTGACCCATGACTGACATATCAATTTCGAATTTAAATACATCATCTTTAGGAACCCAAACGATTCCTAATGTTTTTGTCAGCTCTGAGTCCGAAAGTGTTATTGGCTTAACCGTGCTCTCGGATGCAGTAACTTCAGGCGAGTTTGAAAACCACTTGCTCAATTCAAACCCAGCGTTTTGAAGAACCTGAGTTACTTCAGACTTAATTGTCTTTAGCTCCTCCACGCAACCAGCACCCGTTAACATGTCGTCGACGTAAAAGTCAGACCCAATAACTTTAGCAGCTCGAGGGAATGTATTTTTCGCGGATTCACTCAACCTCTTCAAACACCTTATGGCCAGGAATGGGGCTGGTGCAGTGCCATACGTAACGGTGTTGAGCTTGCACAATTTCAAGGACTCAGACGGGTCTTTTCTCCACACTATCAACTGGTATCGTCGATCTGCTTCATTTACCATCACTTGACGATACATCTTTTTTATGTCGGCTACCAGAGCGAATTTGTTTAGCCGAAATCTAAGAAGAGTTGAGTAAAGCTCTTCCTGAATTGTTGGACCCACCATCAACAACTCATTTAAACACTTTTGTGTGGATGTCTTGCAGGACGCATCGAAAACGACTCTAAGTTTGGTCGTTGTACTTTGCGGCCGCAAGACACACTGGTGGGGTATGACGTAGTGTGGAGAAGCAAGAACGTCATTGCTTGCAGGGGACATATGGCCTAGGGATTCGTATTCTTCCATAAATTCCAAATACATTTTCTTTAAGTTCGGATCTCGAGATAATCTTCTCTCGAGCGACAGGAATCGGCGTTTGGCTATCTCGAATGAATTGCCCAAAACGCTTGGATCCGACTTAAATGGAAGTTTAACTTCAAATCGACCTGAAGGCAGTATTCTTGTAGTCTTCCGATAATGTTCCTAACATAGCTCTTGTTCTGGCGACAACATCTTTTTAGAAGAAGGAACTTCTTCCAACGACCAGAATTTTTTCAAGTTTTTGTCTATTGACTCTAATACTTCCTCTTGGCAATTCAGACTAGAGACTGGCTGTGGAGGAGTTGAGGAATTTGCCAGATATTTTCCCGACACTATCCACCCAAGGAGAGTTTTTTGAAGGATGGGATGGTTCGGACCTTGTTTTATTTGGTCAACGGACAACAATTCGAAAAATGACTCAGCTCCAATTAGCATATCTATCCGCTGAGGTTTGTAGAAATATGGGTCTGCTAACGGCAAGTTCTTTGGTAGGGTCCAATCTTTTACGTTCACTGACTGATCAGGGTGATAGCCTGAAATGGTTTTCAAAACCCAAAAGTCGAACGGAAACTCGCTACCATTGACTCTCGACTTCACCACGGTGTGTATCTTTTTCTTAACTTGTGAATTAGTTTGACCAATTCCAAGCAAGTTGATGCACGATTCCTCCCTACGGATCTGTAAGCGTTGAGCAAGATCTTCTGTAATAAAATTCATTTGTGACCCTGAGTCAAGTAATGCTCGGGCCAAGATGTGCTCACCATTTTTTGTGCGAACGCTTACGATCGACGTTGCTAACAAAACCCTTTCTACAGACGACGCATGCAAAGCATGTGAAGTAGAAGGGCCATCATTCGTTAACTCTGGAGGAGGATTTTGTGTGGGTGGTGGTAATGCTAAGCTATTTTCGGTCACTGTAAATCGGTGCAGAAGTTTATGGTGCGATCTTGAACAGATTTGGCACCTGGTCGATTTACAATTCGCTACCGTGTGACCTTTTCGCAGACAATTCAAACATAGGGAGGCTGACTTAACAAACTCAAACCTTTGCATTACAGCAAGGCGAGCGAACGGACTACACTGGGCCAAAAAATGGTTGTTCGCGTTACAATAACTGCAAGCTGGTTTGGCGTTGGTAGAAAAACAAGCCAACGAAGTTCTATTTAGTTGCTTGCCGAACCCAGTTCTTTCTTGTTTTGGTTTGCCAGTCTCTTCAGCGGACAGATGCTGGTATCTACGATTTAGTATTTTTTCGAAATCGGACCACAGCGGCAATTCCTCATAATCCAGTGACTCTTCCCATTTTTGCTTGGTCACTGGATCCACTCTACTCAAAACTAAATGAATAATCATTGAGTTTGCAATTTTAGTATCATCTCCTATGGATAATAGTGATCCATAAATTGATGATACAGTGTCGATGAGACCCCTCAAGGACGACGCAGACGGCTGGGAAATTTTCGGAAGGCTGAACAGTTGACGTATTTGGTTCGCAAAGATGAGACATTCGTTATCATAAACTCTTTTTAAACTAGCGATAGCTTTGGCGTAATTACTCTCGGTGACCTGGAATGCCTTGACAGTTCCTAAGGCTTCACCAGAGAGGCAAGAAATTAAATGATTAAATTTCTCGATAACTGGAATGTTCACATCTTTGTCAACTAATGTCTCGAAAAGACTTATGAAATTTTTGAAATCCGAATAATTTCCACTGAATTTTGGCAATGCCAAACTAGGAAGTCGAGCTCGAGTTGGGGCTGCAGAAATTGCAGTAGCTGAACGGGAGTCTTCAGCTGAATTCAAGGCATTACATAAGGACATAATCCTTGCCTTCGTAGTTATTCCTAATTCTTCCAACTCGGCTCCGAAATCATCCATTTCATCTATTTGCTCGATCTGGTCTTGCAACTCATTTGCTTTAGAAATTGTCTCATCTAAAACCTGAAGCCTGCATTCTAGCTCGGTTTTGTTTAGAGGAAGTGATCCATCTTCCAAACGTTCCTCCAACCGGCGAATGCTTTTAACTTTGACATTTAATCTTTTTTTTAAGTCAATAAGAGTCGTGGAATTAAGTTTTTGTTTAGTACTTTCCATTTTAAAAAAATTTGTTTTTTCAATACAAAAACGAAAACGATGCAAATTTAAGATTTAATAATTTATTTAAAATTTTTTATTAATTTTAAAATATTAATATTAAAAATTTATTAAATTTTTTATTTATTAAATTTTTCTAAAATTTATTTAAAAATTTATTGAATTTAATTCAACAACAAGAAAATGCGAAAACGAAAATAATTAATTAATCTTATTTAAATATAATAAATAATTTATTAAATTTAACCAAATCTAAATTGATTAATTAATTGATAACGAATTATTGATAGTCGAGGCACAGAGTATCCAAAAAAATAGTTGGTCGCCAATGACACCGAAACCAATATGCTTGACCAAATTGTAGGGGAGCGCGTCACTTGGCAGACCGGTAAACTATACGCGCCAAAAAGTGCATATACATACATACATACAGCAGCGGATAACGGTGGGAAACGAAAACGAGAATATTATCGCTGCATCTATTTGTATGTATGTAAACCAAATATATAAGCACCTTTATTTTATCTGAAATAATTAAAATAATTTTTGGCTGTACTTTAGTATTTATTTGGAAGATTTGTAAATTCGAGAACGAGGGGTAGGGGGCGACAGTGATTGCAAATAATATCAATATTCTCTTTTTTATTTTATCCACAGGCAGTACATTTAGGTTAGCACATATATTTATAATTAAAATTTTAGAATTTTTATATATGTTGTTATTTATTTTTGCTCTACTATTTTTTCTACGTACGTATGCGCCAAGAATTGAAAGGAGGGTGCAATATTCCAGCACAAGACGGATTTTAATTTGTCTTATCTCAACTTTCAATTTTTTGCACAAATACCTGGGGTTCTGCTTTCGGATCCTCTAATCCTGCGGCCACTTTCCTTTCACAATTGATGCAGGTGCAGTGCATGGGGACGACGAATCCTTCCAGAAGCAGCTATGGAGAAGTTTTATTTCGCGACGCGGAGAATTCTTAAATTTTTTATTTGTGAATTCACCACCACAACCGTCGCGAGCAACTCTTTTTGGATATATATATGTTATATATATTGTTATATATATTTTATGTGTCACTGTCACTATTTTTTGTTGCTTATATATTTAATTATATTACACTACAGTCCACCCGGGGGCGCCAAAATGTTTATCGAGATTATTTCATCTCGTCGCGAAAAACGAAAGGAAAAAATTGGTGGCTGTAGAAATAATTAAATTGCGAAAAAAACGACCGAAAACAAAAATGCGTGCACTTTTCGACGTTATAAATTCGGTTATATTCATATTAACAAAACCTTAAGCCTAGCTTATCTAGTGCGGCGAAGCGGGGCGAATTCATGGGAGAGCGCAAGTGAGAGCTTCACTTGCGCTCCCGCTCCGCCCTAAACTAACTTATACTAGACTTCATACAATTCCACTTATTATCTACATCTAATTATACAGCCCCTTTCTGTTAATGAAAAAATATTTGGCGTAAGTTGGGTTCGCCTAGTTGTACCAGGGGGACCTTTGTGGTTTAACCTAGATTGGTGATAGTACGCAATGTCAATGTAGTTCGAGCTGTAAGTTAGAGGAAATTTAGCACCTAACTTATCCGTACTGTCAGCACCTATAAGTACATTTGAATTAGTTAAGGCAAGGGGCAAATCGTTAATAAATAAGGATCCAAGATGGCTTGGGATACACCAGACGCGGACTAAACGCAAATGAACATCTTCAAAAAAAAAAAACACTTTGGGTTCTTCCGGATAAGTAACTCGAAATCCACATAAGGAGATCAGTTGGGAATCCCAAAGGACTGAGTTTACTTAAAGGTTAACAGATTCAAATGCTTTACTGCAGTCAATGTAACATAAATGACGTTTGCTTGTAAGCCATTGCGGAACCCATCCGCGACAAAAGATCCAACAAGTTGGTAGTGGTGGAGCGGCGTTTTATCAAGACATGCTGGCACGGGTTTATTATTGCACTACAAAGGTGTTGCAAATGTGGGGTGATTAATTATTCAAAAAGCTTTGGAATTGCTGACAACTTAAAGATGCTTTTATAATTGGCAGCGTCGGTTTTTTTATTCTGCCTTTATTATGCAAGGGAATAATGTATTATTCCATCCAAATGAGGGGAACGGTCGAAGAATCCTGAGATAGATTAAGGAGTTTCAAAAGAGGTTTGCACAGTGCCTCGGCGCCGTTTTTTAGGAACTTTAAGAAGATCCGATGAATCTTTTATCCAGATCCGATCCGATATATCTTCACATGGCAGTAGATTGGACAAATCAAACTCCAAAATAAAATTATTTAGTTTCATAAAGTCGGACTTACGGAAAAAACGAACTTTATGAGATTTAAGTGAGAGTTAAGGTCAATTAAAGTATTGGTTTCGGTAAAAACCTCAAGAGTGTGGCAATATGGATCCTCAGGATTAGAGGATTGGAAGGGGTTAGAAATGGGCAAGTTCTGGAAAGAGTAATTCCATCAGGTTTTGAAACGAAACATAAGTCCAGTAACCGACCTAACGAATTTCTAGGGTGGTTAATTTTACCGGGTGACATGTCAAACATGCCCACGAGGATTGACTGGAAAAAATGATTTTAATGAAAAGAAATTCTGTGTCCCCAAACTCTGGTGGGTTTACCTCTTCAGAAGCGAATTTGGAGTCTATGGAAATTAATTCTACAGTAAGAAACTCCCCTTCGCAGTGTTCTATCACGTCGAAAAAACTTCGGAGCTTAAGATGTCCGGCTTTAACCAAGTTTCTGTAAAAAATATAGTGTGTGATGCAAAGGAAGAACTATCAGAATACAGTTTGGGAAGTTTTCTACGTAGCCTAAGTCTGATAGGTAAGTGTTAGCACTTACTAACCATACAACATATAGACTTCTCATTTCATACAACGGAAATGGATTCAAAAATTTTTTTGCGTGCTTACACATTCACATTCACGGTTTCATGTGTGTGCGTTCGATTTCTTTATGAAGCCAGCTAAAATTTTTGAATTTTGTAACTTTTCAAGCATGTGTTTTTTGTGGGGGAACTGAGGAAGATGATGTGGAAGGTTGGTCAATGGCTCTAACATGTGCTTCACTCCCACAGACTTGGTAATTTTTTTCTTCACCATAGTTGGACGAAAATGTTCCCTGCTGGGCACGCGTACTTTGAAAGAAGAAGTGTGCCTGGTGTAGGTGTTTTTAAATTAAGTAATATACCTTTTTATCAGTTTTGGCTTGGATGTGAGCCGAGATATCTATCTCAGAAGTGCAAGGGGAAAGCCGGGAAACATGGAGGGAGGTGGGGGATGGAGTGATCACTTGTAACGTTCTTCAACTGCAGCATCAATTTGTACCAGGGGTCCGGACGGTTGATTACCCTGTTGGGTGAATTTTAGGTTTGAGCTAATGGGTCTGGTGGTATCACATGAAGCGATGCCACAGAGGACAAATCGGACAGTTGCTTGTTTATACTGAAAAATTCGGAAGCCAAATTTTTCCCAGGACCAGCCCTTGGAGTGGCCAGAGATATGAGCAGCTGCATAATAGTCGGCTGAGTATGCTGAAGATTATTCGCACAAGCCGATCACTAACAGCGGATTTCTCACGCTTTGGCGACTCATTTAGTAGCTGAAGACTACTAAACTGTGAATCGAGCGCGTAAATTAATTTTGCGTAAACCGCAAACCAACTCTTTAAATCCGTTCTAACTCATGAACGATCTCATTTCGTTCTGAACAGCAAGACAACCGTCACTGCAAAGTGGAGACCAGACCTCCGTGAAATGGCTTATTACAGACCTAATCGGACAGACACATTTATATTCTAATATTTTTTTATATTTTTATTCATTTATTAGATATGTTAATAAATTTTAAAAACCTATTACCAACAGATTTGGGGCGTAGTGCTAGCTACGAGGCCTTCGACTACGTGTTTTAACTTTGAAGTTATTTTAGTTATGAGCAAAGTTAACAGTATATTTATTTTAATTTTAAATTTCGTTGTATAAGTTGACTTTTTTTTAGGAATTTGATAATTGCTTTAATGTTTTCTGCGGTTGGGTTCTTAAGATAATCAGAGGCTAGCCGGCTTTGAAGTAGATTTTGCTTATCCTGAGATATTGCTGGGCAAAAGTTCACCGTTAAGAGGAGCCCCTTGTAATAACTAGGTGTTACTCCAATGAGTTTCGTTTTAAATCTGTTTTTATTTCATACAATTCTCTTACATGAAAGATGCATGAAAATCATAAATCTATTTAAAAATACTTATCAACGAACTTCACGCTGACATGCTATGTGACCCTTTCTTAAGTTCTTAAGCCTGCAGGAGATGGTTTTTAAACCACGCTTTTCCCATAACGTATTCCCATGGGTCCGAGCCCTTGGAATTCTATCTTTGGAATTTTTGTCGTGTTCAATGCTTGAACATTCTGCAAAGGGCCACAAAAAAGGTGTACATTTTATTTTTAGATTCATTATATTGTCCTTTGATAATAGATAGCGGGCTGTATATATATATGTGTAAATTTGCTTTTGTATTAAAATTATAAATTTTGTTTCTTCAATATTAGAAAATTATTATTATTATAATTGTTCGATAACAATATGTAGTTCTATATGTAACAATGTGCATAATTTTACTTCAGATTTGTAAATATTTTAACATTGATTAAGTTATTCTATTAGATCCCTTGTTCAACTTAAGGTTTGAACATCCTGCAAGGGGTTTCAAAAGTGACTTAATTATATTTTTGTTTATATTTTATATTAGTTGTGATAAAACAGAATTGTATAAGATAGAAGGTCTATTAGGTATAAGGGGTTCTAGCTGACGACTATTATCTTTGCCATAGCTCCATGATCAGCTGCCGTCCCAAACTCCTTTGTTTGTTTGATTTTTTGAGTTTCCTAATGTTATATCTTCTTTAAAAGGTATAGCGACAATATATTTTCCATTCAACTCTTTTTTAGCATATTTTTAAAATTCGTTTTACAAATTTCTGTCCATATGTTGATACTGATTGCTACAATTGATTTACTTTCCCTTGATTTCGTGCACCCTGACACTGTCCATCCACAGTTAGTTTTTTGCCCAAGAAGCATACTCTTTGTAGTTATCTTCGGCAGTAAAATTTGTGGATAAAAATCTCCACTAATTACAATGTCAATTTGATCAGGATTATCGAAATTGGGATCCGATAAATAGAATTCTTTTCAATCCGTCTTATTTATAAAAATTTTATTTGTGGAAAGACATTTTATTAGTTTTGGTAAAATAATTGCGTTTGTGCTAGCTTCTTTTGAATATTTAATATTGTTCGTGATACTACACTTATTTCAGTGTGCGCTTTTATTTTTGGCAACTTAAGTATCTGTGCCGCTTCTTCAGAAATAATATAAATATGAAATAATATACGACTGCTTTGTGACCATTGTCCATCAATGTTCTGAATTACTAAATTCAATATCTTGACCTTTAATCTGAACATAAGCCAACCACGCTGGTTCAGAGCTTATGCTTGTATTTACATTCTCCTTTTTTACATTCTCTCCATACGAGCATACTAGTTTACTTGTATATTTGATGTTTGAACTGTGCTGATTGATGCCCGGGCATTTTGCTCATCGGGCATGTTAACCAAACATTTGTGTTATTATTTTTTACTATTTTTTTTAGTTGGTCGGATTTTTGTAGTCATTTCCAAATTACAACAACTTAATTTAGCTTAACAACTCTTAAATTAGTTTTAACACTTTTCGTCCCAGTGCGAGGGCAATTAGTTGTTGGATTGGAAATAAAAAAAAAAAATATCGCACATATGTATTTGTGGTTTTGAGCATCGGTATTGGATTTTGCTCTGTCATAAGCAGTGCTGGGGCACCCTGATTTAAAAATTCCACGAAATTTAATTCTGGATATCATTAGACTTTTTTAAATGCAATTTTTAAGGCATTTTTTAAATGGCTATATACAAATTTATTCTTGGAAGCTCAATGGGACGACTTAGTTAATCTGAAAATATTTTTCTATTATTTTCATACCGTTTAATGAGCAACTCCCAGGATCATAATTATTGCCTGAGCCAAGCGATAAGTGGGAAACCACACTTCATGCTTCCTCTTAAATCCATTCTTGAATGGACAAGATCTTCAAACAGTTCATAAAAATGGTCTTAATCTTTGAAGTTTTCAAAGGAATTGCGGACCTCAATTGTAGGGTAGGCAGTTTGTCATTTAGGTTTGTCATACCTTCTACCTTTTCTGATCTACTTACTTCGATCTTATTATTCATTAGCTCAGTGTATATCTCAACATCGTCCATGAGCTCTATTATTTTGGACCTATATTTGATATTAGTTATTATTAAGCCCTTCAATTTTTAATTCTTATCGGAAAGGTTTCAGTTTTCTTTTCCTGAATTTCTACATATATATGTTTTCTCGAGGTAATATTCGATGTGCTTTATAGACTTCTCAACCCTAGAGAAAAGCTCATCCTGGCCAATACTTTTTTTAATTTTGTCCTTGGCGGATTTATATTTTGATAGCATGCTTTCGAAATGATTTTTTGTAAAATATTTGTGTTCCACAGCCCCAAGTTGAACCAAATGATTGTGATTCGTACAGTCTTTTAGTTCAATATTTTTTAATGATTCCCTATCCTCTTCTAAATAGGCGTTTTTTTTCTAGTAGCGCATCTACTTGCCGGGTGAGGCGCACCTCCCAAATAATTGCATTTTTTTTCCCTCGACAATTGGAAAATTGGTGTTTTTTTACACACGGATTCGCCATCACACAAATGTAATTTGTTTGTTGTTCCGGAAAAAAAAACGTAATTGAAAGGAACAAAATATTTATTTAATTTTGTTTTTTCTTTCTATTTAATTATGCTCATTGGCATTTGCCTGAGTCTTTAACCACAGGGAGGAAAACTTCAAGGTATCTCGAAGGACCAAATTTTAAGAGTCCCTTGTAATAAAAAGGTTACTCCAATGAATTTCGTTTTAAAACTGTTTTTATTTCATACAATTCTCTTACACGAAAGATACATGAAAATCTTAAATCTATTTAAATATACTTATCAACGCACTGCACTCTGACATGCTATGTGATCGCTTTCATAAGTGCATCATGTGCACCACATAAGTATTTGTTTAGCCTACAGGAAATCGTTTTTAATCCGATATGCAGTATATTTGTTTAGGTTTGATGGGTTCAAGGGTTCCAGTCATTTCTTCTGTAAGGATTGATGAGTAAGCTGGTAGAATGCCGTACCGCGAATCTTATATTTCTGTGGTCCGTCTGTGTAGATAAATGTGTGGTTTTTGTAGATTTCTTTTCTTTCATAGAACAGTTTCTCGAATGTATCAGATGACGTGTTTGTTTTTTTGTAGTTGTGCAGAGAGGTGTTGATTATATTTTGGGGTAGTCGCCAAGGTGGTTTTGGTCTTGTATAGTCGCGAAGGTTTGACGGGGATGTTATGGAGTTGATAGTTCGTTCTGGTGTTGAGGTCAATTTTTTGTTGTTGGTTGGATCTGCTTGTGTAATGGTAGTCACGTCGTTGCTCGATTGTTGTGATGTTGGCCTCATAAAGTAAGTTGTATGTTGGTGTGGTGCGAAAGGTGCCTAGTTTTAAATTTATTTAGTAAGTTTTTCAGGGTCTATCCATATGTGTGAAGAGCATTGTTGAATTTAGATATGAGTAATGATTTAGTAATGTTGTTGAGCTATCAGCGTTTTGATAGCGGCTGAATTAATAGACAAGGTTCAATTTTATAATCAATTTATTGTGGGTCAATTTAAACCCAAAACAAATTCCGTGGCCGAAGCAAAACTCGGCATTGTTGCAAGTGCAGAAAAACCTAAGAGCTTGCGCAGAAGCTCCACCAAAGCTCCCAAAGTGCATGCGCTACAAATACCAATAAAGCGCATGCGAAACTGGGAGACAAAACAGAGAAGAATACACGCTGACAACAACAGATGCAGCTATGCATTTTATGATTATTTTAAATGCACTTTTTGGTGGCTGCTTGGCCCAACATCCTCCCCCATTGAAGGGTGGGCCTTCAATAACACTGTTGGAAGGGGCAGCAGTCACATCATTCCAGTGGTTATTCCGTGGGTTGTCTTTCCTAGTATAGACCGACGACACATCCCGTGATAGTTCACCGCGTCCAAAAATCACCCAGCCAAATCGAGTATTCTGGGCAATGGGGAGCCCGTGACCGAATTGGATTTGACCAGCCGACAATAGGTCAAAGAATAAGCTGGCTCCAATCAACAGGTCCACTCGCTGCGTTTTGTGGAAGTTAGGGTTAGCTAGATCCATATTGCCAGGAATCTTCCAGCGCGAAGCATCTATGTCCTGGCTAGGTTGAGAGTCCGTTATATGTGAAGCTACAATAGCCTCAATTTCCACTGAATACGTGCTAAGGCGGGACTTCAAGCACACATTAACGGATGCTCCATCCGTTTCAAACACAGCGCCGCCGAAACCGGCCACCGTTGTGGAGCATTTGGAACGGCCAAGCTGAAGTTCATTCGCCAGCCGAGACGAGATGAGGTGCACTTGTGAACCGGAATCCAATAAAACTCGGCAAGGCAAGAAGGCTCCAGATCGACCACGAACGAGCACATTGGCTGTTGGCAGGAGCACTAGCTCAGCATTGCGATCCTGGTTCATAACAGGGTTGATTGAGCGGGATGAGTGCGCAACAGAAACGGCACCGATGGGACGGGAGACTCGTGCGGGTGAAATCTGCCCGCGAGGGTGCAACAAAATATGATGACGGGCACGTCGAGCAGCGGGAAGCTGAGCATCCGCGAGCGAGATGGCCGTCCTCCAGACAAACAAAGCCCCGAGCCAGACGCCGCACTTCGTCGTACCGTTCCCCAATTGTCAAAGCACTAAACTTTGAACAAGAAGGAAGCTCGTGCACCGAAATACCACACAGGGCGCATAGAGCAGGACGGGCGTTAATAACCATGCACGAAGATTGGTTATTCGAAGATCTACCTCGGCCCACTTGGTTAGCTGGTGGATACGCCGCCAAAGAGAAGTCGACGCATTCAAGAGTCCGGCACCTTTGCTCCAAGAATCGTGCCATGGACTCCCAAGATGGAAGGCTGTCATTGCTTCCGGCGAAAGTGTCTTCCCACTTGGCCTTTGTAGCAGGATCCAACTTCTGCAGGATAATCTGGATAAGCAAACATCCTTGGATCTCGGCAGCTGATCCGGAACTCATAAGAGCACGCATATGCCCATTGAACCGATCCGATAGCTCCCGCAAAGTAGCAACAGACCCTGGTTCGACCACACGAAGCTGCAGGATCTCATTAATGTGAGACTGAAATATTAAACGCCGATTACTAAAACGATTGCGCAATAGGTCAAGGGCCACATCGTAGTTCGCGTCAGTAATTTCCAGAGCTCTCACCGTATCCAAGGCTGACTCGCGCAGGCATGAAATGAGCCACCGGAGCTTTTCCGTTTTCGTTAGGTGGGGATGGCTGTCAATCGTGGTCTTAAAAAGGGCGCAGAAATCCGGCCACTCGGCATAGCCGCCGCTGAATGTTGGCATCGGCAACGGTGGCAAGGAGGGGGCTGGCTTGTATGGCACCGTCGAGAAGTGTGGAGTGGGCAGAGATTCTCATGGAGCGCTTGGCAACCTCCAACTGAATTTCCACTTCCACATCAGTCGCCAGCTGCGAGAATCTCCCATACAGATCGCTCCCGATCTCGCTAAAATTAAGCTCCTCCAACTCTTCTTGAAGTGCGGTGAACCGCTCACGCAAACGATTCTCCACTGACTCCAGCGCAATAATGGAAGAATCCTCAGTCCGCGCCGCAACCTTCACCTTATGATGCAGCGCCTCCATTTCCTGGCAGGCCACCTCTGCTCTTCTCCGCAGCATCCTTTCCCGGGTTGCGGCAGCAGCTCCAATAGTCTCAGGTCCAGACTCCATTCTTCAATTAAAATGCAACTTGTACCAACAACAACAAGGGCACTTTCTTGGCACTTTTAATGCTGATCACAATAATAAACCGGGATGAAATCATGTCGGGGTCACCAAATGTTGAGCTATCAGCGTTTTGATAGCGGCCGAATTAATAGACAAGGTTCAATTTTATAATCAATTTATTGTGGGTCAATTTAAACCCAAAACAAATTCCGCGGCCGAACCAAAACTCGGCATTGTTACAAGTGCAGAAAAACCTAAGAGCTAAGAGTGCAGAAGAACCTAAGAAAAAACCAAAGCTCCAACCAAATGAGTCTGTACGAAACGATGTCGGTTTTACCCTTCTGAGCTTTTAATGTATGATTCGGCTAGTTTTGTAAGATTTAGGTATGTAGTTTTCAAAGATAACTGGTGTTGTCCCCTTCAGGGATTGGAGAGCAATCGTTAGTTCTAATTTGGTTATCGGTAGCTTATTTGGACGGGATGTGGGTGAGTGTTGTACTTGTGGGATGTGAACTCTTGACTGAAATTTGAGTGTTTAGAGAGTTGAGACCAGTGCTGGGCAAGCAGGTTGGCTATTTTTTGTCGGTCGGTAATTGTCACGTTAATATTGGTTATGCAGTAGATTTGTTTTACAGGATTAAGACCGCAAAATCGTCGAATATTGCGCCATATTTGTGTTGTTAGTGTGTTCCATTGAATGGTCGATGTAAATAGTAGCTTCTTCTACTATATCCCAGTTTGTGTGTCGTTAGTAATGGTGTCGATCGGTAAAAGGGTGATTTGAATTGGGAGGTGATCACTTTCATGGAGGTCGTCTATTAGAGTCCACTTTTTTTATGGAGTGAGTGAGGGAGAAGAGAAGCTGAGATCAATGTTTCAATGTAAATGGGTTATACTGCTATTGTTTCTACGTCTTCGTTGATATTTCTTTAAGTGCGTTGGATAGATTTGTGGATTAGGCTACTCCTCCAAATCTGTTAGATGTGGGGTGTTTGTTAGTATGTTGTAGTTTATCGGTGTAGGTAGGCTCCAGCAGTACCCATGAAACACCCCTGATTCACCCGTGCGTCCCCCTGATCACCCCCTGATTTGTGCTGAAATTTTTGAAAATGTCCTCTCGACCCTGAATTCGATTTAAGGAATGAATCAGATCGAAATCCGCCCTGATTCAGACCTGAATTTCAGAAAGCATGATTCCGCAGTGAAAATCGTGGCTAAATCTGGCCGCATTCATGACCCGAAAGCAAAGTAAAAATTTTTCCCTTTAAATCTCCTAATTTGATAATCATTTCTTTTAATGTATTCCTTAACAATTGCTGTTAATATATGTTGCACCAAATGTAAACTAAATTAATATGTTAAGTAACATTACTTTATTAATATTGAAAACTATATTTAATAATTACTCACCCTGGGACTTAAACCTGAGTGCTTTTGTATACTGGACCGACATGCAAGCCTCTCAGCTATCAAGGAATCGCGCGTTGTTTGTGACTGACAATAATATACTGGAATATACTGTCGTTCCACCAAATTTATATAATCGATGTGATGGCCCGAGCCCAGAAATAAAATCTTCGCTTCGTTTTATTAATATCCCCTTTATTTCGATAAAGTTGCAAAAGGGTACAGCCGACCGACCGCTCGTCCTCCCGTCGATCCCCGATCACCGTTCCTGGCGTTCTTGGTGCCTGGCGCCGAGTCGGCTCACGGTTCCCTCCGTTTGGACTCGTGCTCCAGTTGCGGGGCCTGTGCTGTCGCTGTTGTTGTCGTCGCTGCTCTCTTGTCGTCGCCGCTGCTTTTGTCGTTTGCGCCACTCCTGTTTGCTGCTTCCGTTGTCGCCGCTGCTCCTGTCGCTGATCCTGTCGCTGCTCCTGTCGCTGCTCCTATCGCTGATCCTGTCGCTGCGCCCGTCGCTGCTTCTCCTTTGCGGGCTCCGTGGACCTTCGGTATCCTTGGCTCACTGGGAATGTCCTTTCGCCGTGGCCGGCACCTAATTCGTGTCAGTAGACCGATAGGCTCACCTCCCAGGCATACGCCGGGCAGGATGCGCTTCTAGGTGCCTGGCGGCCGGATCAGGGCACGAAGGGCCTACTAACCCCAAGGGACACGCCCTAGGTTGCGTTCGCCACTCGCCTCCAAACACCTGCGTGCCTACGCTCCGCAGGATCTATGGCAGACCAGAGGTTTTGACGTCGCGTCTACTTTAACTCCAGGTGATACGCTGTGCTTACGCCCTGTTTGGTTTCAATGTTGGGCTTGAGTTACCGAGCTGGCTATCCCTCGCTTTACACGATCACCCCTGTTCCTTGATTTCTACTCCTTTGCTGATTCGCGTACTGCCGCCGGTCTTACCCACAGGGAGTCCTTGAGCTAAGGATCGCAGATCCTTGCGCACTCGCTTTAAATCTCGCACTTGAGACTGTCGGACTTACCCAAGGGGGGTCTTCAGCCTATACTCCTAATTCCTCCAGGAAAACTTTCCCGCTTGAATGTCAGACTTACCCACGGGGGGTCTTTCACTCAACTTTTCCAGCTTCCCTAGAAGACTCGTTACCGATTTGCTCGAGGAGCCCTCTTTATATAGTGCCTGAGGCGCCCGTTAATCCTTGCGAATCTCGCTTCCTACCGTTAATCCTTCGCTACTCTGCTCTCGGCGTTAACTTTCCCCAATTCCCGCCGCATTTCTATTGGCGGGCTTTCTTTGTTAAGTTGGGTTGGGACTTTCCACAGAGATTGGTTCAGATTCTATTTTGGACAAAATAATCTGATTTGCCAAAGTTCATAAGGATCGGCTGACTATATCCTATAGCTTCCATATAACTGATTGATCGGAAATGCCGTAACTTCGTAATTTTTCAAGTTAGAAGGATGGGACGGATAGAAAGGATCTATGCATTATAATTTGGGCAAACTTATCCGATGTGCTAAATTTCATAAGGATCGGTCGACTAAATACGATCCACTATATATCTAATAATATAAGATGCGTGTCGCCACCTAGCGGACAGCGACTCAACTGCAAGGGTATATAAACTTCGGCTCCGCCCGAAGTTAGCTTTCCTTTCTTGTTTTTTTTTTTTTGTTTGTTTTTTCCATATATATATTTTTCCTTCTTCTTCCTCCTAATATCTATATTTCCCTACTATATATATTATTATTTTATTTAATTTTTTTTTTATGTATATATTTTACACTTTTATATGTTTATTTTCATTTTTTTTTTTGTTTATTTTTTTTCCTCTTTATCATATTGTGCTTTTGGCATTCTTGGCTCTCTGCCTTGGGTTGCGAAGCATGGCGAGTATCCCGTGGAGTCTGACACGCTTGAGTTTACTGCCAGCATTAACTCTGGTCAGTGCTCGTCGCATGTCCTTTGATCATTGCCTGCACACTGGGCGATCATTGTCTTAACCGTCCTGTTGGCCCTTTCTGTAGGGTTTTCCTGCGGCGTTTATGGTGCGGTATACTGATGACGAGCTCCGAGCTCCTCGAGAAATTTTTTGAAGCTCCTACTGGTGAACTGGACACCATTGTCGGTCACCATCACCTTTGGCACCCCGTATCTCGCGATAATCCATTCGTGAATCGCCTACTGCAGCATCTCAGTTGTAGCTTTCCGCATTGGGACCATTTCTGTCAATTTTGAAAACCGACCGATCATCACCAACAGCATGATGTTTCCATGCTTGGACCTCGGCAAAAGTCCCACGAAGTCCGCACATACCGTCGCCCATAGCTACGGGATCTGTGTCAGCATTTTCCCTGCGGCCTGCATCTGACTTGGTTTATACCGCATGCATGTATCGCACTTTCTGATATACTTCCTAATGTCCCTTTGCATCCCTGGTCCGAAGTACCTTGCTTCTTTTTTTTGCAATTGCTTTTCTTCCGCCTAAATGTCCCGCTGTCGGTTTGTTGTGGTCCTCCTTTAGCACCTGCTGTCTCATATCCATCGGCACACACAGCTTCCATGATGCTACTTCTTCGCTTCCGGATGGAACATGTCGGTAAACCAGGCCTGCCTCCTCTACGTACTTCGGATACTTCTGTGGGTTTTCCCGTATTTTCCTTTTGAGTGCGCTTATCCATACGCACTCCACATCTTCGCTAGCTGTGGCACTCCTCAACTTTTCTATTATCGGCTGGCGGGAAAGTGCATCTGTAACTACATTCAGCTTACCTTTTCTGTAGCATACTCGATAAGCAACTCGAAGACCTATCTGGCGATCCTTCCAAGTGGGCTCTCTATATTATTCAGCCATTTCAGCGCCAGATCCGTGATCACGTCGAACTGGTACCCTTCCAGACATGGTTTCATCTGCCGAATTGCCCATATTATTGCTGGCACTCTTTCTCAGTCGGCGAGTATTTTTTCTCTGCGCCTATCAGCGTTCGACTGGCGTAAGCGACCACTCGCTCGCCCTAATCAGTGTCCTGCGTCAGAACTGCACCCACGCCGTAGTCGCTGGCGTCTGTTTGCAAGACAAATTTCTTCGAGAAATCCGGCCATGCCATCACTGGATCCTCTGCTAACCGCGACTTTAGATTCTCAAATGCCTCTTGGTGTCTTGCCGTCCATTCCCACTTTGTTCCCTTACGAAGAAGATCGTTTAATGGTTTGGCGACCCCTGCGAAGTCTGGGACGAATCGCCGATACCACGAGGACATACCAATGAACTGCCGTAACTTCTTCACGTTTGTTGGAGGTTTCAGTTCCGTAATCGCTGCTACCTTTCCGGGATCCATGCCAATTCCCTGACTTGTTACCCGGTGGCCCAGGTACAATAGCTCTTCCCTGAAGAAATGGCACTTGTCCGTGTTTATCCTCAAGTTGGCCGCCTTCAGTCTACGGAATACTTACTTCAAATTCGCCATATGCTCCTCCCTTGCGCGTCCGATCACGATGATGTCATCCTGATACGCAAATGCGTGCAGAGCCATATCCGGGCCTATAACCTGGCTTAAGGCCCTTTGAAACGCTGCCGAGGCTGAGTATAACCCGAACGGGATCAGCTTCCTCTGCTACAGACCTTTCCCTGGTACTATAATGGCCGTGTACTTTCTGTTCCCTTCCTCCAGTGGGATTTGCCAATAGCCATCTTAAAGGTCAATGCTGCTGAAAAATTTTGCCTCCCTCAATTTGAGTGAGTATGAGTTCCATTGGCATAGGGTACGCATCCTTTACTGATTTTTCGTTTATTTGTCGGAAGTCCACACACATTCTCTATTGGTCCGTCTCTTTCTTTACCATGAAGGCTCGATGCATGGATGTTTATGCTGCTTTATGTTCGAACAACCCTTCTGCTTTGTGTACGCCACTAGCTCCTCCTCGATGAACCTGTTGTCCCGCTCGCTCTCCCATTCCTCCGAGGACCCAGTTATAGCTATGGACAGCCTATCCTCCAGGCATCCGCCCCATCTTTCTCTTCTCGGGATCGTGACTTGGTGGCCAGCACGGCGTTGTCTTCCATGCCTGGCAACACCAACATATTCAAATTTTTTTCCTTGTTGGCAAAACTCACTGTTGTCTAAAGTACCATTTCAGTCTCTGTGTGGCTCCCGTTGGCCAACTTTACCAGTCTCCTTGTTGTTCTCCGCTCTACGGCGATTCCCGTGTTCTCCGATAGCTTTTCTGAGATGAATCTAGCCGTTGCCCCGGTGTCTATCATGGCCTTCACTTCTGCACCTCCGACCTTGACGACCGCCACCAACTGCTGATCGTCTCCTGATAAACCTCCAACTAGTTCTGCGAGGCAGCACCTCGCGATCTCCGCCTTCCTCTCTACGGCTGAGATCGCTGCGCGTTTTTTGCTCTTTGGCAGCATTCTGTGCTCCTCACCCCTATTGCGCCGCACATCCTGCAAAACAAAGTTCTGGGGTTTCTGCACCCACTGGCCCAATGGCCCATTTCTCCGGACCTGTTGCATGCCTGCAAAAGGTTTTTTATCTGACCCTTTCTAGGCTTCGCTGCCTACTGTCGATTCGGCTGTCTTTGACTTTTGCTTGCTGCCCATTGTTGACTCGGCTGCTGCTGCCTTGGGTCTAACGTCCATTGTTGACTCGGCGCGGAGGCTTACCTATTAAAAAGCTCTTCTTCCAAGGCCAGCTCCTCAAATTCCTCGGCTATGAACACATTCATGCGCGGCATGCAGTTCTCCACCAGCCTTTCAATGACCTCCTTCGTGGACTTTCCTAATGGCTTCATTAGCGTCTGAAGGTCGACCATATTTTCCTTGAACGGTTCTCCTCGTTGCTGTTTCCGCTGCCGAACCTGGTCTGCCAATTTTTCAAAATACCCTTTCGGCAGGAAAAAAGCCTTGAAGCTCCTTCTAAGCTCCTTTCATGTGGGCAACTCCTCATCGTTCATTATGAATCTTTGCGCTCTGCCATGAAGTAATTCAGGCATCGCCCGCGGGATTGCGTTTATTTCCTTCCCGTAAGTTTTGGCGGACCATGCTACTCGGCCCTCGAAAGGATTTCCTGTTCCTTCGAATCGGAACGACCACTCCTTCGCATTTCGCACTTTTCGCGTGACCACCATCACTTCGTCGTCCTTCGTCTCGTCGACCCACCTTGCAACAAGTGCCCTCGTGTTCTCTACTGTTCCATCCGCTGGGAGACCGAGCTCGCTGCTCCTTGCGAAGCGCGTGAATCCAATTCTTTCTCTCCATCTTGAAGCTGTTTTACTCCTAGACTCTAAAGCAATCACGTAGTTTGGGCGCCTGGTGTAACGAACTGTTTTTGCTAACTTTTGCTCGCAACAAATGCCGCGGCTAGCTTACAGAGTTTGGGGGATCGTTCCACCGAATTTATATATTCGACGTGATTGCCCGAGCCCATAAATAACACAGGGTGTTTCGTTTTATAAATATCCCCTTTATTTCGATAAAGTTACAAAGGGGTGAATTTCACCAGCTGCTTGGCTCAGCCGACCGACAGCTCGTCCCGTCGATCCCCGATCACCGTTCCTGGCGATCTTGGTGCCTGGCGCCGAATCGGCTCACGCTTCCCTCCGTTTGGACTCACGTGCTCCAGTTGCGGGGCCTGTGCTGTCGCTGTTGTTGTCGTCGCTGCTCTCTTGTCGTCGCCGCTGCTCCTGTCGTTGGCGCCGCTCCTGTTTGCTGCTCCCGTTGTCGCCGCTGCTCCTAACGCTGATCCTGTCGCTGCTCCTATCGCTGATCCGGTCGCTGCTCCCGTCGCTGCTTCTCCTTTGCGGGCGCCGTGGACCTTCGGTATCCTTGGATCACTGGGAATGCCCTTTCACCGTGGCCGGCACTTAAACCGTGTTAGCGCCTGGATCAGGATTCTATTGACTTTACCGGGGTGTCCCTGTTTGGTTTCACTGTTGGGCTTGAGTTCCCGAGCTGGCTATCCCTCGCTTTACACGATCACACCTGGTCTTAACGGTCAGGAATCGACAAGGCGGACGCCAGGCCGATCGCTATCGCTATGACGCCAGAATACCAGTCGTGTCCGGGAATAACCCAACCCGACTCGTTTTACCCTTGAGCTTCAGTTCCGCCGCGGATCCTTGATCCTTTTCCTTGATCCTGTTCCTTGATTTCCACTCCTTTGCTGATTCGCGTACTGCCGCCGGTCTTACCCACAGGGAGTCCTTGAGCTACGGGTCGCAGATCCTTGCGCACTCGCTTTAAATCTCGCACTTGAGACTGTCGGACTTACCCACGGGGGGTCTTCAGCCTATACTCCTAATTCCTCCAAGAAAACTTTCCCGCTTGAATGTCAGACTTACCCACGGAGGGTCTTTCACTCAACTTTTCCAGCTTCCCTAGAAGACTCGTTACCGATTTGCTCGAGGAGCCCTCTTTATATAGTGCCTGAGGCGCTATATTTTTATAATTTTTGGTCTTCTATGATTTTTCTCCAAACATTTTTCTATGGAAGATTTTTATTTTCTTATTGAAATCAGTAAATCATACCATGTTTTAATTTTGGATTTAAGGGAAAGCTCGAAATAATTTTTGTGAGGTGTATTTTCTGTCTGCATTCAATGCTGTCGTTTGTGTGTGTGTTTTCATAGCAGTTTTTGCATATAAGGCTTTCTTGTTTGCAGAAAGTTTATGGGTGGTTACATTGGAGGCATTCTTTGCATCGCATTTGGCGTGATATATATGGACGAGTGAAAACTGCCTCATAGCCCATAATTTATTTTTTGGGCAGATTTGTTGTGGCAAAGGTAGGGGTGCTGAGTCCTGTTGGTCGAGTTTGGTCTACGATTTTTGTCCATTTGTATACATGGGTAACTTTTTCAGATGTCAATTCGGCTGAAACATACCTGAGTAGATTACAGTTGATTACTCCTTTGGTTTCATTAAGGGATTTATGCTTATTTGCTTCTACATCTATTGTGCCAATTTGTATACCTTTGGAGAGGGTGTTATAATTTTTTTCAAAAGTGTGCAACGCAGTGACATCTTCGACCCTATAAAGTATATATATTCTTCATCAGGATCACCTCCTGAGTCGATATGAGCATCTATCCGTGCGTGTGTGCGTCTGTCCGTCAATCTGTCTGTCTGTCTGTCTGATCCTACGAAAACTAGTCTCTCAGTTTTAAAGCTATCGAATTGAAACACATCCTTCTTTTGTTTGCATGCAGTATATAACGGCCGGGATCGGTCGACTATATTCTATAGCTGCCATATAACTGAATGATCGGAAATTCCATAACTTTGGTGTTTTTTAACTTAGAGAGTTGGAACTTTCCACACTGGTTATATTTGGCCAGAAAATCTTATCTACATAATCAGGAGGATCTGCCAACTATTTATGTACGATCCGGCATAGCTTTCCTTTCTTGTTTATTATTAATTTATTAAAAGAAATTTTTTGTTTCAATATTAAAGTACCTTAAACCACTGTTCCAGGAAAACGAAAAGGGAGATTAAAGAGAGCGATTAGTGTAGTTTAGTTAAACTGTGAAGAATAAAGATAAGAATATCTATTGAGCGACAATGACGCAACAAAGAAAAAGATGAATAAGCCGAGGTATGCTTGAAAGAAAATTAATTTATTTATTATTTACCTCCAAATATACCGCACATGAAGCGATTCGGATAGCGATTCGGATATTTCAAATATATCAAAATTGTTATATAAATATAAATAAATACAAATGTTGAGCTATTAATAGTTTTTAATAGCAACCGAATAACTATACGCGTTTCAAATTATAGTTTCAATATATTTATTTTGGGCTCAATTTAACCCTAATACAAGCGGCTCCAATAAACTCCAAATCACAACAAACGCCAAAACAAGAGCTTGCGCAGAAGCTCAACTAAAGCTCCCCAAAGCGCATACGCTACAAATGCCAATAAAGCGCATGCGAAACTGGGGACAAAACAGAGACGAAACATGCTGATAACAACAGCTGCAGCTTAGCATATTATAATTATTTTAGATGAATTCTTTGGTGGCTGCTTGGCCCAACATCCTCCCCCCATTGAAGGGTTAGCCTTCAATAACAATGTCGGAAGGGGCAGCAGTCACATTATTGCAGAGGTTGTTCCATGGGTTGTCCTCCCTACCACAGAGCGCCGACACATCCCGTGATAGTCCACCGTGGCCAGAAAACACCCAGCCAAATCGAGTGTTCTGAGCAATTGGGAGCCCGTGACCTAACTGGATTTGGCCAGCCGACAACAGGTCAAAGAATAAGCCGGCTCCAATCAGCAGGTCCACTCGCTGCGTTTTGTGGAAGTTGGGGTCAGCTAGGTCCATATTACCAGGAATCTTCCAGCCCGAAGCATCTATGTCCTGGCTGGGCTGATAGTCCGTTATATGTGAAGCCACAACAGCCTCAATTTCCACTGAATATGTGCTAAGGCGGGACTTCAAGCACACATTAACCGATGCTCCATCTGTTTCAAATCCAGCGCCGCCGAAACCGGCCACCGTTGTGGAGCATTTGGAGCGGCCAAGCTGAAGTTCATTCGCCAGCCGCGACGAGATGAGATGTACTTGTGAACCGGAATCCAGTAACGCTCGGCAAGGCAGGAAGTCTCCAGATCGACCACGAACGAGTACATTTGCTGTTGGCAGGAGCACTAGCTCAGCATTGCGATCCTGGTTCATAACAGGGTTGATTGAGCGGGATGGGTTCGCACCAGCAACTGCACCGATGGGACGTGAGACTCGTGCGGGTGAAACCTGCCCGCGAGGGTGCAACAGAATATGATGACGGTGATTGCACGTCGAGCAGCGGGAAGCTGAGCATCCGCGAGCGAGATGGCCATCCTCCAGACAAACAAAACAGCGAGCCAGACGCCGCACTTCGTCGTATCGTTCCTCAATTGGCAAAGCACTGAACTTTGGACAAGCTGGAAGCTCGTGCGCCGAAACACCACACAGGGCGCATAGAACAGGACTGGCGTTAATAACCATGCATGAGGATCGGTTATTGGACGATCTACCTCGGCCTACTTGGTTGACTGGTGAATACGCCAAAGAAAAGTCAACGCTTTCGAGAGTCCGGCACCTTTGCTCTAAGAATCGTGCCATAGACTCCCAAGATGGAAGGCTGTCATCAGTGCTTCCTGCCAGAGAGTCTTCCCATTTGGCCTTTGTAGCGGGGTCCAGCTTTTGGAAGAGGATCTGGATGAGGAGGCACCCTTGAATTTCGGCCGACGTCCCGGAACTCATGAGGGCCCGCATATGTCCATTGAATCGGTCGGATAACTCCCGAAGAGTAGCAACGGATCCCGGCTCAACCACCCTTAGCTGCAGGATCTCGTTGATGTGAGCCTGGAAGATTAACCGACGGTTGCTGAAACGGTTGCGCATAAGGTCAAGGGCAACATCATAGTTAGCGTCGGTAATCTCTAGCGCCCTCACAGTCTCCAGGGCTGAGTCCCGCAGGCAGGAAATGAGCCACCTGAGCTTCTCCATCTTGGTCAAGTGCGGGTGACTGTCGATGGTTGTCCTAAATAGGGCGCAGAAATCCGGCCACTCGGCATAGCCGCCGCTGAATGTTGGCATCGGCAACGGTGGCAAGGAGGGGGCTGGTTTGTATGGCATTGGCGATACACTGGCACCGTCGAGAAGTGTGGAGTGGGCAGCGATTCTCATGGAGCGCTTGGCAACCTCCACCTGAATTTCCACTTCCACATCAGTCGCCAGCTGCGAGAATCTCCAATACAAATCACTCCCGATCTCGCTAAAATTAAGCTCCTCCAATTCTTCTTGAAGCGCGGTGAACCGCTCACGCAAACGCTTCTCCACTGACTCCAGCGCCATAATAGTACAATCCTCAGTCCGCGCCGCAGCCTTCACTTTATGATGCAGCGCCTCCATCTCCTGGCAGGTGACCTCTGCTCTTCTCCGCAGCATCCTTTCCCGGTTCGCGGCAGCAGCTCCAATAGTCTCAGCTCCAGACTCCATTATTTGATTAAAATGCAACTTGTAACAACAACAAGGGCGTTTTCTTGGCACTTTTAATGTTGATCACAATAATCAACCGGGATGAGATCACGTCGGGGTCACCAAATGTTGAGCTATTAATAGTTTTTAATAGCAACCGAATAACTATACGCGTTTCAAATTATAGTTTCAATATATTTATTTTGGGCTCAATTTAACCCTAATACAAGCGGCTCCAATAAACTCCAAATCACAACAAACGCCAAAACAAGAGCTTGCGCAGAAGCTCAACTAAAGCTCCCCAAAGCGCATACGCTACAAATGCCAATAAAGCGCATGCGAAACTGGGGACAAAACAGAGACGAAACATGCTGATAACAACAGCTGCAGCTTAGCATATTATAATTATTTTAGATGAATTCTTTGGTGGCTGCTTGGCCCAACAACAAATAAGCACCGGATTTTTTAATGATATTCAATAAGGAAAATAATAAAAGCGCAGTGCGCACAAAAAACACATTTGTTCGCTTTAGAAAAAGAGGAGAAGTTTTAATTAAATTTTAAGCATGTGTTTTTCGAAACAACCGATTACTAACAAATTATCTATATAAAGGAATGATTGCAAGGGTTTAGGTCCAGAGAATGCAATAGTAATCATTCTTTGGAATGAATTTGGCGCAATTTTTAATCCAAATGGTAAGCGCGTGAAGCGATAAGAGCTCGTTGAAAATGATTTTATATCTCTAAAGTTTCGTCTACCTCTATCTGAAAGCAATATTTAGCTCAAATTGATCTAAGATATCACCCATTCTAGGATTTTTTTTTACTTTGACGATAGCCAATTATTAATCGCCATTTCTTTTCGTTACGCATGTTGCAGTTATGGGCTATTAAATTGTGAATTCAGGATACATAGTTAGTCTCCTGAGGTAATTCCCCCCGGAGGGAATTACGCCCGACAGTTGAAACGATACGGATTTTTAATTCTGTGAGAATTGACTTAAACATAAATATAAAATAAGCTATCACTGGTTATAAAAATTAAAAAAAAGAAGTACGCCAAAAAGCAGAATGGTCGTCTATAGTCGAGTTTCCAGGCTATATAGTCATGTACACCCACACATACCCTAACTTTAAGTTCATGTATGTACAGTTAGTACACGGCAGCGAAGCTTCCACTAAAAAGCTTGAAGCCTAGCTTATTCTAAGTTAGTAATTAAGCAGACTTGGAACAGTACGCACGTACAAATAAATTAATTGTAAGACTAAACTGAAGTCTTTTTTTGTGAAACCTCTGTTACTCGACAAGGAAGTCGAAAGAGGTTTTTTTTCGAATACCGTCACTATCAGCCTATAACCGATTAAGAAGTCGTGGCTGTAGGCATCGATCTACAAATTTCATAGCTGAGACGAAGAGGTCTCAACTTTCCATCTAACTGGCGACGAGGATTAAACAAATACTAAGCAGTAAAACCAGCCATCCGTAAAAATTTGCAGTACAACAACGCACCTGGTGGTAATAACTTTTTGGACTCTGCAATACACGTGGTCCAACAAGCGTAGACCAACGTAAAGATTAACATAAAACATATCTGGAAAGCTTTCATCGGCACGTGGATACGAAGACAGGCTCAAAGAAGAACCGATAACATACTACGAAAGCCAACAGTAGGCGAAGAAGAAATTAACACACATCAGGAAATCTTTAATAAGATCAAGGTAAACCAGATAGCTAAACAAGAGGAGCCTAGAAACCTTTTTTTGAGAAAGCTTTCATTGATGAAAGAACATTGTTAAATAATAAGCAGTCAATTACTAATAATTAAAAAAAAAAAAATATATATATATATACATAAATAAAAAATTAAAATGAATGAGAATAGCTTAGCCACGTTTAACTCAACCATAAATTGCATAAAATTAATACAAAATTTTGATGGTACTGATACAAATGAATTACCAGATTTAATAGCACAAATAGAAACAGTTCTCCCAACGTTCAGTGTTTTCGACGCGCCTACCAAAAGCATTTTATTTGGCTTTATAAAAAACAAATTTATAGGACTATGCAGGCCAGTGCTTCATAGACATGGGAATATTACCGATTGGGAGCGGTTAAAGCAGATAATTTTAAAACATTTTGGTGAAAAAGAAACTAGCGACGTTTTAATGGATATGTTAAAACTGTGTCGAGTTGAATCAACCGTTGAAGAATATTATAGTAGAATTAATGAAGTGTCTAATAGAGTACATAATCGAATACTAATCCATAATGATGATACATACTCTACTTCCGAAGTAAACCGAATTGCATTCCGCGTTTTTAGAGACAACTTACCTGAACCTACTAAAACAATGATATTCGCGAGAAATCCGCAGTCCTTAGATGATGCTTACAAAATCATTGAAGATGCTAGGCATCAAAGCTACACATTATACGGGCCGACTCGAAAGAATAATAAATACAATAAGCCAAACTTTAGAACCAATTTTAGTAACGATAATAAAAATGTGAACGAATTGATAGTAACACAAAGTAGTTCTGGTGAAGCTAGCGGTGACCAACAAGATAATGCTACAAAAACTGAAAATCGAAGATCTGAAGGTGCATTTAGCGCAAATAATAGAAAGCAGTGGTATCACAATCAGTCGAATTATAACACAACATCCAACTCTTCTCGAATGTCGACCAACAACAGAAATATGCAAGTTTCTGAGCAAAGCAAACGTACTTTTGAACCAATGGACCTTAATCAGTCTAACGTAAATTTTCAGATAGAGGGGCAAGACGATTACCATATATAAAAATCCAAGGTAAAAAGAGAACACTACTCTTTATTATTGACACAGGAGCTGAATTCAGTGTTATTAATGAGAATATGTGCCACCCAAAGTGGAAAACAGATATAGAACTAGAAGTTAATTCAATGGGTAACAAAATTAAAATACACAAGTTATGCAGATTCCCTTGTTTCCAAGAATTTAAAGCTGAAAGCTATATTTGCGAGTTTTTAGAATATAATTTTCACAGTGCTTTCGATGGACTAATAGGCTGTAATATACTTAATGATATGAATGCAGTCATCGATTACGCAAACAAAAAGCTTAAAATAAATTACGTTTACCTGAACCTTTTTATACAACAAAATCCAGTAAATATAAATATAAACAGCTTAATTCAAATTAATCAAACTGACCCACAGGCAAGACTCTTAATAAACAACCTTATAGAAAAATTCGAAAATATTTTTTATAAAGAAGGTCAAGACTTGAGTTTCACAAGCGAAATTAAGCACAGAATAGTTACAAAGAATGATCTTGCAATTTATTCAAAGACATACAAATACCCCGAAATACATAAAGACGAGGTCAATAGGCAAATAGAAGAAATGTTAAGTCAAGGTATCATCAGACATTCAAAAAGCCCATACTATAGCCCTTTATGGGTAGTTCAAAAGAAAATGGACCAGTCTAATAAGCAAAAGTGGCGTCTCGTTGTAGACTACCGTAAACTAAATAAGGAAACTATCGAAGATCGCTTCCCGATCCCAAATATAGATGAGATTTTTGACAAGTTAGGAGGCTGCAAAATATTTTCAAGCCTAGATCTCGCGAAAGGTTTTTATCAAATAGAAATGGATATTAAAGATATACACAAAACAGCGTTTTCAACAACAAGTGGACATTACAAGTTTTTTCGTATGCCTTTTGGACTGCGGAACGCTCCCTCGACGTTTCAAAGATTAATGAACAACATTCTTAGTCCCTTCATTGGGCAATTTTGCATCGTTTACATGGATGACATCCTTATATTTTCAAAAAATATAGAAGAACACGTCAATCATCTTAACTCTGTATTCAGCTGCCTTTCTAAAGCAAATTTAAAGCTCCAATCAGACAAATGTGAATTTATCAGAGAGGAGATAGAATTTCTTGGCCACACTATAAACTCAGAAGGTCTTAAGCCAAGTCAGAAGAAAGTCGACGCAATCTTTAAAATAAAACTACCAACAAACCAGAAACAAATTAAAAGTTTCTTAGGAATCACAGGTTATTTAAGGCGGTACATAAAAGATTACTCAAAAATTGCACAGCCCTTGATAAAATACTTAAAGAAAAATGCTAAAATAAACACACATGATCAAGAATACACAGAAGCTTTTCAAAAACTAAAAATCCTAATAACAAGCGACCCGATAGTCGTGTACCCAGATTTTAATAAACAATTCATTGTAGTAACAGACGCAAGTAATTATGCTTTAGGCGCCGTGCTCATGCAAGGAAATAAAGTAATTTCTTATGCTAGCCGTTCGCTTAAAAATCATGAACTTATTTATAGCACAATAGAGAAAGAGCTTCTTGCCATTTATTGGTCAACAAAATACTTCAAATATTACATTTACGGAAGAAAGTTCATAATCAAAACCGACCATAGGCCCCTAGTTTGGCTTAACAATCTAAAAGAACCTAACTTAAACTACAGCGCTGGAAAGTGCAATTAAACGAGTTCGATTTTCAATTATTACTAACGAAACTGACGATTTGGCAACCGTTCACAGTGCAGATTCCGACGATCATAATTTTATAAGTATTACTGAAAAATGTCTAAACGTCTTTAAAATCCAAATCAAAATTATTGAGGCAGAAAGTGATTCAAGTACATTCAAAATTTTGCATAAAAAAAAAATAAGACACATTTTTAAAACAAGTGGTGATGAGGAAAATATGCTAAAGTTCATGCAAGAAAAGTTGCCTGAAAAAGGCCTAGTTGCTGAATTCTCAGAAAACCTAAGTTTATTTGTAAAATTTCAAGAAATTTATAGACAGTTTTTTTCAAATAATAGAAATTTAAGAATTCTCAAGTCGTGTATACTATTAGAAGATATAAATGATAAAGAAAAAATTCTAAAGATAATTGAAAACGAACACTTAAAAAATAATCACAGAGGTATTAACGAAATATTTGTATCTATAAGAGAAAAATACTACTACCCAAATATGCAAAAAGTTATACAAAGTTATATTAACCCTCTAGTTCCCAAATTTTCTTTTCCAAGAAAAAAATTATTTTTGGATTCAGTATGTATCAAAATTAAATGTTTGTTTTAAAAAAAATTTATTTTTGCTCGGATCGAGTTTTATATGACTATATCCTTGGACCGCCTAGAGGCGGCTTTGGGATGATAGGCCAACAAAAAATTAGGTAATCAATTCTTTTGTTGCACACATTTGTTCGTCCACAGATAAGCGTTAGCGCAGCGGAACTAATTGATACTTGTCATTGAAATGAGTCGCGAGCAGTCGTATTTTGTATAAAGGATCGTGGTCGTCAGAATCCTTGGAGGGCAACTTACTGTTGTCATTAAAATGCAAATTTCTAAATTTGTTGTGGAAAACGAAGTATTGGATCCTTTTGGACAGCATACAAATTTGTTTGCTAAGTGATATGTTCAATAATAGTATAATAAAAAACAAGAAAGGAAAGCTAACTTCGGTCGGAGCCGAACCCTTGATATACCCTTGCAGTTGTGCCATTTTCGATCGTTCAGTTATATGGCAGCTATAGGATATAGTCGCCCGATCCCGGCCGTTCCAACTTATGTGTGCAAAGTTTCAAAGATAGCTTTAAAACTGAGAGACTAGTTTGCGTAGAAACCGACAGACAGACGGACATGCTTATATCGAATCAGGAGGGGATCCTGATCAAGAATATATATACTTTATAGGGTCGGAGATGTCTTCTTTACTGCGTTGCACACTTTTGACCAAAATTATAATACCCTCTGCAAGGGTATAAAAATTGAAAACACTTGAATGGCGTATCCAGATTTTGAAGTTCTCCGAGGTCAGGCTCATTAAAGGATATTGCAGATATATCCATGAATAGGTTCATTTGGTCACACAACATCTTTTTGAAAAGCGGTGCTTTTGGATCCATAGTCCAAACAGATCCACATTCAGCTATTGTGCTTTCTTTAACATGAGCAATATTATGATCAGCAGGCTCTTTACGTTTGCGTTTCTATGCTTGAGGTGAATTGGACGCAATCGAACTTGAGGATGACAACCATTTTGCAAAAGGAGTAGGATTTCCGCTTGAAGTTACACAAATCTCTCTACCCAACATAGATCAATGTCATGGTATCAATGCCAAAATCAATAGAATTTAATAATTTTTTAATCTCCACGTCGGAAAGAGCTGATAACTTATTTACATTATTCAATTAATTCATTATTCAAGCAGTTATTCGTACTTAAATATGTCATAAGTTGCTTCCCTTTCTAAATTACTTTATAAATTTTTTTTCCCGAATTGTCCCAAGACCGCCTCTAGACGGGATATTTTATAAATGCAATAAAAAGCTAACGAAAGCTTATTTTTAGTGTGAGTTTCGTATTTTGCGTCCTTGAGACTATCAACAACACGGTACAATATTTTATTTCACCGGCAAACTATTTATAATATTTAAAAAAAATATTTACATTTTGCACTTTTTACAAAATAATTACTTCATTCGAGTTTCACAAATTTTCTTCTTCAAATGAATACAGCAGCTTGCGCAAGCTCTAGTATGTATTCCAAAAGCAACCAACTTAATTTTTGGGCTTTCCCAAATTAGAAACAATGCAAAACCGAGTCAAAAGGATTGAAAAGAATAAAATAACGGTATTTTTAACATTACCCGTCTAGAGGCGGTCTTGGGCACTAGAGGGTTAATAATTGTAAAATATGTAACTTAGCTAAATACGATCGGCCACCTTTAAAATATAATTTAAATATAACAGAAACGCCAGAAAAAATTAACGATATAATACATATAGACATTTGGTACCCTAAAAGAAATGTAATGTATCTCACGTCAATTGACAAAATGTCTAAATATGCGACGGCTCAATATATTAAAGATAGATCTTGGATCTCTTTGCTTAACGCGATAAAATTAAGAATTCAATACTTGGGGAAGCCAAAGAAGATTGTAACTGATAATGAATTTAACATAGTTGTAATTAAGCAATTTCTCCTAGAAAATAATATAGATGTGCACTTTACAACTCCTTACAAGAAAACCGGAAACTCGGACGTGGAACGATTACATCTAACACTAAATGAACATATAAGATTGTATAACGCGGATCCAAACAATACTGACACAGTTCAAGAAAATGTCCATAAATCAATTATTTTTTACAATAACACAATACATTCAATTACGAATACTAGACCAATAGATTTATTTAATAACATACTTTGTCATGAAGATATTGTAAAATTGTATGAAAAATTATTGAAAAATAAGCAGAATCTAAATGCGAATCAAAATAATGTAAATGAGCCAAACTTCGCAAATGTATACGTTAAGAATAACCAAGTAGGAAAATCCAATCCAATTTATAAAGAAATAAGTAACCATAATCAAGCTGGTAACTACATGGTATCTAATGAAAACCCAACAAAAAAAATTTATAAAGATCAGGTAAAAAATATAAATACCAAAATTAAAATGATACAAATTAAGAACCTTTTTTGTACACACCTATTCAATATTTAATCCACTGAAAATTTCAACAATATTGTCGAAACTTGTGCTGGGGGAGTCATGTACACCCACACATACCCTAACTTTAAGTTCATGTATGTACAGTTAGTACACGGCAGCTAAGCTTCCACTAAAAAGCTTGAAGCCTAGCTTATTCTAAGTTAGTAATTAAGCAGACTTGGAACAGTACGCACGTACAAATAAATTAATTGTAAGACTAAACTGAAGTCTTTTTTTGTGAAACCTTCGAATTTTTTCGAGTTTTTTCGAATACCGTCACTATCAGCCTATAACCGATTAAGAAGTCGTGGCTGTAGGCATCGATCTACAAATTTCATAGCTGAGACGAAGAGGTCTCAACTTTCCATCTAACTATATGATACCCGGTACTGTTCTATTCTACCCAAATTTTAACTTTTTAAAGTATACATATAAGGCAAATTGCCATTTATTAGAATATAGAATAATAGAATAGGATAATAGGATATAGTATAGTAAGACTGCGGCTGGACGACTGCAACTGGACGACTGCGGCTGGACGACTGCCTGCTGATCACCGACTTCCCTTTCTTACTTCTGACAACTCACACCAACTGCTGGTTCCAACTCTTCACTGCTGACTCCGATTCACACTTCATACTCGCTCTCGCCTCATCTCCCATCTTACATTCGGCCCTCCTGATTAGTCATCGGCCTCTGATGACCAAGCCTCATCGTTGTCCTCCGCATAACGCCACAGCTCCATATTGTCGTTGCTTGTAGCGGTGTTCCTAGGCCCTTCTGAGTCGCCAACTTTACGGACCTCATAACGCCCGCTGCGTTTCACCTTCGTGATTTCATATGGACCAAGGTATTCGCTAGCTAGTTTTCTACCAGCCACGAACTGCGTACGGCGAATAGCAACTAGATCACCCATCTTGTAGCCATAATTGTTCTTTCTTTTTCTATCAAACGCTTTTTTATAGTCCTCTTGTGCCTGCTGAATTTCCACCTTAGCTTCCTGCCTGGTTTTCTGTCTCTCTTCGTCGAAACTGTTGTACATTTCCTCCTCTAGCATTTGCAGCATATTACCATTAGCATCATTCCTCATCTTAATGCCAAACATAAGTTCGAATGGCGAGCGCTTCGTAGACTTGTGTATTGTGCCGTTGATGACTCTCTGTACCTTTGGCACAAAATGAAACCACTTGTCGGGCTTATCCGCTGACAGCTTTGAGATTATGGCCAAAATGGAACGATTCACGCGTTCGACTTGACCGTTTCCTCTTGGGACTCCTGTGGTGCTCCATACATGCTCGATCCCGTTTTCCTTAACATACGCCTCAAAAGCAGCTGACGTAAATGCCGATCCACGATCACTGATGATTCGACTAGGATTACCGAAAACATCTGATCAGTTGTTTAGCTTTTGCAAAACCTCTTCACTGCTGGTGGTTTTAGTTGGATACAGCCAGACAAACTTTGTGAAGCCATCCACAATCGCAAATATGTGTTTATATTGCTTGGCTGTGGCATCCATTATCCCCAAGTGGTCTACGTGTACGGTGTGTAACGGTTCTACTCCTTTGTCGATACTGTGAAGAAATCCCTCTTTTTTGCCCAATTTTTTGTTGTAGATGATGCATTTGATACAGTTATTGATGACCTTAGCCACCTTTCCTTCCAAATGTGGAATCCAATAGTTTTGTTGGATAGAATGCATTGTTTTCTGAGTACCAAAATGGCCAACTTTGTGTGCTTCTGTGATGACCTCCTTTTCCATAATCTTTGGGACTACAAGCACATCAGTGCCTTCGACTGATCTGTACAATAGGCCTCCTTTGATTTTAAAATTTTCATAAGGTCGGCTGGATAAAATTTCTAAAATCGCTTTGATCATGGCATCATCGTGCTGCGCTTTCTGCAGTCTGGCAGAAACTTCTGCAGAGACTACCATTATCTGATGTGGGTAGCGGCTTAAACAATCAACGTGCTTCAATCGGGTGCCAGGCCTATGTTCCACTTCGAAGTCAAACTGCTCCATGTATACAACCCATTCTGCCACGTCACGCGGAACATCTCGCTTCTTAAGGGTTTGCTTGAACGCGGCACAGTCGATAATCAGTTTGAATGAAATGCCAAGTAGGTATTGGCGAAACTTTTTAAAAGCCAAATACACTGCTTTTGCCTCCAGTATATAACTGTGCTTCTTCGATTCGGCCGGTGTAGTTTTCTTACTCCAGTAGCAGACTGGATACAACTGCTCGTCGTACCACTGCAGCAATGTGGCACCAAACCCATCCTTCGAGGCATCTGTGTGGAGCTCTGTTCTGGCATCTCTATTATAAATTCTTAGAACAGGCTTCGAGATAAGTGCATCCTTCAATTCTTTCAGCGATTTTAACTCGGCATACTCCATTCGGAACAACTCATTTTTGCGCAAAAGGTTTGTCAGCGGCTTTGCGATCTGGGAATATCCTCGAATGAACTTGCGAAAAAACCCCGTGAGACCCAGAAAAGACTGCAGAGCTTTAATATTCTGCGGCACTGGAAATTTTTCGACTGCTTTTGTTTTTTCTGTTCCCGGCTTGATTTTGCCTTCTTCAATTACATGGCCTAGAAAATGGATTTTCGTCTGGAGAAAATGGCACTTCTTCCATTTTATCTTTAGGCCATACTCTGCTGACTTCTTGAACACGCTCTCCATTTTCCTCAGACATTCGTCCGCTGTTACTGCATGTATGATTATATCATCCATATACAGATCCAAAACATCATCGTTCATTAGTTTTTGGAACACATGGTTGACAAAACGAATAAAAACTGCTGGAGAATTGCGAAACCCAAATGGTGCTTTGTTAAATTCAAAAAGGCCCTCCTTTGTAATGAAAGCGGTGTACTTTCTGCTCTTTTCTTCGACCGGCACATGGAAAAACCCGTTTTCCAAATCCATAACTGTGAAGAACTTGGCCCTCTGCAGCTTTTCCAGCACGTCGTCAATAACAGGTACCGGGAAGCAATCTTTAAGTACCATTTTGTTGAGCTGCCGGTAGTCGACACAAATGCGGTTGCTTCCATCCTTCTTTTTGACAACCACTATGCGGCTGGCAAAATTAGACGTTGACTGCCGAATTACGCCTGTATCAAGCCACTCCTTGACTTGATGTTTTACCGCTTCTGCCTCGTTGGCGGCGATACAACTTGGCGCCTGCCGAAAAGGCACAATGTTATTATCCGGCACGATCTTGAGCTCGATCGGGCATTCGGCTGTTTTTTCCATCATATTGAACTCGCTCACCATGGTTTCAACTGCTTCTTTAAACTGCGGAGGAGTTTCTATATCAGTGTTGGTCTCAATAACATTTAGAATACTTAGCTGATTCGATTCCACAGTTTCCTCCCCAGCAGGGGGAGAAAACTCGAAGCCGGCTGCTGTCATCTTTACCCTAAATTTTGCCACAAAGTCGTATCCTAGTAAGGCATCACAGACCATGGCATTTTCCGGCACGACCAGGAACCTGTGTGTAAGCTTCATTTCGTCGATTTTGGCCTCTGCATTGAATTGACCAAGCGGGCGCGTCACGCCATTTCCAAGACCTCGTAGGGTAGAGACACTCTGCTGCAGACTAACACCACTCATTTTCTTGACCACGGCTTCTTTAATGATTGAGACGTCAGCTCCAGTATCCACTAGAGCTTCCACCCAGATGTCACCGATGCACAACTTTTTAAGTCGACGTTCCTCATAGGCAAGTTTTATTTTTGGTGCTGTACCACAGTTTTTCGCCATGTGTCCGCTTTCGTTGCAGCGAAAACACTTAACCTCACTTTTGCAGTCTTTTCGAATGTGATCTTGGGCACCACAATTAAAACAATGCTGCTTTTTCCCAGCATTTGCCTGTGCGCCGTATTTACTTCTATTCGGCTGAATTTGTCGTTTCTCATCTTTCTCATAGATATGATTACTTTCATACACTTCGTACTTTTCTCTCAGTTCTTTAAATGATGCACAGCCGTAAAGCGTAAATTTAAAGTCACTTTTGAGATTCAGACCATCTACCACATATTTTATTACTGATTCTGTGTCTATGACTCCACGCGCAGCAATGCGTTTCATTTGCAGAAGGTACTCATGAAAACTTTCGTTTTTAAGCTTCACACGCGCCATCAATTGCTTGTTTATTTCGGCGCTGCCTACTTTTACTCTAGAAAATTCATCAATTAACACTTCCCGCAATGTATCGTACTCATACACAATTGCCGACTCCAAAAATAGTGCGGCTGTATGGGTCATCTTGGCACGAGCTTGCACATATTTTTGTTTTTCACTGAGCCCATATGCGTCGGCATTCAACTCAAAATTTTGAAACCACGCCTTCACTTGCATATTACTACCGTCGAATTCGGGTATAATTTTTGCGAAGTTTTCCACAATCAGCTTTCCCTCATCTTTCTGAACTTCGTCTGCCCGAATTTTTAAAGTTAACAACTGTACTAACTGCTGGAGCATCTCATTATTTTGTGTAACTAAATTAATGTCACCTTGAACACCCGTGTTCTCCTTTCTTTCAACTTTTTTTTCCATCGCTTTTGCAACTTTTTCAGATTCTTTTGTCTCTGACATTATCATGCGTGATCGCAGCGAGTATAATTCTCTCGCTTGCACAACTAACGGCTTTACGTTTGGCTTCTCTTCTTTTTGTGTGTCTGCTTTTTCTTTTGCGGCTGCTTGCAGTAATTTTGCCTTTCCTCTTCCCACTGTCGTTTTTTCTTCGTCGTCGGTTCCTGGTTTTTTTTCGTTCATATGCAAGAATTACTCAGGCGCCAAATTTACTTATGCACTCTTTTTTCCGTTGTTTTTGGTTGAGCCCCCAAATATAAGGCAAATTGCCATTTATTAGAATATAGAATAATAGAATAGGATAATAGGATATAGTATAGTAAGACTGCGGCTGGACGACTGCAACTGGACGACTGCGGCTGGACGACTGCCTGCTGATCACCGACTTCCCTTTCTTACTTCTGACAACTCACACCAACTGCTGGTTCCAACTCTTCACTGCTGACTCCGATTCACACTTCATACTCGCTCTCGCCTCATCTCCCATCTTACATACATTTTAAAATGTCCCTTTTCTTGCATACTATTGTAAGGTTTGTAATAAACAACTCAAGAATCCCTACTGGGAAGCAGATAAAAAAATATATAACATCTCTAAAATGCTCGATTTAACTGAAATTATTTTATATCACATTAGATATAGAAATAGGGCGAGGTGACTCTATATATAGGCAAATTAAAACTTTTCTTTATTAGAATTTTCTTTTTAATAATATTGCCCAAACATGCTCTATGACAGTGTTAGATATACATATAAAGCGGTAGCTTATTAGCCATTGAAGTTACTGGGTCTTGTGTTTCATTCGTTCGCGCTTTGCGTCTATATGCCTTCTCCAGGTGAGATGACTACCTAGGTGTACACCGAAATATTTAAATTTATTTTTAGATGGTATAATAATGTTGTTAAGTGATAATTGGAACATTTTTTTAAGGGTAAAGGTTATGTGATCGCATTTTTTAATTAGTCGCTGGTTTATAGGTATATCTGCCGTACATAAGACATAAAACCTGCCGCGATGATTAACTCTGTAGTTGAGCTTCTATTGTGCCTCACTATATAGGCTTCACTTAGAAGGTAAGAATCAATCACTTGGTGTACATTTTGCGAAAGTCGAAGAGCAATCTTGTAAATAAGACCATCGAGCCGAACTCTTTTCAATGCCTGGGAGACTTCTAGGAATATTACAGACCAGTACTCCCTCTCTACGAATGATGCTCAGATTTCGAAGGTGATTCGAGTGCCTAGTTTAAAAATTTTTTGCTACCAAGAAAGAAGTCAACTTCGAAGCTCACTTTGCTAACCATCATGTAAGGTCGGACCATCGCTAATCATTATCGGTGCACATTCGGCTTGGACCCGACGGTTGGGCTGCATCTTTCTGTGGTCACTCTCGCAACAATGGTCGGTCCGCCATACAATCCAAGCTGTTCTATTGTCTACTTCGTTTCCGGTAGGTTCACAAATGCTGCAGGACTTTGGATGACCTCATATTCGGCGGAAGCTATACGGAAGAAGCTAAGAAATAATAAAGCAACAGACGGAACTCTTTGGGTAAATTTTCTTAGATTATTTCCGCTGTTCTGGAGGCCATTCCCGATAAGTCCAAAAAGTCGTCACGAAGGACTTTGGGATTCTATAACAGAAGCCCTTTCTTAAGGCTCTTCAGCCATTTCGTCAGAAACGAAATGTCCGCATTGCTGCCATTCAAGAACTCATATAGATTATTGAGTACTGATACGTTCCCACTGCATCCAATCCAGCAGGCATAGTGTTGAAAGGATCTTCTGACTGCATTTTTTGAAGTCTTTCCATTGTCAGCTAGAAGCTTTCGGTGGAGCTGACCGGTTCTCCAGTATGCCAGTTCATTTTCACTTCTTCAGAGGGTCTTCCCGTACTTCCACATGTTCAACTCTGCATTCGAAGCTTCCAACGTGCATTCACCTGCATCGAGGTGCCGGTATCTTGAGTTTGCTCAACCGTACGAATTAATTGGCTCAATTCTAAGCTAAGTCCCAGTTTCTGGGTCTTTAGAATCTAATTCATGCCCTATATATGTCAATTCTTCGCCACTTATGCAATCGACGTGTTTGTCGTCTGGACTCTTAAAAATCTACTTGATCGGTGCTTCTGCTGCTACGATGAAATCGTTCAGCCTTGCGTTGTATATTTCACCACCTAAATCAGAAGTACGAATAGTGCAGTCAATCACACAAGGTAATAAGACTTAGATGAAAATGATTCTTGATACGGTCACATATCGAAACGCCTCACTGTGGACTTTGCCGTTCGGATGATCTTTTAAACGTATAGATTCTAATATCCGAATTGTATTTATTTCCATATACTCATACATCTACTGGACTTTAGAAAGATGTCACATGCAGTTGGATCCTATATAGCTCAGTACTGCCTGTTCAGACGACAAATATTCAGCCGCTTATATATTTGATTTCCCAAAGATTCCTTATTTATCAAAATACTATGGGTGTTTAGGTAGAAACCTTACTGTACTATATTTTGATTTGTTTTTGTGCATTCCAAATTAGTTTTCGAGGAGGAAGAGTGCCATTTTGTGAAAAATCCAATTTCGTTTTTGAGGAGATAAAATAGAAAATTCTTGTAATTACAATCATCCATTCCGGACAATCATTATATATTACACTAGTTTACAAACTTAAATGTAATCGAGTGAACCTTAAAATTGATGATTGTTTTATAGTAATTTGGGGTCGGAGAACACGAAAATGACATCCGTTTATTTTTCTTAAGAACCGTTTTTGAGATATTTTTGAAAATCGTGTTTTTGAGGTCCTTTTTCAGTTTTTTGGTAATATCTCATGAAAAAAACTGTTTACAAACAAAAAAAGGATATTGATTGACAGGTATTGAAGTAACGTTTACGTGGATATATAATATGTGCAGATTGAATCAAATCTCTGTAATGCACAAGCGAACAAAGTACAAAAATAGTGTCATTTTCGACCAATTTTGAAAATTTCAATTTTTCAGATCGATTTTTGCCAAAAAAACAATTTTTTTTCTAAGGTTTCAATATTTGAGGGAAAAGATTTATTATTTACCAACAATTTAAGCCTAAGATTATCCAAATTGAGTAAGAAGTTTAAAAGTTATAGTAATATTAACATTTTGACACTTCATAAATTAGGTCGAAAAAAACATTTATCACTCAAATTTTTTCGTTTGTGATCAATTTTCTCTTCTTGGATGTCTTGGATTTCAGATAAAATGTTTGCAAGATGCAAGTGCGTGAAGAGAAAATTGATCACAAACGAAAAAATTTGAGTGATAAATGTTCTTACAGGAATCCTCTTTCTCTTACAGGAAACTCTTTAATGAGTTACATGGGATTCCTCGGGCAGAAAATGGCCTTTTTTCAATAATTATTTTTGCATATAAAAAAGGAAATATAATTTAATAAAACTTTGTGTTATTTAAAAGTATTGTATTAAGTATTGTATTGTATTAAATAAAAATCTTCCATAAGAAAATGTTTGGGGAAAAAATCATAGAAGACCAAAAATTAATGTAGAAAATCTGAGATTTAAATTTTTATATGAGTATTTCAAAGATATGATAACTGCTAAATACCATTTTTTTATTTTAGTTGGTACACATTCATTTCAAAAATGAAATTTACTGAAAATAATGATGGTCAAGGCAATTTCAAGGCCTACGGTAAAATTTGATCAATTTATTTTCTTAGATGTACCGCGGAAACTGTGGGTGATAGAACCTACGTTTGTTCTGGACTTTGGTTCAGGGGAGCCCAAATGTTATGAAGCAGATAAAATTATGCGTGGAGGAAAAAAAAAAGTTGGAAATTGTCAGCCTGTGTAGTTAAGGTGTCCATCCATTGGTCACCTGATCATGAAGAGTCGGGTCATGTTCTGAAGCGTTGATGATACAATTTGTTGTTGTGGAAACTTAATTTAATAATTTGATTATGAAGTAACTTAGTTAAGAAATACAGAAATGTTCTCTTGTGACTTATTGTAAGATTTGACTTTTAGGAAAATATTCTTTGGAGATGGATTCGGCTTGATGTTTTGCTTGTCAAAAATAGACTGACTTTCCAGAATTGTGACCCTCCGGTCGTCAGTTCGATATCGGCCGATCACCCACTCCAACTCCGTGTGTGGTGTCAGCGTGTGTGGAGTCAGCTTTCCGGTGTCAAGAGTCAGCTTAACACTCCGGGCGTAGTGTCAGCTTTCTTGCAACACTCTCGTCAGCGCAACGTAGTTTCACTCTTGAGACATATCCGGCGCAATAGAATCCACAACACTTGAATATCGAGTATTACTTATGCTGTGGATTTTTGATTAAGAGTCTGGAGGCGTAGTAGTAGTAGGGGGCGAATAGTGTTGAGCAAGGGGGGGCTAGGCAATGCCGGGTGATAAGTCATCCCCCTCTAAAAGTCTGCGACCCGCATATCAAGTGGCAGAATGGTGAGCTGTTTTCGACGTCTTCTTTGGGTTTTCCAGGTCCTCGATTATAACCCTCGTGGTTGGTATTCCTTTGGTGAAGGTCAACTTCCTCCAGATGATAAACAGTATCGAGAATACTACCATTGTTAATGAAGCCTTCAAGACAAAGGAAAAGGTCTCGTGATCGCATGACTGTAAATTTTGGGCGGTGACATCATCAAAGTATCCAAGCGAAGGTCGATAGCCGTTTACTGTTATATTGGTCAGTACTGATGATAAGGCCATTGGGTGGCTTGCAGAATAGGCGGTGAATTGATTCATGGCTGGCGTTGAAGAGTCGAGCGTTGATCCGAATTTGTTGTTCATTGTTCTCGGCGAGCATCCTTTCCGAGTTGAGTATCGCATTCCAGTCCTCCGCGTCTGGTGATCCTGCTATCCACTTCCAGGCTGAACCTAGCCAATTTATTGCCCGAGCTCTGCGTGATGATGGTCTCATCACTCTATTTATTCCCTCCGCTGCTTGCTCCAGGTAGAGCCTTGTTATAGCGCTAACGCACTGATCCGTCAGGGTTGCCGCGCCTCGGCTAGTGTCGCCTATTAGCTGCATCATCCATGACAAGTTGATGACGTCTACCAGTTTGAATACTCCATTGATCCGCCATACTGCTCTTTGCTGCAGGCGCTGCTAATGTGAGGCCGATGAGTGTGAGACTTGTAGAGCATCGTGATCAAGAAGAAAAGAATGACTTGTGTATATACTATTCGTGCTTATATTATGTGTATTTTGTGTGTTAATGCTTTTTTGTGTGTGTCAAACAAAGGGTTGGTTTTAGTGTGCGTGTTAAATAACTTGTGTATAAACTATTCGTGCTTAAATTATTTGAGTTTAATGTTTTGTTTATTGTTTTTTTTAATGTCTTTTTCCTCAATTTCTCAAGTCTGATTTATGTAAAATTTTTCCTGACCTAGTTTTTACCGTCACCCCGCGATTCTCTTGAACCTCCTCTGTCTAAAACGTTGTTTTTCTTTGGTTTTATTTTGTTTATTAGCGACGAAAACTTTTTCGCCCGACTCGTACTCTTTAGGTTTTGTTCTATTTTTATTATTTCCTATGCTCATATTTGAATCGAACCTCTGTGGGCTCTGCGATGTTCCCTCTCTATAGCCTCAGAAATCTGCTCTGAATCGGACAATCAACTGATTTCCGAAGAAAACCAAACTGAATACTGATGTGAGCACCCGCACGTTGATAACAACCGTCACTTCATTCCACTTAACGACGAGATATTGTTCGATCTAATAGGTTTACGCGGAAAATATTCCCATTCTTCCAATCTACATGCTTTGAAAATTTTAAGCTGTATAAAATTCGAATAACACAGAGATTGGTGAAAGATGAAAGATTGGTGAAAGAAGAGCAGAAATCTGCTCTGAATCGGACAATCAACTGATTTCCGAAGAAAACCAAACTGAGTACTGATGTGAGCACCCGCACGTTGATAACATCCGTCACTTGATTCCACTTAAAGACGAGACATTGTTCGTCCAATCTACATTGATCTTCCAATCTACATGCTTTGAAAATTTTAAGCTGTATAAAATTCGAATAACACAGAGATTGGTAAAAGATTTCACCAATCTGAAAGAATCTTTCACCAATCTGAAAGAATCTTTCACCAATCTCTGTGTTATTCGAATTTTATACAGCTTAAAATTTTCAAAGCATGTAGATTGGAAGAATGGGAATATTTTCCGAGTAAACCTATTAGATCGAACAATGTCTCGTCGTTAAGTGGAATCAAGTGACGGATGTTATCAACGTGCGGGTGCTCACATCAGTACTCAGTTTGGTTTTCTTCGGAAATCAGTTGATTCCACATGCTTCCACGCGCTGTGAACGGTGGCCATAGAGTCATAGAAGGGTGGTTTGAACATAAAAGGTGCTTGTGTAAATTGGCTTAGTTGGTATTCGAGGGTTCGGACGTCTCGCTTGTCGGCGTAGTGAAGCGAGAGAACCCGCTTAATTTCCGACCAATTATCATCTTCTACATTGTAAGAAGAAAGCGCCAAATCGGCGTCACCTCTTATTTTTTGCCTAATATAGAGAAAGATGGTCCTATCCAAAGGCTTGCCTATAATGATCTCATAATCGTTAACAATAGCTTGCGCCCTGTTAACCCAGGATACATATTTCCCGAGCTCCCCCTCAAAAGTCTGGAGTTCCTTTACACAATCTGGCAGAGTAGATGTTTCTTTAGGCTCGTATTCAGTGCGCGAGCGAACCAAAGGAACGGGTTAGGTTACCGTAGAGTGCAATTACGTTTTTCGTGATCTTGTTCTAGCGTGGCTACCCTCGTCCGGACTCTCTTAATATTTTCTTTAGCTCTATAATCTGGTCTAACAGGGCCTTAAGGCTCTCGTCGAATTTTTGTAAGGTGGAGAACAACAAAGCGCATGCGAATCTGGGAGAAACAAAGAATATGGTACAGCTGATAACGGGCAATTAGTGGACCGCTGCGGCTAGTTACACTGAGAGAATTAAATAGAAATAATTATGTTATTTGATGCTGGCACAAGTCCCAACAAAGATAATTCAATTCTTTCAATTTTTGTAATATAATTTAGTATTTGTAATTTTAATGATTATGGTTAGAACAAAAAAAGAATTTTCAATCTATATTTTGACTTGAGGGAAAAGACTCCCTTTTCAAGGAGCAAGGGAGAAACTCACCCTTTACAAGCATAGGTGTATCGATATTGTGGTGTTCGTGTTCGTCTTCTTTAAATTCTTCAGAGAGGAAAAAAAGAAATTTTAAACATGAGGAATAACAGAATACAATATTATTTAATTATAATAGGGTATAAAGTGAACGTGTGTTACGCGTGCTACCTTGTAGCATATTTTGTTATATTCTTTTAATTCTTTCTGTTGCATACTTTTAGTTTTTCTTCTGTGTTGCATACTTTCAGTTTTTTATGTGTTGTATATTTCGTGATTTTGGTTTTTTTGCGTTCTTTTTTATTTCTTTGACACTTTGGTGGTCCGTATTTTTTCGTTTCGGCTTATAGGCCTACTCAGGTATGGTTGCACACACAACCCACTGGGCAGTTTTTTTGGGTGCATTCCACACCTCTTTGCGTTTCCAGTAGGTTGCCACACACCATTTTTTATCTTTATTTTTATTTATACTAGTTGCAATTAACTTTATGCGGAGTTGCAATTAACTACCGAACTGAGCGGACGGGCTTGGCCCGAGCTCCGGGAAAACTGCCACACAAAAAAAAAAAATCTGGGGTAGCCCAATATAAGCGAAAAGTCGCCAATTAACCACAATTTATCAAAAGCAATAGACAAGCTTTTTCTTACAGTTGTGATGCAATGAGCTCATTGAGCAACGATCAAAAGAACGAGCGTAGAAGCTCAGTGAACCAAAGAAACGGCTTTTTCTCTTACTTTTCAACCCGCGATATTGAAATGGAAAAATCAGCGATTAAGAGCAAGCCGGCTCTACTGACCGCTGAAAGCCATAGGCTCGGTCTTGCTCACGCGCTCTGCTCACTCCGACTCCCGCGTCATGGAGTTCGAAGGGTAAAACCCCCCAATGGCGGAACCAAATTTCGCACCTACAACAAGCAGTGCTGCAACGTCTGCAACCCCAGGGACATCCACTGCAACTCAAAATACCGCGACATCAACGATTACAGCGAGTATAAAAACAACAACTTCGGAAAGTGCCTAAACGGCCCCTTCCACACATGATTGGATTGGATTGCTACATCCAATTTAAGCGCAAGCTCAGCCCGCAGAGTAATCCGGCAGGCAATAAAACAAAAATTAACCGCGTCCAGAAGATCGACGAAGAACCAGGAAGATCCAGTAGTAACAGATTTTCCCTACTGGCGGAGATTAACGAAAACCAACCAGCGTCAGACACCGCAAAAAAACACAAGCCCCCTCCAATCTATATCAGGGAGAAAAACTCGAATGCCCTGGTCAACCGAATTGCGGCGTTGATCGGGAACGGTGACAACTTTCATGTAGTCCCGCTTATCAAAGGGAACATCCACGAAACAAAGGTGCAAATATTTGGACAATGATCGGATAAGCTATTACACGTACCAGCTGAAAATCAGCAAGGGCATTTTTTTTTTTTGCGCGGTTCCCACTTTTGCGCGGCATACGTACAGCCCAACGCCCGTCCAACCGACCGAGGGACGCTGCCGCGTAACGTACGGCTCGAATCGCGGGAATATATCCGAGATAGTTAAGCGAAAAGTAGGAGAAAGATATCACGAGGAAGAGTGTTGCACAGATAAGGCGGTTAATATAAGCGATTTAAGATTGTTAGTAGAGCAAGGTGACAAGATGTGGTAGAGACCATTGTAGTCCGAACATAATACCCTGAACGGATCGTGTTGGGCATATGTCGAACTACAATGGCTGAGGAGTATAGGACGAAAGTTTCTAGTCCTTCAACTAGGAACGTTAAAATTTAAGCGTGTTAGGCTGTCAATATTTCCATAAATAAGATTGTATAGAAACATGACACCCAGCATCGTTCTACGGTTTCTTAATGATGGTAAGTTGATTAGTAAAAGTCTACTACGATAAGAGGGGAGGTAAAGATTTGCATCCCAATTAAGTCCCCTAAGCGCAAAAGTAAGGAAGTTTTGATGTGATCTTGGTGTACTCCATATTAAGGACTCCAGACACACGATCCATGCTCAAGAATCGGACGGACCAGTGATGTATATAACGTTTTAGTTATGTACGGGTCATTAAATTCTTTTGACCATCTTTTCATAAAACCAAGCACACCCATAGCTTGATTAACCATGGTAGATATATGGTCGGTAAATTTAAGTTTCAAATCTAATAGGACACCTAGATCGTTAACCTGAGTTAATCGTTCTAAGGCGTTCCCATAGAGAAAGTACATGGCCTGGTGAGGACTAGATCGGTAAAAAGACATAAGTTTACATTTCGATCCATTAAGCTTTAGGTTATTTGCTAAACACCAATTTTGAAGTTTATCAAAATCGGATTAAAGTCTAGACTGGGCGCTAGTGAATTTATACTGAAGGCATAGCTTAACGTCATCAGCGTACATAAATACAAGTGAATTAGTTAAGGCAAGGGGCAAGTCGTTAATAAACAATGTAAAAAGTAGGGGTCTAAGATGGCTTCCTTGGGGCACCCCCGATGTGGCGCGAACTAAACGCGAGGTAACATCTTTAAAGAAAACACGTTGGGTTCTCCCTGATAAGTAGCTCGAAATCCACATAAGAAGATCAGTTGGGAATCCCAAAAAACTGAGTTTACTTAAAAGAAGCGAATGGCTAACAGAGTCAAATGCTTTACTGAAATCAGTGTATATGACGTCTGTTTGTAAGCCATTCCGGAAGCCATCCATGATAAAAGATGTTAGCTCCAATAAGTTAGTAGTGGTGGAGCGGCGCTTCATGAAGCCATGCTGGCACGGAGTTATTATTGAACTACATAGGTGTTGGAAATGTGGACTGATAAGTTTTTCAAAAAGCTTTGGAATTGCTGACAATTTAGAGATGCCTCCCTTTTTTATGCAGCGGAATACTGAAGGATTCCTTCCACATAAGGGGAAAGATCGAAGTTTCCAGCGATAGATTAAAGAGTTTAACCAGCGGTTTGCACAGTGCCTCGGCGCAGTACTTCAGAACACAGCCTGGTACTCGATCAGGGCCTGGCGAATACACGGGCTTAACCTTAAGAAGATCCGATAACACACCACTTTGATCAAAAGATGGGCAAAATATAAGGTTGGCTGATTTGATATTATAAGTGTAAGGCTGAGCTAAACTGCTGCTAGGTGAATAGGTAGTTTGAAAAAACTGTGCAACAAGGTCGGCCATTGCCTGATCAGTGTTCGCATAAGAGTTCTCAAACGTAAGCAGTGGGGGAAAAGATACATGTTTACGCTTAGTGTTTACAAAGTTATAAAACTGCTTCGGATCCTGAGTAAACTGAATCCTGCAGCGGCGAATATAACTCCTATAACATTCTGCGTTAAAATAACTAACTGTACAGCCAGATAATCTATGTTTATTCAAAAGTCTACTTATACTATTCTTTAAGTTGTTAAGATGCTTCGTATACCAAGGCGGATTCGTTGAAGCGGACGGATATTTCCACGGCACACAAACGTCAAAAAATGAGTTTACAGTGAAATAAAATTTTTGTAATGCTAAGTTTATATCATCGCATGCCAGTACATCAAACCAATCAAATTCCGAAATAAACTTATTTAATTTCATAAAGTCAGCCTTACGAAAGAAACGAACTTTATGAGATTTAAGTGTAGACTTAAGGTCAATTAAGTAGTTGTTTTCAATTGAAAGCTCAAGAGTGGGATGATATGGATCCTCAGGGTCAGAAAGGGGCAAAGTTCTGGAAAGAGTAATTCCATCAGGATCAGAAACGAAACATAAGTCCGGCAGCCGACCTAAAGAATTTCTAACGTGGTTAATTTGCCCGAGTGACAAGTCAAACATGCCCACAGGGAAGTCGTGGTGGGAGTTAAGCTGTAAAGACGGTGAATTTTGAACATTTGACCATATAAGTTCTGGGATATTAAAGTCACCCAGAGATATCAGCTGGTCACAGACGATCGAAAACCAAACGAATAGCGGACAAATGTTGCCAGTATGTTGGCGGTTCGGACGAAGGTGGTATTTAAGAACAGGTAACATACAGAGATTGATCGGACAAAGTGATTTTGATGCAAAGGAATTCAATGTCACCAAACTCTTGTGATTTTACCTCTTCAGAAGCGAGTTTGGAGTCTACAGAGATTAATACTCCTCCTCCTCTTCGCAGAGTTCTATCACATCTAAAAGTGGTGTACCTACTAGGAAAAACTACGGAGCTTAAGATCTCCGGCTTTAACCAAGTTTCTGTAAATACAATAATGTGAGATGCAAAGAAAGAACTATCAAAATACAGTTTGGGAAGTTCACTACGTAACAGTCTTGTATTCTGATAAGTAAGTGTTAGAGAGGACATTAGTTTTTTAAAACTGAGGAAGATGAAATGGAAGGTTGGTCAGTGGCCGTAACATGTGGAAGTTTTACACCCACAGGTTTGGTCATTTTTTTTTTATTTTATTTTTTTCACCGTACTTGGCTGATGTTCTTGGACGAAAATATTCTCTGGCCAAAAGCTGGCGGAACAAATCGTCTTGAACATCTGCAGGGGCACACGTATTTTGAAAGATGACGTGTGCCTGGTGTATGAATATTTAAATTTTGTAATGTCCACCACCTTTACGTCGCCTTTTGTTTTGGCTTTTGATGTAAGCCGAGATATCAATCTCAGAAGTATCAGGGGCAAGCCGGGAAACAAATATGTTTCGATGGTGGGATCACCTGCAAGGGTTTTGGTGCCGCCGCAACTAGTACAGCGGCATCTAGTACAGATTATTCGCCGCAAGCGCATCACTAAAAGAGGATTTTTTACGCTTTGGAGACTCGTTTAATAGTTGAAGACTACAAAACTGTGTATCGAGCGCGCAAAGTTGGTCATTGATTTTTCGAAAACCACTAATCAACTCCTTGAATCCGCTTTTAGTCTGCCTCATGAACGATCTCATTTCGTCCTGAACAGCACCACAACCGTCACAGCAAAAGTGGAGACCTAACCTACGCGAGATTGCATCCGAAACTGAGGCCGTGAACCCGGCACACTTAGCGTGTAAAACGTTTTCACAGAGCCAGCAATGGATGGTAGGCTGGGAAGATGAGATTGTCTTATTGCAAGACTTCAATGCACAGACCAATTTAAATTCCATAATTATTAAGATTTTAAATAATTAATTTATTAAAAATTATTAAAATTTCAATAATTAATTTACTAATAATATTGATGAACCTTGTACCACTGTACCAGGGAAACGAAAGGGGGAGATTAAAGAGAGCAGTTAGTGCGAGTTAGTAAAATGCAAAGAATAGAGATAAGAATCTCTATTGAGCGAGAAATAGGAGCAATAGAATATAAGAAACACCGTAAGAGATGGAGAAGAAGAGCAGGGCTATGTTTGGAAGAAAAATTTATTAAAATTTTATTTTACCTCCAAATATATCACTGCACACGCGAAGCGATACGGATCTATGAATTGCAATATTTTAATATTTTTATTTTTTTAAGTGTTAAGTGTTAAGTGTTAAGTTTAAGTGTTAAGTTTAAGTGTTAAGTTTAAGTGTTAGTGTTTAAGTGTTAAGTTTAAGTTAAGAAATAAACACCGATTGTTTATGCAAATCTAATAAGCAAATTTTATGACAACGCAGTGCTCACAAAAAAAACACGTCCGTCCGCTTTGAGATAAAGAGAAGAAGTGTATATATAGCGGCATATAATTGGTAGTAAAGGGAATCGAACCCGATGTTACCGCCGCGGAAATAAAAAACCTTAAAGAAAAGGGCCAAGAACGTTATTAACATTCTAAATAAAGATAAAAAGCCGCAAACACTCTTCAAGGTCGAGCTCGAGCCAGAAAGCAGGTCGCTGAAGAAAAACGAAGTCCACCCAATCTACAAGCTCTAATATCTTTTGCATCGGAGAATCACAGTTGAAGAGCCACATAAACGCAACTGTCCAGTGCAATGCACTAACTGCCAAGAGTATGGACACACTTGGTCATACTGCACACTTCGGGCTGTCTGTGTAGTCTGCGGGGGCGCCCACAACTCCACTTACTGCACTACAAACAAGGGCAGTACCACGAAGAAATGTAGAAACTGCGGAGGCAACCATACGGCAAACTATAGAGGATGTATGGTGTACAAGGAGTTGAAGAGTCGCATGCGTCAAGCGACCGCAACGCGCAACCAAAATCCACAGAATGTGCACCTCGCCAAAGCTGCGAGGTCCTCATTCGGTCCCCTAAACACCACCAATGGCTTCTCCTATGCTGATGCTCTACGATCTGGAATAGAAAATCCGAATCAGCCTAACTCAAGCTGCGCTCAACAGGCCTCAGAACAGCCACATAGCAAAAAGGAAACTATGATGCGTACCCTTTAACAAAGTATGATGGAGCTTATATCATTCATGAAAACACTTGCTCAAAACCAGAACATGGTAATACAGCTGCTCGTTGCACAACAGTCTAGATAATCTATGCAGACTCTACGAATATCGAATATATAGAATTGTCACGATTCTTGATCGATAACCATATTGACGTTATGCTGTTGGTGGAAACTCATCTTACAAGCAAATGCAACTTTCAAATAAAAGGCTTTACAATCTACCGCACAGATCATCCAGATCCAGAAAGCCCACGGCGGTAGTATAGTTTTAATCAGAGAACGTTTAAAACACCATTTTCACAAAAGGTTTGAAATAAACTTCTTGCAGGCCACATCGATACAAATTCAGTCAAGGAAGCCTTTCAATCGCTGCCGCTTACTGACCTCCTCGTTTCTCAATCTCGGAAGGACAATTTATGGACTTCTACAATTCACTTGGGGATCGTTTTATAGCCGCAGGAGACTACAACGCCAAACACACGCACTGGGGATCACGTCTAGTGACTCCCAGAGGAAGGCAATTGTACAATGAAATTATTAATGTAAATTATGAACAACCGACCCACGCAAGCTCCCAGACCTTATTGATTTTGCGGTGACAAAAAACATATTATACCTTGCAATCTAATAAGTGCCAAAGCAGTCCGGGACTTATCATCAGACCACTCGCCTGTGCTTTTAACGCTTCTTCAAAGCCCAGAAATAACTCCTTCTGTCAGTCATTCAGAAAAAAAAAAAATATTAAAATTTAAAACAAATTTTTATTTATACTTCTTGCCACTCGCGAATATGTTCACGGTGGTTCTCTTTATTTTTTTATATACGGCAATATTTTAGCACTCGCGGATATGCCATGGTAGCAAACCGCCGCAGTGGGTAATTGCTTAATTATTTTTATCACAACAAAAATTTTGTTTTTATTTTTTGTTACATTATGCAACTTTTCAATTTTTCATTTTCACTCTTACATTCTTTACTCTTTCCTACTTATTTTTCCTTTTTCTTTTTTTTTCAATTTTGAGAAAAAACTTTATTAGTTTACTTTCATACTTTTATACTTTTACTTTTACTTTTACTTTTATACTCTTTCCTATTTATTTTTTCCTTTTTTTGTTTTTTTTTTTATTTTGAGAAAAATTTTTGTTACTTTACTTTTATACTTTTTTCTATTCAATTTTGTCTTTTTTTTGTTTTGAGAAAAACCTTTGTTAACACCCATAATTCACATTCACTCTACTTATCTGCTCGGGCGCCAGTTAAAGTGTCCATCCATTGGTCACCTGATCAGGAAGAGTCGGGTTATGTTCTTAAGCGTAGATGATACAATTTATTGTTGTGGAAACTTAACTTAACAATTTGATTATGTAGTAACTTAGTTAAGAAATGGTCTCTTGTGGCTTATAGTTGGATTTTACTTTTAGGAAAATATTTTTTGGAGATGTATTCGGCTTGATGTTTTGCTGGTCAAAAATAGACTGACTTTCCAGATTTGTGACCCTCCGGTCGTCAGTTCGATATCGGCCGATCACCCACTCTAACTCCGTGTGTGGTGTCCGATATATAAAACTTATATATATCGGATCGTATAAACTTGACTGATCCTTGTGAGATTTTTACAATCAAATCAATTTTCTAAAAATGTTTAAAACCACTCAAGCATCTTTAAAATAGCAAGGATGTGACCTTTCCGATCGTTCAGTTATATGGCAGCTATAGGATATAGTCGGTCGATCCTTATGAAATTTGACAGATCGGATTAGATTGTCCAAAATGGAATCCGTAGAATGTCCCAACCAAGGGAAAGTTCAACATAAAAAACACCAAAGTTATGGCATTTTCGTTCAATCAGTTATATGGTACCTATAAGATATAGGCGATTGATACCGGCCGTTCCGACATATATACTGTCTGCCAATAAAAGAAGGACGTGTGAAATGTTTCAACTCGATGGCTTTAAAACTCAGAGACTAATTTTCAGACAGAAGGACATGCTCATATCGACACTGGAGGTGATCCTGATCAAGAATATATATACGTTATAGAGTCGGAGATGTTGCTTACTGCGTTGCACACTTTTGACCAAAATTATAATACCCTCTGCAAGTTTATACAAATAAAAATAAACTAGGTGTAAATAAACTAGCTATCAGATTTTTGAAAGCAGACAATTAAAAAAATCTAATTTAAATATCCAATATTTATTGTGGGTCAACTTAACCACAAAAACGCAGCCGCTCAAATTGATGCGGAATATACAAGTGCATAACTAAGAGCTTGCGCAGACGCTCTACCAAAGCTCCCAAAATGCATGCTCTACAAAAGAAAAATGAAGCGCATGCGATTCTGAAGAATCAAAGAAGATGAAACTGCTGATAACGGGCAATTATTGGACCGCTGCGGCTCGTTACCCTAAGAGAACGAAATAGAAATAATTAAAATATTCGATGCTGGCACAAGTCCCTCCCCCCGTTGCAAATTCAATTTTCAACAAAAATCCTTAAGGCATGGGACATCATCACATAACATTGAAGATGAGCCATGATCCAATAGAGTGGCGAGAGTGGCGGGAACCGTCTTTCCGGGATTGCGCGGAGGCGCACCTTTCGATTGCTGCAGCAGACTCGTCGACAATTGCAATATAATTATCGTCAGTACGGTTTAGGGAGATTGCTCATGCAGTGCTGAGAGCGACGATTTTCCATTTTCATTGACGGATCACTAGATCGTTTGGTGCTGTCCAGACGAGTGGAGTGTGCAGCTAGACTCATGGAGTGCTGGCCATTCCCACCTTGATGTCTACACGCACATCAGCGCAAGATGGAAGAACTTCCTGAATAATTTACTCCCAATTTCACTAGAATTCAATTTTTGTCAATCGTTTTTATAAAAAAAAGGCAAAAAGGTCTCGACATTTTTTTTGTGAAGAGTTGTATTCAAAAAAATATTTCGTTCAATACCTTGTTAATGATATCTCGAATGCGTGTGATAAATTTTGAGTAGCTCGCGAGAAATTTCGACAACCGACTTTAAAAACATAGTTTTGTGAAAAACGCATTTAAAGAGACAATAAAAGGTCAGGCGCTCAACCTATACCTGACCTTAACCGTCCACCATTTCAAGGCTGTATCTCCGAAAGTATTAGGCGGATCAACTTGAAAATGTAGGACAATATTCTAGAGATATTCTAGAATTCGATAAAACAACATTTATAGTTTCTTTTTTTTGAAATCGTGAAACCCATGTAACCCCTTAAAGCCACTCTTGGTCTGTGGCATGAAATGGCATGACGGATTGCCATGAAGTTAAGGAGCATGATGTAGCAAACACATTCGTGAAAATTTATGAAAAAAATATCAAAAATAACTATAAAAAAAATCAGACAAATAAAGCTCATGATGTAAAAAAAAATATAATAAAATAACATTAACGTTAAACATTTTTTTAAATGCATACATATATTTTATATTTGCTTACAATTTTTCATAAAATTTTCTACAATTTGGATTTTACCTTTTAATTTCAGAGAATTTTAAAAATAACCAAGCAGCTGTTCAATAAAGAAGATGATCCTGAGGCGGGAACGTTTCTTGAAGACCATTTTTCTGAAGAATCTGAGACAGGAGGAAATGTAGTCTTGGAAGAAAATTTACTTAAAGGATTTGATAAGTGGCTTGAAAGGTTATTTGATGGACGAACTCACAAATACTACATAAACTATTGGCCGGATTTTTCAACTAAATAATACAATACATTTATTTTTTTTTTAATAAAATGATCTATTAATAAACAGAACATTAATAATAAAAATTCTTCTTGAATTTAACATAGTTTTTTAGGTTGTTGGAAATCCTATGTATTAAAGCGCTTATGCCATATGGCTTATAGTGCTCAAAGGCATATTACACTAAACATTTTTCTGTTTCTTTGGGTTGATCGTTTGACTTTATATTTGACTACCGTCCGGTCAATTTATTCTTTTACGGGTTTTACATCACGGTCTCTCTAATAAACAATACATTAATAATAACAATTCTTCTTGAATTTAACATAGTTTTTGGGTTGTTGGAAATCCTATGTAATTAAAGCGCTTACGCCATATGGCGCTATCAAAAAACTGGTAGCGTTACTAAGTTCAATCTGTATAAGTGCCCCAGGACCCTGAAAAAACTGCGAGATTCAAAAAAAAAAAATGAAAAAGCCTGTGGGAGTCATGATGTGGCCCTTTCCCAATTGCGCAATCGTTTTAGAAATCGGCGTTTATTATTCCAGTCTCACATTAATGAGAACCTGCAGCTTCGAGTTGTCGAGCCATGGTTTGTTACTACTTTGCGGAAGCTATTGGAACGGTTCAATGGGCATATGCAGGCTCTCATGAAATCCTCATCAGCTGCCGGATCCAAGGATGCTTGCTTATCCATATTATCCATCAGAAGTTAGATCCTTCCACAAAAGCCAAGTCTCTCGCCGAAAACAACGACAGCCTTCCATGGCACGATTCTTAGGGCAAAGGTGTCGGACTCTTGAAAGCGTTTACTTTTCTTTAGCTGCGTATCCCCCAGCTATCCAAGTGGGTCGCGGTAGATCTTCCCATAACCGATGGTTGTTATGGTTATTAACGCCCGTCCTGCGTCCTAACACGCTTCCTTATTTTCTAAGGTTTATTGCCTTGCCAATTAGTCAAGGGTACAACGAAATGTGACAACTGACCCGCTGTTTTGTGTGTTTATAGGATAGCCATTTTGCACGCGGATGTTCAGCTTCCCCTTGCCCAACGTGCAATCGCCGACATCATTCCCTGTTGCACTGCCCGTGGTCGATCAGGTGCCTTTCTGCTTAGCAGATTGGAGCTGCCTTCCTGCATAGCAGATTATTGGATTCTATTGTTTTATCGCTACCAGAAGTTCTCTTGGATGTGTCAATGCTGTTGTTGGACAGTTTGAGCGTCTAACAATAGCAGTGTTATCAGTGAAGATTAAGATGAGTGTCTGGCAGCATGCCCGGATGTCCGCCTTATAGAGGACGTATAGGATCATGCCCAGCACTTTTTCTTGATGTACACAGGCTATTAATGTTATGAATGGTTGAGGTGAAGGTTTATAATAGACTTCTGCATGAATGTACTCATTTTTTGCATAAAAGATCTGTACAGAAGTATAGCGTTCTTAAAAACACTGCATTCATTCTTTACTATACAGTATGCCACTATATGCCACAACATTTTCAGTGTACTCACTTGATCAGTATATGATTGTACTTTTGGAGAGTGAGTAGTGTATGTTTTTTTAACACAGTACAGCATATATGTCAACTGTGTACAACTGTGCAGATGTATTTGAGGTACCAGAATTGTTGGAACTATTTAATCAGATAGCAAGTAATTAATTTCCCGTTTTGGATGCATTCATGCAGAAGTCTATTATGTCTATATGATTGTACTTTTGGAGAGTGAGTAGTGTATGTTTTTTTAACACAGTACAGCATATATGTCAACTGTGTACAACTGTGCAGATGTATTTGAGGTACCAGAATTGTTGGAACTATTTAATCAGATAGCAAGTAATTAATTTCCCGTTTTGGATGCATTCATGCAGAAGTCTATTATGTATGTTTAGTTGGGTTTATATACATACAGTGTACACATTCGCCTACTCGTCGACACAGCGGGCAGTCGATGACGAACAGTCAGAATAAACGGATGAACAATGCAACCTAGACCAGTGTTTCAATTGGGAATGCGCGACGCCTTCTACAAAATCAGAAGTGCAGAAAAATTCACGCCTTGAATACAATCGATATTGAAATAAACTCATTAACAATTGTGAACTTAAAAAATTGGCTTTCAAAGTTGGGGCTGTCCACAAAAGGCAATAAAGCTGAACTCATAAATCGGTTAAATGCAGTTCCAATAGATAATCGGGGTATTTCTCCAGAATTCATCTTTACACCAAAAAGAAAAATCAACCTGAACAGCACAGAAACAATGAAATGAATGATTGAATTTTACAACAATGAAAGTGACAAGCAATAAAATTTGGTTGCCCAACATGAAGTTGTATAATGTGTTCAAATAGATGCTACTTCACAATATTTTAAAACCGCTGCCAGAGAGGCGCCACAGTTGACGCCGAGAACATTCGACTGCTCGAGAATATTCTAAAGATGCAGAAAGAGTTAAACGACAAAAATTAACAGTTACACCAAATGCGGCTAGAAACATCGTAAAAACAGCAACAATGAATGGCAACGACGCAGAAGACCACAAAGGTGGCAGCTATGACGCCTGTGTGGCAGTAAGCAGCGGCAATAAGCGCCGGAGGCAGTTTAATATCAATACTGAAGGAGACAGAGAAACAAAGCATGCAAAAAGTTTTGCTACGTCACTGGCTTTAGCAAAGGAAGCAACTTAGTAATTTTCTGGAAACTGCGGTGCGCGGTTCTGGGTAAATCATCTAAAAAGCATTGAACAAATCTATGGTTTTAAATATTTTGAGGAAAAAATGTTGTGGCTCAAGCTGTTAATATCGTTACTAAAGAGCTTCTGTAGCATAAGATCGAGGGTATTCCATTAGAAACTTTGCGGGACCAAGCCCGTATCCCGAAGACTTTTACAGCAACAACAGAGTGAAGGTGCCCAACGGAAAAACGACCGGTGGCACAATTGTAACTCGCGAGGTTCATTTTGCCAGAGTTTGCCGCAAGCCGAAGAGAGTCCCTGGATCATGTTATGGATGCGGCGAGATAGGTACCATGTAAGGTATTTTAAGATCTATTTTTTAAGAAAAAAAATTGTGTGCGTGGAGTCCCTACGCGCGAAAGAAGTGAAACTTCTTAGCGATATTCCAAAAAATGCATATTATTTCGTATAAAAGAAAAATAGCGGGAGGGAAAGGATAAAAATAAGGTGGAGTGACCACATTTTATAAATTTATTATAAAGCAAAGTCCAAGTTCTGCTTTCTTTCGTGCTCGGTATTCACGATAATACTGTGCTCTGTTCCCTCCTCTTAAAACACCGGCTTCACTGTCTTTTTCCGCTGTAAAATCAATTCAAAATCAAACCATTAAAATTTTTGCCAATCCAATTGATATTAATTTCAAGATGATATGATCCACAAGGTGCATCTGTTATGGACAATTGAAATATTCAAGAGAAACGTACCACCACATAACCTGGAATCCGCTGTGTTATGCGTATTTTCACTGTCACTCATTTTATTGTTTGTTTGAATCACTATTCACTGTACTAATACTACAAGTAGTGCGTCAATATTATATAGAACACGAATTAATTATGGGAAACACTTTAATAACAAAATACGAGATAAGAATAAGAAAAAGAATTTTCGACACATAGGACGCTTGATGCACTCACGCATAGGCACTAATATTAGTCTAGGCAGCTGTTACGCGCTACGTGTATCGCCATAGCAGCGCATGCGCCTGGCGATACCTTACTCTCATTCACTCTCTCTCTCTCTCGCACTCTATCTTTCTCTTTTCCTCTTCTCCTTTTGAGTTGCGTTAAGCGTTCAACGCTATTCCCCCTCCACTGAAGCGTTAAACGTTTAACGCAACATTTTCCGGCGTCGTATAAGAAGTTTCACTTCAAAAACTGTAACGTTTTGTGATTAAAGAAGGATTCATAGACTCGGGCAGCGCAATTTCTTTTGTTAAAAAATCGTGCGTTCCAAAACTAATGAAAAGGAATATTAAATACATATTATATTACATATGAACTAAACAAAAGCCGACTTGAAGTATTTGGCAAAACCTTATGTTTTATATTAAAAAAATTAATTTAAAAAAAATAATTTTGAACTAATTTTTGTTGCCGACGAGTTAATGAGCAACGATATTATTTTGGGTAGAAATGTACGCTATAGTATTAACATGGATACTCTGCAAGGGGTTTCAACGTCTGAGATAAAAGCCAAGTCAAGTTTGTATCCAAACAAGTGGTTGCTTGGGAATAAGGAAACAGTCAAATTTGAGAAAAAGGAAATAGTTGGGCATCAATGTTTAATCATTGTAAATGAGACAAAGCAAGCAACTGTTAGAGAAAATGTTATGAAAACTGTGAAGAGTAACGACAATGTGCAACTGTTAACGTTAGGAACACAATGTTAGGAGAACAATATGGAAAGAATGTTAGAGAACGAAGATGTAATGGAAAAATGTTAAATAAAGAAAGAAAGTGTTATAAATGAATTTTTAAGCAACATAAATAAAAAATATCAATTGTCAATTGATAAAATTGTTAAAAAAAGAAAGTGTTATGACTGTGGACGGCAATCCACGAGGTGACGATCTGCATCTTGATCAGGATTACCTCCAGAGTCGATATGAGCATGTCCGTCTGTCTGTCTGTCTCTCAGTTTTGAAGCTATCGAGTTAAAACTTTTCACACATCCTTCTTTTCCTTGCAGGAAGTATATAAGTCGGAACGGCCGGGATCGATCGACTATATCCTATAGCTGCCCTAACTGATTGATCGGAAATGTCATAACTTTGGTGTTTCTCGAGCTAGAGGGTTGGGACTTTGCACACATGTTAAATTTGTTCAAGATGTTATATCTGCGAAATTTAAATCTTATCGACCGACTATATCCTATAGCTTTCATAGAACGATCGTTTGAACAATGAACTAAACGATCGGAAATGGAACAACCTTAACTGAAAGGGTATATCAACTTCGGCTCCGCCCGAAGTTAGCTTCCTTCTCTTGATTTTTGATAATTTATTATATAGTGAAACTCTCATAAGGATGGGCCTCTCATCTGTTTATTTGCTTAAGTAATTTGGTTTCCCATTTTCGACTTTTAAATGAATTTCCGGCAAATTTGTAATTAAAATTTTTAAACTAACCAAATTTCAAAACCTGTGTATTAAAATTAACAAGAAAGGAAAGCTAACTTCGGGCGGAGCCGAAGTTGATATACCCTTGCAGTTCAGTCGCAGTTCGCTAGGTGGCGCCACCCATCTTATTTTATTAGATATATAGCGGATCGTTTATAGTCGGCCGATCCTTATGAAAATTGGCAGATCAGATTGTTTTCCCCAAAATAGAATCTGTACCAAATCCCATCTTTCTAACTTAAAAAACACCAAAGTTATGCCAATTTCGATCGTTCTATGTACATAAGATATTTTGGTCAAATATAACATGTGTGGAAAGTCCCAACCCTCCAACTTAAAAAACACCAAAGTTATGGCATTTCCGATCAATCAGTTATATGGCAGCTATAGGATATAGTCGACCGATCCCGGCCGTTCCGACTTATATACTGCCTGCAAAGGAAAGAAGGATGTGTGCAAAGTTTCAACTCGATAGCTTTAAAACTGAGAGACTAGTTTGCGTAGAAACGGACAGACGGACCGACGGTATGACGGACAGACGGACAGACGGACATGCTCATATCGACTCAGGAGGAGATCCTGATCAAGAATATATATACTTTATAGGGTCGGAGATGTCTCCTTCACTGCGTTGCACACTTTTGACCAAAATTATAATACCCTCTGCAAGGGTATAAAAATACGTATAACTTCATATTTACTGAAGCTATCGAAACATTCTTTACATCTTTGGAGAGGTTTTTAATTATAACACTTTCTTAAATGTCAAAAACTATTGAGTAAATAAAAAGAGTTTTGGTGTTTATCCTTACATTAAAAGTATTGCTAACTGTGTGAATCGCGTGTCCAGAGGTTACTTTAATATTCTATATATTATGTGTCCTATTTTAAATAATTGAAGATCAATATATTCAAACAAACAACTGATAAATTATAAAAAAAACCTCTTAACGAGGTGAAATACCGTTAATAAACCTGCATGCGAAACCCAAAATGTCTGATATCAATTTTTGTGACGAAAATATGCTATATAGGTGTATAAAATTGTATATAAACAAGAAAGGAAAGTTAACTTCGGGCCGAGCCGAAGTTTATATACCCTTGCAGTTGAGTCGCAGTCCGCTAGGTGGCGACACGCATCTTATATTATTAGATATATGGCGGATCGTATATAGTCGGCCGATCCTTATGAAATTTGGCACATCGAATTATTTTGCCCAAAGAGGAATCCATTTCCGATCAATCAGTTATATGGCAGCTATAAGGATATAGGCGGCCACCATCGAAACACATTTTTGTTTCCCGGCTTGCCCCTGATACTTCCGAGATTGACATCTCGGCTTACATTAAAGCCAAAACAAAAGTCGACATAAAGGCGGTGGATATTACAAAATTTAAATATTTATACACCAGGCACACGTCATTTTTCAAAATACGCGTGCCCTTGCAGATGTTCAAGACGGTTTGTTTCGCCAGCTTTTGGCCAGACAACATTTGTGTCCAAGAACATAAGCCAAGTACGGTGAAAAAAAAAATAACTAAACCTGTGGGTGTAAAACTCCCACATGTTATGGCCAAATGTTATATTTACAGAAACTTGGTTAAAGCCGGAGATCTTAAGCTCCGAAATTTTTATTTAAGATAGTTATTTTAGTATTTTTTTGAAGTTATTTTTATTTAAGTTATTTATATTTAATAGCTCGGTCCAATTTCATCGTGCATAACGCAGAATGTTAAAGGATTCAAATTCGCCGTTGCCGGATTCAGTTTACTCGGGATCCGAAGTAGTTTTATAACTTTGTAAGCACAAAGCGTAAACATATATCTTTTCCCCCACTGCTTACGTTTGAGAACTTTGAACGAAGCGCAGCTATGTTTAGATTGTGCAGAAACGCAGAAATGCATTTGGAATGCCCAAAGGGGGGGTGTTAAGAGGAGCCCCTTAAATAATAGTGTTACTCCAATGAGTTCCGTTTAAAAACTGTTTTTATTTCTTACAATTCTCTTACAAGAAACATACATGAAAATCTTAAATCTATTTAAAACTACTTATTAACGGACTGCACGCTGACATGCTATGTGACCCTTTCTTAAGTGCTTCAAGTGCACCACATAAATATTTGGTTAGACTGCAGGAGATCGTCTTTCAAACCATGCTGTTAATCACTTATTCCCATGGGTCCGATCTCCTACATTCTATGTTGAAATTCTCATCGTGTTCAATGCTTGAACATTCTGCAAAGGGCCACAAAAAAGGTGTACATTTTATATATTTTTTAGATTCATTATATTGTCCTTTGATAACACTAGATAGCGGACTGTATATGTATATATGTACTTTTGCTTTTATAAATTTCTTTTCTTCAGTATTAGAAAATTGTTATTATTATAATTCGATAACAATATATTGTTAATTATATAATTCTATTTCATATTTTTAAATATTTTAACATTGCTTAACATTGCATCCATGTTCAACTTAATGTTTGAACATCCTGCAAGGGGGCACAAAAGTGCTTGACTTGTGTTTACATTTTTAAATTAATTATTATTTTTGTTCGATTGTATAGTGGACTGTAATTTTAACTTATTTAGTTTTTTATTATTTTTAGATATATGCAGCTTTTTTTTTATTTGATTGATTACTTAATTATATGTATAAAACCATTACATTATACAATGAACATATAAAATAAACATTTTTTTTTTTAAACATTCGTCATTGGGGTTGGCAATGCTATAGCCATAAATTGTCTTCTCGACTTTAATTTTCTTAAATAGGATATAATAAGTACAGTTATGATTATCATTACCAAAATTAAGGAGCTATGACCTGACACATGATGAAAGTCGATATTTCTCAATTCTAAATTTTGTGCTTTCAAATCTTTTATTTGTTTGGCCAGGTGAACTATTTCCGCTGTATGATTCATAATAGGAGGCTTTAGAGGGTCTCAAGCAATTCTCGGAATCTCGTTTATTTCTCCTATATAAGCCGAAGTTAATGCTTCTTGACTTTCCTAGAGGCCACCTCGCTGGATGGCAACTATCATCTTTTAATACAACTATTTGACCTTTTTGCATATTCGAAGAATTTCTTTTCCATTTGTGTCTTTATTGCAAATTATTTAAATAGTCATCCGGATCTTTTTTAGTAACTTTTTTAAAATTCGTTTCACCTATTTCTGTTTTTATGCCATTGCTATCCTCTTCTTCTACCTTCCAATATCGGTCCATTTGTTTGAGCACGATACTGGTTGCTACGATTGAATTACTACCCCTGGATTTCGTGCATCCTGACACTGTCCATCCAAAGATAGTATTTTGCCCAAGAAGCATACCCTTTTTGGTTATCTCAGGCAGTAAAATTTGTGGATATAAATCCGCACCAATAACCAGGTCAATTCGACCAGGTTTGTCGAAATTGCGATCCGCTAAATAGAATCCGACTTATTTATCAAAATTGTATTTGTGGGAAGACATTTCATTAGTTTTGGCAAAACAATTGCGTTTGTGCTCATTTCTTTTGAATATTTAATATTATTCTTGATTGTCAATTTTAATTTGTGATTTGAAACACAGGCACCTGTTGCTGACTCTCCACTTATTTCAGTGTGTGCTTTTATTTTTGGCAACTTAAGTTTTTGTGCCGCTTCTTCAGAAATTAGAGTCCTTTGCGACCCATTGTCAATCAATGCTCTAAATTTCCCGAATTCACCATCTTGACCTTTAATCTGAACATACGCCGTGGCCAACAACGCTGGTTTAGAGGTCATGCATGTATTTACATTCCCTTTTTTAAAATGGAACATGCTGTGGTGTAATTTTTGACAATACTACTTTTGGCATACTAGCTCGCATGGAAATTTTGAGTTTGAACTGTGCTTTAAACATCTGTAGCACCAATTCAATTTTTTAACCATATTCGTTTTTTCTTGAGGACTTAATGCTTTAAATTTATAGCAAAAAATTAATTGATGCCCGGGCATTTTGCACATCGGGCATCTTTGGTTATTTGTGTGATTATTTTGTATTATTTTTCTAGTTGGTAACTTATTTCCAACTGATGTCAACGAACTAAGCCGTTGATCTAAAAATTCTATGACATCTTTCAAATTTTGAATGTCATTTGACTTTTTTACTTGGCCCTCATATTGTTGCAGAGCCTCAATAGTAAATTTCTTTATAATAATATGCGCAAAAATGCAATCTGATTCTTTGGTTAGATTTGCTTTGAGACGCATCATATAAATTGATTCATTTATAGAATCAATTGTATTTTTTAAATGCCTGTATGAGTCCAAATTTATTTTTGGAAGATCAATCAGGCGATTCAGTTGGTCTGAAAATATTTTTCTATTATTCTCATACCTTTTTATGAGCAACTCCCAGGCTGCATCATAATTATTGCCTGTGCCAAGCAATAAATGGGAGACCACATTTCGTGCTTCCCCTTTTAGAGCACTTTTAAGGTAGCTTAGCTTCAAGGATGGGCTTAAATCCATTCTTGAATGCACAAGCTCCTTGAATAACTCATAAAAATGGTCCCAATCTTTGGAGTTTCCAAAGAAACTGGGAACCCCAATTTTTGGTAGGATAGGTAGTTCGTCCATTTTAGGATTAATACCTTCTACCTTTTCTAATCGACCCACTTTGATTTTATTGTTCATGAGCTCAATGTGTATTTCAACATCTTCTCTGAGCTCTATTATTTTGGGCATATATTTATTATTTAGGCCTTCAATATTTATTAAATCGGACCATGTTTCTACTCTGCTGAGATACATTTTTAATTTTTTAATTCTTATCGGAAAGGTTTCAGCTTTCCTTTCCTGGATTTCTATATAAGTTTGCTCGAGGTAATCCTCGAGATTCTTTTGTTGCGAGCAAAAGTTAGCAAAAACAGTTCATTACAGAACACTAATCAAGCAATGGCCGATCTTTTTGCACAGTTTTTTCAAACTACGTATTCACCTAGCAGCAGTTCAGCTCGGCCTTACAATTATAATATCCAATCAGCCAACCTTATATTTATACCCTTGCAGAGGGTATTATAATTTTGGTCAAAAGTGTGCAACGCAGTGAAGGAGACATCTCCGACCCTATAAAGTATATATATTCTTGATCAGGATCACCTCCTGAGTCGATATGAGCACGTCCGTCTGTCCGTCGGTCCGTCTGTCTGTTTCTACGCAAACTAGTCTCTCAGTTTTAGAGCTATCGAGTTAAAACTTTGCACACACCCTTCTTTCCTTTGCAGGCAGTATATAAGTCGGAACGGCCGGGATCGGTCGACTATATCCTATAGCTGCCATATAACTGATTGATCGGAAATGCCATAACTTTGGTGTTTTTTAAGTTGGAGGGTTGAGACTTTCCACGCATGTTATATTTGACGAAAATATCTTGTGTACAAAATTTCATAAGGATCGGCCGACTATATCCTATAGCTGTCATAGAACGATCGAAATTGGCATAACTTTGTTGTTTTTTAAGTTACAAAGATGGGACTTGGTACAGATTCAATTTTGGGAAAAAATCTGATTTGTCGAATTTCATAAGGATCGGAGCGAATTACTTATCTGGGAGAACCCAACGTGTTTTCTTTAAAGATGTTACCTCGCGTTTAGTCCGCGCCACATCTGGGGTGCCCCAAGAAAGCCATCTTGGACCCCTACTTTTTACACTGTTTATTAACGACTTGCCCCTTGCCTTAACTAATTCACTTGTACTTAAGTAGGCTGATGACGTTAAGCTATGCCTTCAGTATAAATTGACTAGCGCCCAGTCTAGACTTCAATCCGATTTGGATAATGTTCGTCCGTAGAGCGTTATGCGGAAACTACGTCAAACTTGAAATCGCGGGAGTAACGGTAGGTCCCGGAGTCGTAGTCAAAGAACGTAAATAGTCTGACTAAATTTATCCGGATTCTGCAAGGGACTGCTCGGGTTGGCCAGACGCTTGCTGTGATCAGGCTGGAGTTGATGTGGGGCGCTTGAAGTCCTAGGGTGGTTTTCCTTAAGTACCGGTGGTATGGTGGTTCGGCTGATTCCTTATCGGCCGGTCCTACTGGCGGTCCGTTACGGGAGCAACACTCGAAGTAGGTTAGGTAACGCGGGGTCTGCTGGTGGTCCGTTTACACTGGAGCCACGCGAAGTAGATAGTTGTAGAGCGATAGGTTAGTGGGTTTGTATATTGCAACATGCTGATGCATATTGATTGGATCAAATTACTAAGTGTTCATATAGGGTAGTAGGTCTTGGCACTAGGTGCCAACATTCTTCCCCCCCCATGGAGGGACTCAATCCAATGCGCCTGTTCGTTGTTGTTGGACCGTCTCAGTGAACCGATGTGCACCCTTGCACTAGAAAATATTGTGGATCTTAAAACTAATTACTAAAAATCGAATGTTAATACCAAAAAAAATTTTTGAAGCATGTGGGTGAGATCTCCAACATTGATAAGATACCAGCAACAATTCTATCCGACCTGTTGTCTCCTTCGCCTTGTTGCGCGCCCTCGTAACCATTCTTCTTGGGCATCCCATAAAGTACAATCGAAGTGGAGCATCCGATGTATTTTTCTGCATTGTTACTTGACTGGTTGCCTGACGCTCAAGGTTTTCTAACATCGATTCAGAGATTGTCGATTGGTTGGACCGGTGACGGCTAGTTCTAGCGATGACAGCGTGTGTGTCCAATCTTTCCTCAATGATGTGTATTCAAGATTGGCTCCCAGTTGTCTGTTGACACCTTGAGTGCGTTGAGATTGGCGATCGTTCGGAGCACGGTATCATGTAGGCTGCGCAGCTGGTCCGCTGATCCATTTGTTCTGGGGTGTCCGAAAAGGTCTTGGATCGCGAATTTAATCAACAGCCGTTCATTTTGGCATCGATTCTTTAGTCGTTTCCAGACATCCTGTTAACTGGTTTGTCCGCCAATTGACGTTGAGATTAGGTTTTTTGCTTCACCTGTTACATGATTCTCCAAATGACGGAATTTCTGCATCGCTGTAGTTTTGCTTGTGTATGCATTCCGTAAAAATTTCGAAGAATCGTAGCCAATGTCGGTAGTCTCCGTCAAACTTTGGAATTTCGACTGGTGGTATTACAAACGGAGGTGCGATCGCAGGTTTTTGTGTTGATGCTGAAGCTAATTGCGATTCTTCGCTCAGAAACGAAAAGTATTCTGCTCATACCACCTGAAATCTGTCATCGGTGTGTCCATCATTTTTTATGGCTGGTTCCAGGTCGATGAGATCATGGTATCTCGTGACGATTTCCTTCCATAGCTCCTTCATGTGTTGTCTGACTTGTGTGGACACATCCCGTCCTTCGGTGCGGTTGCATATAAAGTCTTCCATATCGTCTAATCGTCCTTCATGTCTTCGTTTTAATGATGTTAATCGAAGGTCTTCTCCTTCAATTCCTCGTGATGATTGTGCCTTTGGCTCGAGATTTTCACCTGTTTTCCGGGGCCTTTGTGACGGGCCTGACACTGATGGGATACCATCCGAAAATATTGCTTCATATTTTTTCACAAGCTCTTCTAGCGCATTGGCCTTTGTGAAATACTCATTCTCAGGACTTAGTGACCTTAGTCAGGACCATGAGCTACATGGAGCTTGGCATCATTTTTTTTAAACTGGGTTCATGAATGAGTGAGCTTTCAGAATCTCTCCACGAAGTATCCTTCCTTGAGTTTACGCTCTGCGGAGTCCTTAGTGAAGTTTCTTATTAGCCATTGGATGGCTATGTTGCTTTCAATTGGCTCATCAATGAGCATTTGGATTACGGGGTCTGATTCTGATCCCATGGTTGCGATGTATCCTTTTTTTGTTTTTTTTTATGTATGTATTTTATGATGTTTGTTTTTTTTTTTTCTAATGAGTTAAATTGCGTTGCGGCTTGTGTTCAGGTTGTGATCCTCTAGAAAATGACCACGTCGGGGTCACCAAATGTTCGTCCGTAGAGCGTTATGCGGCAACTACGTCAAACTTGAACTCGCGGGTGTAACGGTAGGTCCCGGAGTCGTAGTCAAAGAGCGTAAATAGTCTAACTAAACTTACCCGGATTCTGCAAGGGACTGCTCGGGTTGGCCAGACGCTTGCTGTGATCAGGCTGGAGTTGATGTGGGGCGCTTGAAGTCCTGGGGTGGTTTTCCTCAAGTACCGGTGGTATGGTGGTTCGGCTGATTCCTTATCGGCCGGTCCTACTGGCGGTTCGTTTCACGGGAGCTACACTCGAAGTAGGTTAGGTAACGAGGGGTCTGCTCGTGAACCGTTTCACGGGAGCAACACTCGAACTAGACTGGTATGCCGCGGGATCTCCTCGTGGTCCGTTTCACGGGAGCAACACTCGGAGTAGACTGGTATGCCGCGGGATCAACTCGTGGTTCGTTTCACGGGAGCAACACGCGAAGTAGTGAGGTGACGCGGGGTCTACTTCTGGTCCTTTTCAAGGGAGCAACACTTGAAGTAGACTGGTATGCCGCGGATTCTACTTGTGGTCCGTTTACACTGAAGCCACGCGAAGTAGATAGTTGTAGAGCGTCCTACCTTGTGAATCGTTTTACACAGGATGAGTAACGAGGCGATTGACTCTGATTTCGCAACTATCTTTTTTTCAGAAGAAAAATTCTTATATAAGATGCTAAATTAAACCTAATTATATCTAAGGAAGGTCAATGTTATGGACGTGCTAAAACTATTGTTAAAGCCAGGGTCACCCACCCCTGAGTCTGCTGACTCAGATTTTTTGTTCATGTACTGCTTGCTTCGGTCAGTCGGTCATTCTTCCCGCTGATAATGCTGATTTCTGCTTCTGCCGCCGTCTACTACTACTGGGTTATTAGGTTGGATATTATTTTGTGCTTATTGCTAATAGGTTAGTGGATTTGTATATTGCAACATGCTGATGCATATTGATTGGATCAAATTACTAAGTGTTCATATAGGGTAGTAGGGTAGGGTAGGTCTTGGCACTTGGTGCCAACAGATAAACTTCACAATTTTTTCTTAGCAAATAACCTAAAGCTTAATGGATCGAAATGTAAACTCATGTCTTTTTACCGATCAAGTCCTCACCAGGCTATGTACTTTCTCTATGGGAATTAACTCAGGTTAACGATCTAGGTGTCCTATTAGATTTGAGACTTAAATTTACCGACCATATATCTACCATGGTTAATAAAGCTATGGGTGTGCTTGGTTTTATTAAAAGATGGTGAAAAGAACAAAAACGTTATATCCATCATTGGACCGTTCGATTCTTGAGTATGGATCGTGTGCCTGGAGTGCTTAATACGGAGTACACCAAGATCACATAGAATCTGTACAAAAAAACTTTCTGATTTTTGCTCTTATGGGACTTAATTCGGATGCAAATCTTTAATCCCCTCTTATCGTAGTAGACTTTTACTAATCAACTTCCCATCACTAACAAACCGTAGAACGATGCTGGGAGTCATGTTTCTATATAGTCTTATTTGTGGAAATGTAGACAGCCAGCATCTACTAACACGCGTAAATTTTAACGTTCCTAGAGAAGGACTAGAAACTTTCGGCCTCTACTCCTCAGCCATTGTAGTTCGACATATGCCCAACACGATCCGTTCAGGGTATTATGTTCGAACTAAAATAGTCTCTACCACATCTTGTCACTTTGCTCCATTAACAATCTTAAATCGCTTATTGTCGGGTCAAGCAGCCGCCGGATAGAAGTTTGGCCGGCAATAATATATTGAATTCGTGACGTCACTTTCTTTTATATTTATGTTCGGGTCGCCCGATCTATTCTCGTCGCCCGCTCTCGTGCATTCGATCGGCCACCTGCATCTGCCGTCATGCGCTAGTGTTTGTCTCGCTCTCTCGCGGTATCTCTCGATCGCTCCGCAGCATCAAGCGTTGAGCCGCGCCCTCGCGTTATTATTCTAATTCGGTCGTCAAACCTACTCAGTCACATATGTACATGTATCATTTGTTGAAACCCCAAGTATTTAAATAAATTATATCGAACTGTGCTTGTTTTTTATTAAAGCCAAGATTTAGAACACAAAAAATAAAGCTACCGAAAACGCTCGGTAACTAAACTCTTATATCTGTCGGTACTTATATCGGTCGGTAACTAAAGCCTTATCTCGTAATATCTTTTCCCTACTCTTCGCTTAAACTATCTCGGATCTATTCCAGCGATTCGAGCCGTACGTTACGCGGCAGCGTCCCTCGGTCGGTTGGACGGGAGGTGGGCTGTACGTATGCAGTGGGATCCGCGTTCGAAGAAAAGGAATTGCATTTTTTTCGAAATTTAAAGCAGAAGTTTATGGAATCTCCAGTATTAGCCATTTACATCGTGGCATCGTGATGCAAGTAGTTTAGCAATACTCATGCAGAGAACGGATGATGGAAAGATTCATCCAATATTTTATTTTTCAAAGCGACAGATGTTTTTTCAAAATACCATTGCCTATAATTTATGATCTTCGTAGATTAAGAATTTATCTCCATGGGAAATATTTAAGATTATTACAGACTGCAATTCATTAACTCTTACGTTAAATAAAATTGAGCTTAACCCTAGAATTGATAGATGGGAGTTGGAATTGCAGAATTATGACTATGAGTTGGTACACACATCGGGGGAAAAAATGCAGCATGTAGTTGCCCTTAGTAGGTGAAAAAAATTTTTTTTTTGTCTTCAAACAGTTTTGAAAACAATTTAGTTATATGCCAAGGGAAGGACAAAAATATAAAAATGATTAAGAAAAGATTAGAAAAAAGTGAAGATAAAATATATGAAATGTGAAATGGAATTCTATATAGAAAAACAAACGAAGGCAGGATACTCTTTTATGTACAGGAAGACATGGAATAATCATGTACTACACAAATACCACAATGAATTGGGACACATAGTAAAATTTATTGGTTTAAGAATTTGGAAATTGTCTCAAGTGTGTAGTGTTCTCACCTAATACTGGCAAATCAGAGGGTTTACTGTATAGCATACCTAAATTGGATAAACCATTTTAACTGCTACACATAGATCACTACACGGACCCGTATATCGACCCGTGAAAAAGAGTAGGGCTAATAAGCACATATTTTTAATAGGTGATGGTTTTAGGAAGCTCGTTAGGTTGTATTCAACAAATAGAAAAGAAGTTATTAAGGCATTACAAAAATATTTCAGAGCGTACAGTAGGCCGAAATGTATAGTATCGGACAGGGGAAGTTGCTTCACGTCAGATTAAACACAGTTGAGCAAATAAATAGAAGTGTTGGACCGATGCTTACAGGACCTAGGCTTACAGAAACAAACGAAAACATTCATTGGGATCAAGTAGTTGAACAGGTTGAATATTCTTTAAATAACACGATACATCGTTGTTCCAATCGAGTTGTTTCAATCGGGAGTGCGCGTCGCCTTCTACATGTACGTAACACTCCAGTTAAAATTTTCAAAACAACGCACACACATGAAACCGTGTATGTGAATGTGTAAGTGCGCATACATATAAAGATCAGTTTAACAGCGGAACCTTCTTGATAATGCGCTTCTCTGCGACTGAACAACCAAAAAAGTTCAATGAGATTACACGGTGCGACAGTGAAAAAACACTTGTGAAACGAGATAGTGTAGGTTGTTAATCTGGTCGAAGAGAACTCAAAAATATTTTTTTTATATTTTTGGAACCCTCCAATTTTTATTTATTTAAAAAAAACCGCTTTTCGGGACTTTTTTGCGCTTAAAAATTCCTGAACGCGTTTTTTTTCAAGCGATTTCAAAATTTTCGCTGTTTTTCAATAGTTAAATGTTGTAGCTTTTGAAAAAAAAATATATCTTCGATTTTGTTGAACAAAAAGGACAACATTTTTACACCTGAAACTGAAGTTTTCGACTTTTATTCGTGTTTTTCGGATTTTGATGCCAGTTTTTCGGTACAACTTAAAAAAATTCGGCCATTTTTGATACATATCATATGTATGACAACATATCAACATATGTTGTCTCATTCATTCTGAATAAAACGAGACAAATTTCATCAAAAAATTATGAAAATTGGTGAAGTTATAACGCTTTTCCCAAAAAAAGTCAACTCAACCTAGCGAGCGCTTCGGAGAAACAATGTGTATAAAAATAAGAGTATATTGCTTTCTTCTGACAAAAATTCTGTTATTTATGCCACATATTAATATTGTCTCATTAATACTGAATAAAACGAGACAAATTTCATTAAAAGATAATAAAAATTGTTGAAGTTATAACGCTTTTCCCAAAAAAAGTCAATAAAACCATGGGAGCACTATAAGAAGAAGAGCATATTCCTGTCTTATACACACAAGTACTCCGGAGCGTACGCTAGGTTGAATTAACTCTTTTTAGGAAAAGCGTTATAACTTCACCAATTTTCATTATTTTTTGATGAAATTTGTCTCGTTTTATTCATAATGAATGAGACAACATTGATATGTATCAAAAATGGCCGAATTTTTGTAAGTTGTACCGAAAAAATGGCATCAAAATCCGAAAAACACGAATAAAAGTCGAAAACTTCAGTTTCAGGTGTAAAAATGTTGTCCTTTTTGTTCAACAAAATCGAAGATATATTTTTTTTTATACAACATTTAACTATTGAAAAACAGCGAAAATTTTGAAATCGCTTGAAAAAAACGCGTTCAGGAATTTTTAAGCGCAAAAAAGTCCCGAAAAACGGTTTTTTTTAAATAAATAAAAATTGGAGGGTTCCAAAAATATATAAAAAAAAAAAAGGGTGTGTCAAGCCTACGCAAGACAGAAGTGAAACTTCTAGTATTCCTCTCTCTCTATTTTCATTTCATCATCTCTATTTTCTCTCTTAGGTTAGTTTGAAAATTAGAGGTTAAATAATTCAACGACGAAGCATGAATTTGCTTTTTCTAATATTTTCTTATAGATGAATGACGTTCGATTAATGTATAGTTCCAAAAATTTTCAATTTATTCACAAGTATACAATATTACATAAATAACAATACTACAATTAAAAATTACAAAGAAATTACAATGACAATTTACCAATCATGTGCCATTTTCATTGTCAATTTCATGAATATCATTTCCTAATGTCGTGATAATTGGGTTATGGTAACTAAAGTGCGAGATATATACGTGAGCACTTAAATCCTTAATTAATCGTGCAAAAACTGCATCGATTGTTGTCCCGTGTCTAGTCGTGCTAGTGTTCCTATCATTAACAATATCCAAATTGAGTGTGTTTTTGAAAAAGTTCAATAACTCTACAGATTCTTCCCTCGCGAAATTAACATTAAAATCTCCCGAAATGATCATAGGAATTTCGTGATAATTCTTATTCAATAGCCTCGAACCACCCTCTGTATATGGCAGAAGCACATGGTGGATAAAATCTTTGATATCAGTAATCGATTTACCTGGTGAGATATAAATCGACACCATAATAATTGTTTTCTCATTAGCCAGAGAGCATTCTGAGGCGTGGCGCAGTTCGCTGGTGTCTGAGAGAGAGGAAAGAAGAGAAGAGAGACAACGTTCGTGAGCGGCTCCCCCACCTCAACAAGCGCATATGGTGAGAGAGGGACAGTGAACGGTGAGCGGTGGTGGGGGTACTCGCATTTTCGTGTCGATCCTGACTCGGTTTTACTCCGTCCCCGAAAATCCATTACGCGCCTAAAGAAGTTTCACTTCAAAAAGGGTGTGTCAAGCCTACGCAAGACAGAAGTGAAACTTCTAGTATTCCTCTCTCTCTATTTTCATTTCATCATCTCTATTTTCTCTCTTAGGTTAGTTTGAAAATTAGAGGTTAAATAATTCAACGACGAAGCATGAATTTGCTTTTTCTAATATTTTCTTATAGATGAATGACGTTCGATTAATGTATAGTTCCAAAAATTTTCAATTTATTCACAAGTATACAATATTACATAAATAACAATACTACAATTAAAAATTACAAAGAAATTACAATGACAATTTACCAATCATGTGCCATTTTCATTGTCAATTTCATGAATATCATTTCCTAATGTCGTGATAATTGGGTTATGGTAACTAAAGTGCGAGATATATACGTGAGCACTTAAATCCTTAATTAATCGTGCAAAAACTGCATCGATTGTTGTCCCGTGTCTAGTCGTGCTAGTGTTCCTATCATTAACAATATCCAAATTGAGTGTGTTTTTGAAAAAGTTCAATAACTTTACAGATTCTTCCCTCGCGAAATTAACATTAAAATCTCCCGAAATGATCATAGGAATTTCGTGATAATTCTTATTCAATAGCCTCGAACCACCCTCTGTATATGGCAGAAGCACATGGTGGATAAAATCTTTGATATCAGTAATCGATTTACCTGGTGAGATATAAATCGACACCATAATAATTGTTTTCCCATTAGCCAGAGAGCATTCTGAGGCGTGGCGCAGTTCGCTGGTGTCTGAGAGAGAGGAAAGAAGAGAAGAGAGACAACGTTCGTGAGCGGCTCCCCCACCTCAACAAGCGCATATGGTGAGAGAGGGACAGTGAACGGTGAGCGGTGGTGGGGGTACTCGCATTTTCGTGTCGATCCTGACTCGGTTTTACTCCGTCCCCGAAAATCCATTACGCGCCTAAAGAAGTTTCACTTCAAAAATATTTTTGAGTTCTCTTCGACCAGATTAACAACCTACACTATCTCGTTTCCCAAGTGTGTTTGGTTTTTTTTTTTGTCGCACAGTGTTATTAGCGTAAAAATGAGAGTAACAATGAGAGTAGGATTCTGTCTGGAGCCTGCTGGGGCCTGTCAAAAGAAATTTTTGCGTCCATTTTCGTAGTATGAAATGAGATGTCTATATCTTCTATGGTTATTCGTAACACCAAGCATCACAGGTAGCTGCACAAAATTGGTAGCTCCACTTATAGGACTATATCTTGAGTTAACGAATTTTGCCAAATATAAGCGATTTAAGAAGGGTTGCGTCATCTCAAGGGCCATCTCCATATGAAACATAAATAAGATAAAATGAGTCAATTTTGAAAAAAAAATTTTTCTTTTCAGTGTATTTTTTTTTTCTACTATTATGGCGATTGGTCTTCAATAATGTGAAATATATATTTAAAAAATCTTTTCAACGATTTGAAGCACGTTAAAATATCTTCATTGTTAAATTTACAAAGTTTTTTTAATTTTTTAAAGCCATTATAAAGTATTTTAAAAAGTTGTAGAATAAAAGTGGCTTATATTTTTATAACAAACATCTCCAATTTTTTCAGGATTGCCATAGTGCAAACAGACAAAAAATACCTTCATTTGAAAAGAGCTGTAAAAATCGAATTTCTTGAATAACTTCCGAAATGTCGGATTGATATGGTTAAAGTACCAAATGACACTTTTCTACGAGTAGAATACGAATAAAGAATATTCTATGTGGGGTCTAAAATGTCACCACCAGCCCCAATTTAGTGATTAATTTTTTTTTTACTTTCACCCTATTTTCTTCCAAACCAAACGACTTTGGAAAATGAAAAAATTATCTAATTAAAACGATGGGTATATAATTCATTTAGATCAAATGTATGCAGAAAATTTTTAATTCTTTGGCTATAGTGTCTCCGGGAGCACGTCAAGGAATACAGTTCGTCATATTGTGGACTGCCTAAAATATTTGATACTTCAAACCAATCGGGTTTCACTGGTTTGAATAAATAGTATATAGTATTCCATCTAGTGGGGCAGTGACTTTTTAAGAAAATTTCTATGTTGGTACTGCGCTGATTTTTTAAAATTTTATTTAAAAAAAATTAAAAAACCAAAAAATCAAAACTTTCAGTAAAAGTTTTGAATCAACTTGAACAAGAATGATTTTATGAAGGGGCATGACCACAGCACAAGTACGACGTTCCTGCAATAGTGGCAGGCCTAATAACTTGTAACGGTTTGGCACATGTCCTGAAGGTACTTCGATCTACTAACAGGCTCCAGCCGTGCTCAGGGAAAGTGGGAGTGGTTCTTGTACCTTCAGTATGGACATGGTCGTCACGCGAATCGTCGTAGATCGAATAGGAAGGGTCCTGGGAGAAGGATTCCTAAATAGCATTGTTTTGGGGGTGAAGAAAAAAAAGAAAATTCCTTGGCTAAGATGTTTGAGGTGGCTAACTGTTATTTAACTGCATGGGTGGCGAGATTACTTCCGGTGCCCAAACAAAAGGTCTAATATAAATTCATTTTAGTTAACGTTATAATTCAGGAAAATCTCTTATAAAATAAATTAACATAAGGTGGTTTTTCATTAACCATAAAAAGATATTTTCGATGATAATTAATATTGATGTGGCGGTATTTAGAACAATTCAATAGTAAAGATAATAATAATTAAAGATACTTAAAGTTAATTAAAGATAATTAAAGATAATAATTCAGGTTTGGGGCTTAACAAGTAATTTTTTTTTTAAATGGATTGCTTAGAAATAATAATTCAAGACTTTTCAGAAAATGATATAAAAATTGATAATTATGGATTTTTAGGTTTTCCTTTTTTATTCTTCTTTTTCATTTGGTAATTTGAAAATTAAACTTTGGAATCTGAATTTTGAAGTTTAAAGGGTATTCGAATTTGCTGGACTTTTTTTTTTTTTTTTTTGTCCTCTCTCGCGGGGATATTTAATAGTTGTAGTTACGTGATATTTGTAATTTTTTTTATATAAAAAAAATACATAAAAAAAGACCCAAGACTCCACAGGCAGAGGGGTTGATGTTGCCGGCGGAATTTCGGCGACGGGTCGTAAAAATAATCCCTGAAGCTTGGTGGTGATGCTGGTGCTTATGATGGATGCCGAGGTTGGGCCAGGTGGTGCCTCCAAATCCACGGGCATCGAGGGTCATCCAGCAACAAAAATCCGCTAAACGGGAAAATAAACACTAAGCCAATGCAGGGAATGGCAAGGAGCTCAATATTTTCTCACCTCTATTCTTATAAAAAAAATCACACACTAATTTTCTCCTCCACGAGGTTAAGTCACTGGTTTAATAATTTTTATCCACAGATGCACAGGTCTGCCCGCAGCGAGATTCAGAATAAAAGTGAAATCAGGTGGCAGACAGGAAATGCATCTTTTGGGATTGTCACTTTTTGACAGGTGCTTACGTGGGTGGGTGAATTCCCAAAAAGGGGAGCAGCTGTGGTGGGGGGTGAATGTCAATTGGGGTCAGCTGAGCCTATCGATATTTTTAATTAGCTGCATTGGGTTCAAGAGGTAAATAAGACCATATGTTTTTTGTTTACTATTTTTGTTTTCTTTTTTTTTTCTAAAAAATTTTTAAATTACTTTTTTTTTGTTTTGTTTTGGCTTTGAACCAGCGAGCGACCCCCACATCACAGGTTTTATTTTGGTATTCATGCCTAAATAAAAGCTGAAAAAGGTCGGCGAGTTGGAATTAGGCCTTCCAGATATCCTTAGCGTGAAAATTGCCTAGCTCCTTCCCCTTAAGGTCTTCCAATCTATAAATGGCAGAGCCAACTTTCTGTTTTATCCTGGCTTTGATGCCGATTGGCCCCAATTTAGCATTAAAATTCGATGCCATATTACTAAGCTGAAAATTTCGTTTAATAACCTCTTCCCCTACTTCAAACGATTTTGGTCTTGCTCTCAGATCGTACGTCCTTCTATTTTTCGAGAATGCCCTTTTTAAGTATTTCCCAATATCATCACGAATGTTTGTAAATTCGTCTTCTCTTTCTATATGTCCTGCTCCACTATTTAACAGATCTAACTTCCTAAGCAACGTGTAATCCTTTCCATGCGTTATCATGTACTGACCAAACACAATACGGTAAGGATCCGCTCCGACTGATTGATGTATGGAGTTTCTCAACGCGCAGTTTATACTGGGCAGGATGATATCCCACTCTCTCTGATTATGACGTACATAGGTACGGAGCGCTGCGTTAATGGAGCGATTAACTCGTTCGGCGGCATTAGCTTGAGGGGCGTACGATGCCGTGCAGATATGCTTAATACCATACTTAGTAAGAAATGCTGCAAACTCATGACTTTTGAATTGCGATCCATTGTCACTTACAATGGATTCGGGAACTCCGAAACACGCAAAGATCTCATCCCTTAAGAAGTCGATAATGATCTGGGACGAAAACTTCCGAACAGGCTTTAGAAAAGTAAACTTGGAAAAGTGATCAAGAATGATGAAAATACCTATATTGCCCTTTTTCGATCGTGGAAAAGGCCCTATAAAATCAATATACAATCTTTGAAAAGGTCGTTCACTGATGATCTGGCTTCCCATAGGTGGTCTTTGGCTATAATTTGGATACTTGGACGTCCTACACAATTCACATTTTGCAATATATTGCCGAACGTCTGAAGCCAATCCTGGCCAAAAGAAATTTCGTCGGATACGTTCCAAACATTTGGCTACGCCCCCATGTGCCGAAGAAGGCTGATCATGACTAGAGCGGATAACAACCTCTCGCAGGGCGGTTGGAACGTACAATTTCCAAACCTCATCTCTATTTCCATTTGTGGAAAAGCAATTTCGATGGTAAAGGAAATTGTCGATAACCTGGAAATCGGGTAATCCGGCTTCGATAAACTTGTCTTTTAGTGCCGTGTATTCTTCGGATTGAAAGGCACTGGACGTTAAGTCAATTGTTGGTGAAAGCTCTACCTCAATAGCATTTACCGCATCCGGTTCTTCAAAAGAACGAGAAAGCGCATCGGGAACTATATTCTGCGATCCCTTTCGATGTTCAATTTGAAAGGTGTATCGTTGTAATTTGAGTGCCCATCGGGCCAATCTACCACTAAGATCGGTCTGTTTCATTAACCACCGTAAACTGGCATGATCCGTAACAATTTTGAAAGGATGCCCTTCGATGTACATTCGAAACTTCAAAACTGCTAAAACAACAGCCAAACACTCTATTTCGGTTACGGTATAATTACGCTGAGCCTTGTTTAATTTCTTTGACATGTAGGCAATTGGTCTTTCTACGTTGTTGTCATCTAACTGAGCGAGTACCGCTCCCACTCCATGAAAAGATGCGTCACATTGGACAATGAAAGGCTTTTCATAGTTGGGGTGCATTAATAGAGGTGCTGAACATAGTCTCTTTTTTATTTCTTCAAATGCGGATTGAGCTTGCTCATTCCATTTGAACGCCTTCTTTCCTAAGAGCTCCGTTAGTGGAAATATTACGGTGGAGTATTGGGATAAGAATCGCTGGTACCAACCAGTCATTCCCAAAAACCGCCTTAGCTGTTTCTGAGTATTGGGAACGGGAAATTCGGCTACTGCTCTAACCTTCTCAGAGTTGGTTTGCAACGTTCCTTCTCCTACTATGAAACCCAAGTACTGTACTTGTTTCAAGCCAAATTGACTTTTCGCGACATTTATGGTCAACCCCGCCTTTCGAAGTTGGACAGCTACTTCGGCTAAGTGTTTCAGATGATCCTCAAATGTTGAAGATAGAACTAATAAATCGTCAAGGTAAACTAGAACATGAGATTTCATATTATATGGAATCACCATATCCATTAGTCGACAGAGAGTCTGCGGCGCATTGGACAATCCAAATGGCATACGTTTGAATTGATACAACGGTCGATTGGGGACTGTGAACGCTGTTTTCGCCCTTGATTGAGAATCTAACTCGATTTGCCAAAAGGCATCTTTGAGATCAATTTTCGAAATACAGTGCACGGGTGGCAATCGACTCAACAACCCTTCTAAAATAGGCATCGGATAAGCATCTTTTATGGTGACTGAATTTAGTTTCCTTGCGTCTAGACAGAATCGAACCTTGTTTGGTTTTACTAACAGCGTTACTGGTGATGACCACGCTGATGAAGGTGCTTCTTCAATTACATCTTGTGCGATCATTCTATCAATTTCTTCACATAAAAGTTTTTCCCTGGCAGGGGATAAAGGATAAAATCTCTGTTTGATAGGTTTGGCCTCCCCTGTGTCGATAGAATGTTCTACTAGAGAAGTTTTCCCTAACCCGTCTACCTCAAAGGACGGAAAAGAATTTATTACCGATTTTAAACGACGCTTCTCCGAAGGAGAAAGATGAATTTGGTCTTTTTCCGTTTCGCCTTCCGTTTGGTTTATCTCACTTATATTTCCCACTAAAGATAAGGAAATTCCGAATTTCTTCCAGAAATCCATGCCGCAAATAACATCCTGATTTATTGACGGTACTATTAGAAACTCTATGCTGTCATGCTTGGTGTTAAAAGTCAATGATACGGTGATCACTCCAGCGATATTCTGCATTTGCCCATCGGCGGTTTTTACCATCCCCTTTCGGGACTCAAAATTATTTTTCTCCGCCAAAATGCGTTTCGCTAAAGCACCACCTATTACACTTTTGTTGGCTCCGCTATCCAGCAGAGCTAAATATGGTTGACCTAATATTTGTATTTGTGAAAATGGACGAATGTCGTTCTTCTTGTGTAAGAGTGATGAAATTACGACTTTCTTTAGCTCCCGAACGTTTCTAAAATAATTTTGAATGCGCTCAGCGCTACGACTTTTAACTCTTAAGGATGTTAAACTGTCCTTATTTTCACCGTCCGATAGTGGTTTGTCTAAACGTCTATGATAGGGAGTAAATTTGATAGGGTTTACGTTAAGGTTGTCTTCATCGAGTTCTGATTTGATTGGTTCCGAGATTTGAAAAGGATATTCGCTTAATGGTTTTGGCGAATATCCCGAGATCGGTTTTCCGACCCGGGATGACATTTCGAACAATTGGGCTTATAGGTGTTAATCGACCCACACCCATAACAAAATATTCGACGAGTTTTTAAACAATCTTGATAACGATGTCCTATTTCGTCACAGTTCCAACATTTGATTTTGTCCGTCGAACGAATGGCACAAACTTCATTTGATTCCTGGTCGCCATCAAAATCTTCCTCCGTCTGGTTAATGAATTGAATTTCGTTAAGCGAAGGTCGAGTATTTGTTCGCGGGACGGCTCTATTACGAAATCCTTTGAAGAACTCTTCATGCCTGTGGCATTCAGTGCGCAACGCCGCCAAGGTTGGGGTTGGAACATGCAACAACTCGTGTTTCAATTCCGCCCTAAGATTATGTCGGACCTCTTCCGTTATTTCGGAGTCAGACAACGGATCTCTTAACGCGTCCGCGATCCCTAACATCGAATCTAGGAAGTCATCAAAGGTTTCGGTGTTTCCCTGCTTCCGACGTCGTAGAGACTCTTTGATATCGCGATCTGATCGTTGATCCTGATATCTTTCCTTTAGTCGGTCACACAAACAAAACCAATTTGTGAGATCGGGAGACCGATGTACTCGCCAATAAAACTTCAATGCCGGACCCGTAAATAATAAGTTTGCAAATTGAAACAGCAAATCATAATTTCCATCTAGACACTGAGTGGTTAAAATATTCACTCGATATATAAAATCCTCGATAGGGATTTCCCCATTGGATCCGCTAAATTTGAGGTTCCAGTTTGAAATTACGCTAGATACTCTATCTGGTCTGTCTACTGAGTGATTGCTTAAACGATTTCTTGAGGGAATGTTTTCTCGGAAATTATCGCGAGGTGGGTTACCCCTAGACACAAAACTGGGTACCTCATTATCCCATTCGAGTGGAATTTCGCCCCGTGATCCTCTACGACTTGGACCCAAATTTAAATTTGCCATGGTGGCACTAATTTGATTAGAGATTGTCGCTGCCAAGCTCGACATCTGATTTTCTAAGGCCCCTGCTCTTATTTGGTGTACTCGCTCTTCTGAGACGCCGTTGCCAGCTGAAGAACTTCGCGTATGGTTCGCCCTTTCGGGATTCTGCATGGTATTCCGAGTTACCCTGGGAATGGTGGTGGCAACTCGATTATTACGAGAGCCCTGCCTGGTCTGAGGCCGTGTACGCGGAATGGTGCCTGTACGCGGACTATTGCCAGTCGATGGCACTACCTCGATCAACTGTCGGGCTTCACCTGCTTCAGGATTTCCTAACTCGCTTCTACTACATGCCCTTCTGCAGAGTGGACAAGTGGCGTTGGTTTCAAGCCAAGTTGTGAGACACCTCAAATGGAATTGATGCCTACATGCGGTTATAGTCCATTCTGCTTCCTCATTAGCTTCATTGCAAATGGTGCAAATATGAGATTCCCTGGCCTGTGACAATGCAGGGATATTTTCAAGACTTCGTCTAACCGCCATGATATTGAATGATTATTATAATTGTTACTTTAAATTTGCCTAATAATTTTAGTGGGGTAATGGATGTTTTGTTACGTAAAGATATTATATATGTATGGGTACTGTTGATCAATAAAGGTGAATTATCAATTTTCGTTATCAAATTATTGTTTATAAATTTGAATTGGGACTTATCCTTCAGAACTCTCGCCATTAGTTAAAAGCCTATTTATTTTATTTTATTCTTCCTAGCCAAGGAACTAAAATTATTTATTTAATTTCAAATGTCTTATTTGGAGAGGGAAAAGCTCCGTTCGTCCAAAGCTTGTACCATCTCAATCCAAAAATGACCAAAAGATTCTAATAAAATTTAAATGAATTTCTTCCTTGAAGAGTAATCCGCTTCCAGCTTGCGAAAACAAAAAAATCTCAATTCAAGTCGAAATATAAAAATAAAACCGGAATGAAAAATTACTACTGGAGTTTCGCTTGTTTTTGAAGAGGAACAGACTCCATACTTGCGAAGCCTGAGCAATCTCAATCAAAAAAAAAAAAATCTCCACAAAAAAAAAATACTATAGAAATTTGTTTGATTAACTTCCTTGAAGAGGGACACACTCCCAGCTTAGGAGCATGAACAATCTCAATTAAAAAAACCTAATCAAACAAAAAAAAGAAGTTAAAGAATTGACTTTGAATGAAGAGAAAAAAAAAACAAAAAAAAAAATACTATTCGGGGTAAGAAAAGGTTAAAGGAAATCGGGCATTGCAACTTTATATTTTCGAATACCCTTAAAGGATAATTAAAGCCGCGTCGTAGCCCCACGTTGGGCGCCATAATTCTGTAACGGTTTGGCACATGTCCTGAAGGTACTTCGATCTACTAACAGGCTCCAGCCGTGCTCAGGGAAAGTGGGAGTGGTTCTTGTACCTTCAGTATGGACATGGTCGTCACGCGAATCGTCGTAGATCGAATAGGAAGGGTCCTGGGAGAAGGATTCCTAAATAGCATTGTTTTGGGGGTGAAGAAAAAAAAGAAAATTCCTTGGCTAAGATGTTTGAGGTGGCTAACTGTTATTTAACTGCATGGGTGGCGAGATTACTTCCGGTGCCCAAACAAAAGGTCTAATATAAATTCATTTTAGTTAACGTTATAATTCAGGAAAATCTCTTATAAAATAAATTAACATAAGGTGGTTTTTCATTAACCATAAAAAGATATTTTCGATGATAATTAATATTGATGTGGCGGTATTTAGAACAATTCAATAGTAAAGATAATAATAATTAAAGATACTTAAAGTTAATTAAAGATAATTAAAGATAATAATTCAGGTTTGGGGCTTAACAAGTAATTTTTTTTTTAAATGGATTGCTTAGAAATAATAATTCAAGACTTTTCAGAAAATGATATAAAAATTGATAATTATGGATTTTTAGGTTTTCCTTTTTTATTCTTCTTTTTCATTTGGTAATTTGAAAATTAAACTTTGGAATCTGAATTTTGAAGTTTAAAGGGTATTCGAATTTGCTGGACTTTTTTTTTTTTTTTTTTTGTCCTCTCTCGCGGGGATATTTAATAGTTGTAGTTACGTGATATTTGTAATTTTTTTTATATAAAAAAAATACATAAAAAAAGACCCAAGACTCCACAGGCAGAGGGGTTGATGTTGCCGGCGGAATTTCGGCGACGGGTCGTAAAAATAATCCCTGAAGCTTGGTGGTGATGCTGGTGCTTATGATGGATGCCGAGGTTGGGCCAGGTGGTGCCTCCAAATCCACGGGCATCGAGGGTCATCCAGCAACAAAAATCCGCTAAACGGGAAAATAAACACTAAGCCAATGCAGGGAATGGCAAGGAGCTCAATATTTTCTCACCTCTATTCTTATAAAAAAAATCACACACTAATTTTCTCCTCCACGAGGTTAAGTCACTGGTTTAATAATTTTTATCCACAGATGCACAGGTCTGCCCGCAGCGAGATTCAGAATAAAAGTGAAATCAGGTGGCAGACAGGAAATGCATCTTTTGGGATTGTCACTTTTTGACAGGTGCTTACGTGGGTGGGTGAATTCCCAAAAAGGGGAGCAGCTGTGGTGGGGGGTGAATGTCAATTGGGGTCAGCTGAGCCTATCGATATTTTTAATTAGCTGCATTGGGTTCAAGAGGTAAATAAGACCATATGTTTTTTGTTTACTATTTTTGTTTTCTTTTTTTTTTCTAAAAAATTTTTAAATTACTTTTTTTTTGTTTTGTTTTGGCTTTGAACCAGCGAGCGACCCCCACAAACTTTAGCCGACAACGATATGGTGGAAGAATCTATCTGAGCCACAGTTTAAATATTTTAAAGCAAATAAAAGAAACTGTTTTTGCACTGATTCAATACTCCTTTGATGAACCATGTACTGCGAACTCCAAACGCATAAACAGTATTCAAGGATCGGTCGAGCCAAAGAGACATACAGTGTTTTAGTGGTGAAGGATCTCTTCAAACTCTTTTGACCAGCAATTGATAAAAGCAAGTACTTCTCTGGCTTTATTAACTGTTACAGAAATATGTTCATTAAACGACAGCTTGTGGTCGAAATGAACTCCAAGAGCATTCATTAAGGAAACACGATTTAAAACCTAATTCCCAAGTGAGTGGGGGGGATGAAATAAAGCATCCTACGATTAAACGCTTAAGAGGAGATTGTTAGAGCATTACAAGAAGACTTCATCAAGTAGTAGCATAGCTTACGACACTAGGTAAGACGTTAACAAAAAGGATAAACAAAACGTTAAAAAAGGATAATAGTTATATTCAATAAATATACAAAAAAAGAAGAGGTCCTAAGTGACTGCATTGCGGAACACCAGATGTAACGATACATATGTAACGTTATTAACGTAAATGTATCTTGTGATGTGATGTTCTTGAACAAAACACGATGCGTAAGATTCGATAGATTCGAAGCCATCCATTTGGAGGAAAACCCATAAGATGCAGTTTCCAGAGAAGACGATGATTAACAGGATCGAAAGCTTTGCTAAAATTAGTGTAAACAACATTGGTTTGCATTCGTTTTAGATAACCCTTGTAGACGATCGAAGAGAATTTCATCAGATTGGTTGTAGCTGGGTGGAGGAAATGATGCTTTTGCAATGATATTGCAGTTACGATGTTACCAGTTTCTCTAGCAGCTTGGGAATTGCAGAAAGTTTAGCAATTTCGCGGTAGTTTCCTATAAGTTATTTAGATCCTTTCTTATGAAGTGGAATAATAAAAGATTTATTCCATCTTATGGGAAGGCATGAAAAGTCCAACGATAAATTGAATAGGGTAGTCACATAAGAGGATAGCATAGGATATCGGAGCCTTACCTGAGAATACAGCTAAGATATTAGCAATACCTTGTTCTAAAGAATCGGAAATATTTTCATAAGTTGGGGAAGGAGAAAAAAGACTGGATTTGCGTTTCATATTGACAAACGAATAGAAGGAGCTTGGATTATCGGATTTCGGAAGTTTGCCTTACAATTCGCAGTGTAACGCTTATTAAGTTGATTATTTAGAATAATAAACTGGTTACGAATTTAAAGAAACTTTGTCTGATGAAACAAAGATCCAGACTTAAGAAACATTTTGTGAGCTCCATATTTCCTGTTCCAGGGAACAAAATTGCACAAACAATTTACGCAATACGCAAAATATATGAAAAATATGCAAAATATATGCAAAATATGCTAAATACATGCAAAATACATACATGATTAAAATCAATTACTTAATAAAAGCTATTCGTGGAGACGTAATAGATTAAAATTTGATTGATTATTATTAATAGTTATTTTTATTTATGGTAATTTGTGTTGCAGTAGAAAATCATAATTTTTCCATGAAGCTACTTGTAAAGCTTTGGCGTTTATCACCACAATTCCATTGATCTTGACAATGGAAGGCCCCTCGCTTCCAAGGAACTTATTATTTCGGCAATTATATTAAAATTCGATTTCATAATTTAAAATCCCGATGTAGTTGAGGATTTCTCATCTGGTATTTGTTGCCATGTGTATTTTAAAAAAAAATTGGATGAATGGATATTTGATGCTTTTGACCTGTTATGAAAAGCAGTAGCAATGTGCTGCTGCAATTATAAAAAATTAGAATGATACCAAACTTTAAGACTAAATATCACAATTTTCACAATAATATCACATATTTTACAAAATACACAATTTCCAATTACTTCGAAACTATTCTCGGGAAGGCTGTTAAACCATTTTCCCATTAAATTTCTTTTGGGAAAATTTATTTTTGGCATGGCTTGTTACGTTACTTAAATATCAGCTTGAACTCGTTTTTTAAAACCACAAGTTAACACGTAAATCAATTAGACCACAAAGATTGCAAATTCTATATATATTTATGTTACGTGACCCACATTTTTTATTCCTGGTTTATTAATATTTAAAAAGTAAATATACCTTTTTTTACGAAATTTAATTGCATATTTTTTGAATATTTTTATAACCTTGCAGAGGGTATTATAATTTTGGTGAAAAGTGTGCAACGCAGTGAAGGAGACATCTCCGACCCTATAAACTATATATATTCTTGATCAGAATCACCTCCTGAGTCGATATGAGCATGTCCGTAGTCTCTCAGTTTTAAAGCTATTGAGTTGAAACTTTGCACACATCCTTTCCTTTGCAGGCAGTATATAAGTCGGAACGGCCGGGATCGGTCGACTATATCCTATAGCCGCCATATAACGAACGGAAATGCCACTTTTGGTGATTTTTAAGTTAGAGGGTTGGGACTTTTCACACACATGTTATATGTAACGAAAATATCTTATGTGCAAAATTTCAGAAGTTCAGTTCTTAAAATTAGAAAGATGGGACTTGGTACAGATTCTATTTTGAACAAAAAATTATCTTTTCTGTCGAATTTCATAAGGATCGTTCGACTATATTATATAGCTGCCATATAACTGAACGATCGGAATTGGCATAACTTTGGTGTTTATTAAACTAGAATGATGGGACTACGTATTCCATTTTGGGCAATTGAATCAGATCTGGATCATAAGGATCGGCCAACTGTACCCTACAGCTGCCAACAACCTTAACTAAAAGGGTATATCAACTTTGGCTCCGCCCAAAGTTAGATTTCTTTTCTTGTATACTTTCTTTTTATTTTTTTTGAGGCTTTAAGTTTATTTTCATCGTTACAATTTCATGATCAAATTTTGGATCTGAGTCAAGACGATATAAATGCAAAAAGGGTAATACGTCGGTAGAATTTGGCTCAACTGAGACATTCCAACTGTTCTACTTTAATTATTTTTCTAATTTACTTTTTTTTGTAACTTGTGTTTTAACCTTATCTGATTGATTTCAACTAGGTATTGTGTGTTTTTTAACTAGACTTCGACTATCATTTATAGTTTAATTTAGATTTTTTTTTTACCATTACGACCTTGTTTCTGCTGAAACTGGGCTCCTTATTTTTAAATCTGTCTCATTTTATTAAGTGCACTCGTGGTTAACACCTTAGCCATCATCGCGAGGTACCTTAATTTAGGTGTTATTCTATTCAGACACTCTATCAGCAACGCGCAGACTCTCTGTGTTGGACAATCTTATGACACTAAGAAAACATCACCGAAAACCAATCGACAAGGTTTTGGACGCTGATCATCATGACTGATGGGGTTCCTTTTGCTCTTCGCTCCAGGATTTACAGGAACGGGATGATGGATTGAGCTGCCCTTTTGGGGCAGAAATCGTATGCTCACCTCTATCGGCTCCAAAGCATGGGTACTCTGCAATGGCTTATAAACACTGCTGCCCTCTATAATAAAAAAAACGCCTGAAGAAAGGCTTATTCCTCAGTACTGCTCTTCACAGAGTTGTACTTTCCCATGAAGGTTTGGTTACACACTGAATTGAGTAAAAATCTAGGATTTTCATGTGTTCACTCTTACTGGCTGGATTCACTATTTTTGCACCAGTTTAGGATTCATACATTTTTATATAAAATATAAAGCTTACATATTTTTGGAGGATTTTTATCTCGATATGACCTTTCTGTGTATACTCGCCAGATATCTATGTCCTTAACAAAGCGTAAGTACCCTTCCGATGTAACCATATGTAACCGATGTAACCGACATTACAGAAACCATACCAAAATTACCTTACTCATCACAAATTACTAAAAACTTAACATTAAAAATATTCTCCAAAGATAAGTCAAGCTCTCTGTCCACTAACTTCAAGCCGTTCAAATCAAAAACTAAACCCTCAACCTAAAACAAACACACCGATGCACGACAGCGAATCCATCTAAAATCCACCAACCTTATCCTAACTTAACTCGATGTTCACCGCAAAAATGTCCCTCAATATAATCCAATGGAATATAAAAGGTTACTTTAATAACTGTAACCAACTATAATAACTATATTGATGAAAAACCACTCTCCACACATCATCGCTCTCCAATAATCACACATACAATACACCAATAACATACCCACCACCCTAAACTACATTCTACTAACTAATAAAGCCACGAACAGATTTGGCGGCTACTAGTTCATAAATCGATCGACCATTCCATAATCAACACCACAAACAATCTCGAAACACTAGAAATACTCGTAAAATCCCAGCAAAACGTACACATACAGACAGTTTACATCTCTTCAAGCAAAACGGTCACAAGACAAATATTAGAAAATACATTGGATAGAAATGAACTACCCTCATTAATAGTGGGGGACTTTAATGGTTGACACCCAGCCTGGGGCTCCCCTACCTTTAACCCAACCCTTTAAACTTATACAAAAATTTCTCGACACATCCCAACTTATCTTCTTAACGCAACACATACACACACATTGACCTTTCCCTTTGCTCGCTAGCCCCACACACCAAGTGGAAAATACTCGATAATCTTCATGGAAGCGACAACTTCCCAATAATCATCTCCCTTAAATAAGGTAAATAAATTCAACAAACCCTTTTTTAAACTAAAAAACGTCAATTGGGACCAGTACCTTTCCCTCACACACAATTAACAAAAAGGCCGCCCAAATCAACAGAATCATTTTTCATAATGCGAACAGCTCTATCCCGCAAACCTTATCAAATACTAAACCATATAAGGTTCCCTGGTGGAAAAAACACTTAGCTCACTTACAAAAAGAAAAACAATTGGAATACTTGGAAAGCTTGGAATACCCTTAACCACAACATAAATCTTCAAAACATAACAGATTTCTGTCGCAAGAATGCCAAATATAGATTTTAAATAAAAAAATGTAAAAATGAAGCATTCAACTCCTTTGCATCCACCATAGATCCGTCAACACCCTCATCCAAAATATGAGGCAAAATAAGGATCTTTTGCGGACTTAACCGAATCAAACAAATTCATGCAATACTAAACCCCGAAACTAACACCCCAACAACTTCTACCAACGACATTGTCTATATATTTGCTCGTCATTTCTCAGAGCTTTCAAACGACCGGAACTTCTCAGAGGAGTTCCGAACCAACAAATACAGAAGCAACACAAAAAACTGCACGCTCTGCCCAAAAGCCAAAACCATAGAGGAAAAGATTACTCTCCTCGAACTAACATCAGCCTTACAAACGCTAAAGGGAGCCACTCCAGGGTTAAATAGATTCTCATAAGAAATGATAAAAAACAGCTCATCCAACACAAAAAACAGAATAAAATACCTTTTTAACAAAATCCTAGACAGTTACATACCGCAAGCCTATAAAACAAGCCTCATCATACCGATCCTCAAGCCAAAAACTGAGAAAACAAAACTAAGTTCTTACATACCCATATCTCTTAACTGCTGCCTTGCAAAAGCTCTCGACAAGATAATGCCAAAAGATTATGGTGGTTTGTGACCGAAAAAAAATTACTCAATGAAAACCCATTTGGCTTCAAAAAAGGAAAATCGACTTTGGATAGTCTACTCTACGTAGACTACCTCATAACGAAGTCAAAGAAGCACACATCACTCATCTCTCTTGACTTCCCAAGAGCCTTCGATCGAGTAAGGGTGCACACCATAATAGACCAGATCCAAGAGTGGAAAATAGGCCCAAAAATAACTATTTACATAAAAAACTTTATGCTCAATAGAAAAATAATTGTCCGTGTAGGACCACACATATCTAACTCTCATCCCCTATATAACGGTATCCCCCAAGGATCACCAATATAAGTTTTATTATTCTTAATAGCCTACAATAAACTTGCAAATACCATAGCTTAACATAAAAGCATTAAGTTTGACGTATACGCCGACGACTTTTTCCTTATAATAAATTGCCAAGAAAACAGACTCACTCATACTCTCACTCCACCAAAAACTAAATATAATAAAATGCTTATCCAGCCATAAATTTAATTGCAATACCAACACACTCCTTCACGTCGCTAAAGCAACGGTCATCGCTAAACTGGAATACGGTTTGTTCCTTTACGAACACTCACCCAAAAGCACCTTAAACAAATTAAAGACCCCGTTCAATGCTAAATATCTAATTTAATCAACGAGTCCAATATTCTCACAATAGAGCTAAATCAAGACCTACAAACAGTCAAACTTACCAGAAATTAATTTTTCCCAGAGACCCACCCATACAAAAATTTGTTAAGCACCGAAAAATCAGAAAAAACCTAACCACTATAAACCGAACAAAAGGTGTCGGATGCTCTTCGTTCAGCAAAAGATCAGAATAAAATGAATTCTGCGAGCGTGGGTATGTTCCCTGCTACATTAAAGCTTCCCGACCTAACGGTAAGATCGCATGATTTTCTACCTACTTTCAGTCAGTGGATTCGTGGGTAACTGGACTTTGCTTATGTCTCTTTCATTCTTCTCTCCCTTCTCTCTCAATACAGTAAGGGTAAGAAATATTCGCCTGCCTAGGAAGTCGTTCTTATTTTTATATACGATAGGGTGCTTGCTACACACCCCTCCCCTACAGTTTGAATCGAGGGAATACCCTTGCATTGAAACTGGATAACACTAGGCGAGTACCCAGTTACCAAATATCTTTGGCATTATATTTCCCAATTACCTTGCCATTTATGTCCTCCAGCAAGTAACAAGAAGTTTCTTTTTAATTCTGGCTCTCTTTCCAACTGGGGCAAGTATGGCGTTAAAATTTTCAGCTGCCATGCTTAACAAGAAATTCCTTTTGATGACATTTTGCCCTACCTCAAAAGTTCGCGGTCGACATCTCAGATCGTAGCTTCGTTTATTTCGTGCGTAGGCTTTCGACACATACTTATATATGTTTGATCCGATTTGCTGGAATTCATCAGCTCTGGGTAATCCAGCACTGCCCTCGGATAGGAGATTTAGATTACGTAACAGTTTAAAATCTTGGGCGTGATTAAGCATGTGTTGGCAAAAAACTGCGAAATAAGGTGAAATTCCTATCGATTGGTGGATGGAATTTCTAAGAGCGGCATTTATGCTACTCAAGAAAGTATCCCACTCGCGTTGGTCTGCCTTGATATAAGTTCTAAGGGCTGAATTTATTGACCTACTTACGCGTTCCGCTGCATTTGACTGTGAGGCATATACTCCAGTAAAGATTTTTTGCACACCGAAATTAGAAAGGAAGTCAGTGATTTCGCGACTCTTGAATTGAGTTCCGTTATCACTAACGATAATTTCGAGCACTCCAAAATATGCCCTCGTTTAGGATATCTATTACTGCCCTCGATGTGAACTTCCGCATATATAACTCCGACACGATGGGGATTTGAAACTAACAGTTTCCAATAGAGGTGGGCATGGGCTGAATTTTTCGACACGGCCCAACACGACACGACAGCTTAGTTTTTTTAGCACGCACGCACACGCACGGCCAAAAATTTTGCCAACACGGCCCAACACGGCCCAACACGAAAAATAATATTTACATTACAAAAAATTTTTTTTTTCTCGAAATTTCTAGAAAATACAAAATTTTTAATGCTTCGTGTTTTGGAAGGTCGGCACGAAAACGCACGCACGCGTGTTAAATTTTAATTTTCAACACGAACACGCGTGGCTACGACGAAAACACGAGCCCATGCCCACCTCTAGTTTCCAACGATCATCCGCATGTCCGTTATCGGAAAACTCTGTTCGGTGATAAATATAACCATCCATGAATTGAATATCTGGTAGGTTGGAGCTTTTGAACTTTTCTATCAGTTAAGTATATTCGTGTCTTAAATGCTTCTGCATCCAAGTCGATTTGCGGAAGAGTTTCATACTCGAGAGTGGAGATGGCATCTGCGACCGTACCTTCATACGTCCTGGAAATGGCGTCTGCCACAACATTCTCGCTTCCTTTTCGGTGAACAATTGTGATCCCAATCCCTGCAGTTTGATAGCCCATCTTGCCAATCGTCCATTCAGGTCGGATTGGTTCATGAGCGAAGGCTTGCATGTTTTGTGACTACTTCAATACATGTCCTTCAATATACATTCGGAATTTCTGAATAGCTAAAACTACCCAGCAGTACTGAAATTCCTGGCCCCGACTTTTCCGGCCCGAATGTCAAATTTCGATCGAAAAACAAAAACAATTCAATAAGGTTTGCTCTTCGAACGTCAAAACAAAGAGTTCGAAATTATGCATATTCGATATTAGTTATTAATCACTAATATTTTCTAGTCTAAATATTTTGCCCGGAAAACTTTCACCCCATGGTTCAATGATTAAGGCATCTGCCTGTTAATCGTAAGGTCGTGGGTTCGATTCCAAGCGGAAAAGTCTTTATTAGGAGTTGATTTTTGTTTACTTTCATTTTATTTTAATATCGCAGTCTCAAAATAAACTGTTATATTCAATACTTTTTTTTAAACGGGGATTCTTAATAATTGAGATTGTTTTAAACATGGAAATTTGTAGAGGTATATTATAGTCAGTCACAAAGTACGCGCGATTCCTTGATAGCTTAGAGGCGTGCATGTCGGTCCAGTATACACAAGCACTAAGGTTCGAATCCCAGGGTGAGTAATTATTAAATATAGTTTTCAATATAAATAATGTAATGTTATTTAACATATTAATTTAGTTTACAACATAAATTAACAGCAATTTTTAAGGAATTCATAAAAAATAATGATTATCAAATTAGAAGAATGTAAGGGGAAATTTTTTTCTTTAATTTTGGGTCATGAATGCGACCTGATTTAGCCACGATTTTCACCGCGGAATCATGCTTTCTTTTCGGGCCCGATTCCGCTCTGAAATTCAGGTCTGAATCAGGGGCGATTTCGAGACAATTTTCACGTCGGAATCCGGATTCGAAATCCGGGCGGATTCAAGGCTGATTCATGCCTGAAATCGAATTCCGGGCCGAGAGGACATTTTCAAAAATTTCAGTACAAAATTCCGGGCCGCTTGTTCTAGCTTTCCGGTTGGATTCGGGGGTGATCCGGGGGGATCCCGGGTGAATCCAGGGTGATTCCGGGGCGATTGGTACTGCTGGGTACGGCTAGGCATTCCAGTTCTGTCACAGTGTAGTTACGCTGTGCCTTATTTAGTTTTTTTGACATGTATGCTATGGGACGCTTCGATCCTGAATCATCTTTTTGGGCTAGGACCGCTCCTACACCATATAAAGGGGCATCGCATTACACAATGAATGGCTTATCATAATCTGGATGACTCAAAAATGGAGCAGAGCACAGTTGCTTCTTGATCTCCTCAAAAGCTGATTGTGCCTTAGGATTCCACTGCAGTGAGAGAGAGAGTTCAAAATTTGTACTCGGGGGTTTTGGGGGTCGCTGATTTCGAAATTTCAAAATTCAAAATGGCGGCTCCAATATGGCAGTTGTTACTTCCGTAATTAGCTGGTGAATATATTATCTCATTTTTCACGACCCCAGAGAGTACCACGTGGAGGTTTACGGTAAATTTAGACTCTCCTTTTTTTTTTTTTAATTTTTTTAAATTTTTTATAATTTTTTTTCAATTTTTTTAAAATTAAAAAAAAAGAAATTTTTTTTTAATGTTTTTTTTTAATTTTTGTTTTTAAATTTTAAAGAAATTTTTTTTTAACTAAAGAAATGTTAAAAAAAAATTTAACTGCAACAATTTGTAAAAATATTGGATCACTAAGAATCACTATCTGAATCTGAGCAGGCGTTCTGATCTAATGGCAGCCTCAAAAGTTTCATAACCTCTTTTGCTAGAGGCTTTGTTTGCTTTTGAGCGTATTTTGATTTTGAAAGTATTACTGGATCAGAAGAAATTAGCAAATTATGCATCAAATCCATCATGGTATCTTTTCTTGATATTTTTCGTGTATTATTTTCTCGAAATCTTTTTAAATCTTTATTACAAGACTCCTGTGCCTCTTCAGAGAGCTGTCCAATAGGCAGCAAAGCAGTTTTTATTATGGCTGCACCATGAATCAGTATTTTATGGACGGAAGCTGGCATATTATACCAATTATACAAGTTCACATACATTTTTGCCGTATCGAGCGCATAAACCTCAAATTTTTTGCTATTGATTTCAAAACCAGAAGACAGAGTTTGCAAAATTATGCCAAATCGTTTTATCAAAAATATGTCGATGCCCGTTATTTCAGATGAAATATCTGGATCGTTAAAAAACCTACGTGCGGTGTTTCCGTCGTTTGTCGATCCACTACCTCCTGTTTTAGGGAAATCTACTAACAACCCCATCTTCTCCTTGAAGGCTGCTTGAATATATGCCTTTCTTGCTTTAAAGCTAGCTTTCTCTGAAGGACTTCGAACTTGCCATTTCTTGAAGTCCAAGCGATATGCAATATGCAGCAAACATTCGAAAAATCGAATTTTGGCATGAAGAGGAGACAAGCCAAACTCAAATGTGGACGGATCTGTTTCTCTTTGAATTGATGTATTTATGTCGTTCATAATACTCGGTAATGCTCCGCAAACATAACATCTTTGAGTTGAGGCAGTTTGTGTAAGAGCATTACAGACTTTTCCGTCAATCATAGTTAAGAGCATTTGATGAGAAATAGATATATTATGAAATTCATCATTTTGAATGGTACTTGGTACTAAATTACCTATTTGACTTTCAATCTCATCTCTTATTGACAACGAAACTGCAGTAGTCTCTTTTGTGAAATGGATTTTAATTGGTACGCAAGATCGAGAAGATGATGGACGACAATTTTTCCAGAGTATTATTTTTTGACATGAATTAGATTTTGGAGTATACAACTCCAAAGGTACAAGTGAAGTTATCATAATATTTTGGTCATTAAAGTCTTCAAACGAACGCTGTTTATAAGCTGAATGTCCTGAACTTCCGTCAAAGCCCCACTTACAGATCAAAATCAAATTTGAGAGACAATTTTAAGGAAGAGTGCGTAAAACAGGTTGTACGACCTGTATGGTTTGATAAGTGATTAAGAAGTGATTGCAATTGAACTTCAGCTCTCTGTTCAGTAATTGGAATGTTGTTTCGATAACACCTTTTTTTAGCTTCTATAATCTTATGATAAGAAGGATACATATCAATGCCTCTTTCCTTAATACCTGATCTAATATTAAGATATTGGTGTTTTGTCAATTTGTTTGATACCATTAAAGCCAAAGCTTCATCTTCAGTATAAGATGTGAATGTGTTCACAGGTTGAGAACCATCACCCACTTTGGAAGATGCCACTTTCCATACGAAATTTGCGCCAGAACTATTACCTTCCGATCGAAGATTCACAGATGCAGCATATGCTAGTTCAGATCCGGTTGACTTGAGTAAACTATTTACACTTCGTTTTTTAGAACGCTCATTGATATCTTCAAAGGATTTCGGCGGTCGGCCTCTCTTGGTTCCGCCATTGCGTATGGTATCATCGTGAAAAGTGACTGTTTTATCTAACCAGGTAGCATTCTTTTCTAAAACACGATTCCAGTGTCTGTTACAATTACTCAGTTTTCCAAAAATATCTTTACAGAAATTCTGAATAATGAGCAAAACCTCTTTTTTTAATTCTTTTGGACAGTTTTTATATTTCAATTTTTCAATTACATAATTTTGCAAATGAATTCTTTTGGCATCATACGTCTTAGCTTTAGAAGCCTTTAAGAAAAGGAATAAATCCCTCTTGTGGGAGCAAAAGGCATGATTTTCGGAATTCCGTGTGCTATTCCATGTAAAATAATATAATCTTTCGAAAAAAGGCAAAAAAAAATTATGTCAAATGCGTCTCGCATAAATAATTTAAAAACTCTGAAAAGGTGGTTTTGGAAAAAAAAATCTATTTTATTGTGGAAAAAATGCTCGCATTCGCATTTGCGCAACTTTGCGCAACAAATTTAAATTGGATATTGTAGTGCAGATGTATACTAATATTACCTATGTATATAGTCTCTCGGTCGAAGTTGTTCAAAGGCTAAAAATATTCGATTTGGAAAAAATTATTTAAAACAAAAAACGATTTTTCGCTAATTAAATGAGAATCCCATCAATAAAACAATACATATTGATAAAATTTTTTATTGATGATATAGTTTACAGTAATAATGAACTGTTACAAAAAAAAATTTCATAGGAAAAATGTTCGTAAATAAAAAAAAAATTACATTATATTTTTATAGGATTTTCGCCACTTGTCACTTTTAAGGCTAAAAATTTGTATGTAAACGGAATTGAAACTAGGTAATACTTTGGGGAATTATAGTTCAAATATTCAAGAATTGATGTGCATTAGAAATTTTTAGATCCAGGACTATTGAAAAATTGGATTTATGGCAGGCATCCGGACCACTGTGCACTGCACTATGGTCCCAAATCCCGATTTGGTGGCATAAAATTGAATATTGCATCTATCGAGCTGAAACTTGGCACACTTCATTAATAGACCACTCTAAATATTTAAGCAAACTTTCAAGTAAGTTTGACCACGCCTACTCCAACAGCCCATATACACATCATGACGTATACGTGATGTTTTCTTAAACATATTTTTATTATTTTCTTTTATTTTATACTTTTTTTTATATTTATAATAAAGTTTTATTGCTTTTTGTTTATTTAATTCTATAGTAATCTGTTGTTAGAAGTCAAAACTAAAAATATAAGTGTAAGCATATAGATATGTATTCAGTAGTTTTCTACGGCTAATTCAAACGAAAATGGATTTATTTCATTTGATTCAGAATCATCTGAGTCATCTGAGTCATCTAATAGATCATTAAAACTTTCGTTATTAACAAATGACTTTGTATTGCTTTGAACAATATGATGGGGTGCTTCTAAGAGTTCGATTACATCTTGGGGAAGCGGTTGTTTCTTATGACGTGCTGTCCTTTTCTTAATACCCATACTTGAAATAAGTGGATCTGATGAGTCCATAGATCTGTGGAAAACATCCATCAAATTATTAATTCGGGAATTTCTTCGAGCATGTTTCGGCTTAAAAGAATTCTGGTCAATAGTATCCATAAATTGTTTTGGGCCTGCTCCACAAATTGAACATAATTGGCAGGAATTCGTGCCCGTTAAAACGTTTAAAACTTTTCCGTCTATAAGTGTCATATGCATATCAAATGCGATAGTGATTTTCCTTTCCTCTAAAATGGTTAATACGAAGGGAATCAAATGTTCTATTTGCCTGTCCAAATCGTTTTTCTCTGCAAGAATGTGATCTTTTGTTTCTTTTGCGAATTCCATTTTTAGAGGGCGACAAAATCTTACAGATTGCGGAGTTCTGTTATTCCAAAATATGGATCCTGCATCATCTATAAGCTTCAGAGGTATAATGGTAGTAACAAATAACGACTGATCTGAGGTGTCTTTTTCGTTACATTCAAATCTTTGTTTGTACATACTCTGTCCAGATGATCAATCAAATCCGTAACTTACAATTAATTTAAGGCTTGACACAGTTTCCAAATTTGCAAATAGTTCCTCCTGCATCAATACAATTCGGCTCGCAGTATGATTTAATAAATCCTGTAAAGCAACCTTTGCAAATGTTTCTGTCGCTGTTATCCCCACAGGTCTCAACTGTAATTTAGCTTCCAGAACTTTTTTGTAGTTGGGGTATATGTCGCAATTATGCAGTTTGCTTATTTGACGAATTTCTTTGTACAATTGTTTGCTTAATGAATTGTCTATGAAAAATTCCAAAGCCTCATTTATTGTAAGAGGTATTGGTTCTGCTGTATGAAGCTTTCTTTTAGCTTCAGTTGCCTGTGCTTCAGACCTATTACAATTTGCAAGTAAAAATGCAACACTATGTTCACTTGATTTCCTTGCTGATATTGAAGCTGCGTGTATCAAAAGTTGCGTATCATTTTCATTCTTAAGCGCTACTTCACCAGCAAGTTTTCTTTTAAGGCGCGATCCTCCTTCATCATAAGTCAGTTTTGGTCTTCCCTTCTTTAAATTTTCCATCTCCGAGTGATTTTCCAAATGTATTTTAAGAGACTTTAATAGCCACTGTGAATGCTTTTCTCTGAATGTTCGCATATTCCGACTGCACTTTTGCAGGTTTGACGTAACAAAAATTTCAAAACTTCTTATTTTTTTTATTTATTTCACTCCTTTTGTCATCGCTTAGTGTACATTGATCTATTTGACCAAATACAAATTCAGTCAGCGCGGAAGAGTGGCGCCCGCTGTCCATCCACACGTCCAGCAACGTGGCGTGACAGAATTCAAGCACATCTAAATAATTATAGCATCGGAAAAGCCGCAAACGAAACTATTATTAAAATTTAATATAAAGTGTCTACTATTGTTTAACATACATTAAACAACGCACAAATACGCACAACACCTTTTTTCCTCTACAGAAGACGAACACTTTTGTCAGCTTTTTGATTTCCTTGGACAACACAAAACAGTACAATTATCTAACGTTAAACAAATTACCACACAAATTGTGTTTATTATTCGTAATTTACATACCTCCAACTTCAATATCCATTTTAAATAATAGAAAAATATTGTGGTTTAGATTTGCCAAGCTCTCAAAGTTATTAAATATTTCCCGCCAATTTTGTCACAAAAATCAGCTGCTCAATCACCTGACTTTAAACATCTGTAAAAATTGCAAGGTTGCATTTTTGACAAAAATATTTATTGATACTTTCTATCTAGGGTATCTAGTTTAAATATATAAAAAAAAAATTCAGATTTTCTTCCATGAAATTTGGGACTTTATGCCACCAAATCGGGATTTGGGACCACAGTGCACTGTAGGGATTTTCCTTTTAAGAGGAAGATCAAGGAAAATATAATTTTTGAATAGTTAGGACTGAAGCGTTGGTACCAACCAGTCATTCCAAGAAATCGTCTGAGTTGTCGTTGATTCTGAGGGAAAATTATTGAAAATTATTTGACAGAAGCAATTTTGTCTGGGTTGACTCGTAAAGTTCCTTCCCCAACTATATAACCAATGTAGTCTACCTGTTTAAGACAAAACTGGCTTTTGTTTATGTTTATAGTTAGTTCTGCCTTTCGTAGTTGAGTGGCTGCTTTAGATAGGTGTGGCAGGTGGGATTCGAAACTATTCGATAGAATTAACAGGTCGTCTAAATAAACTAAAACGTTCTGCTTGAGATTGTACGGAATTACCAGGTCTATTAACCTGCACATTGTTTGGGGTTGGGTCGTCAATCCGAATGGCATCCTCTTGAATTGGTACAATGGTCTGTTCGGTATGGTAAAGGCAGTTTTTGCTCAAGAATCTTTGACGAGGCACATTTTTCAAAAGGCGTCTTTAAGGTCAATCTTAGATATGCAGTGAACCGGTGGAAGACGGCTGTGAAGTCCTCCCATTATAGGAATAGGATAGGCATCCCTCACGGTTACTGAATTAAGTTTCCGAGCATCCAAACACAAACGAACCTTGCCTGGCTTGACGTAAAACATAACCGGTGAAGTCCTGAACTAGGTGCTTCCTTAATTACACTTAAAAACACTGTTTATTGCAGAATTTTTTTTTTTTTTTTTGCCAATCGTTTTTCTAACATTTTTATCCCGTCCAAAAAATAGGATTTCGGAAGCTCTTCAAAATACTCATTTGTTTGAGCAACGACGTCTTCGTTGGAAGCGAACCGTCGTCCTCCAAGCCATTTCTTCAGATTAAGGAAAAGAAAATAGTCACTAGGGGCCAAATCTGGTGAATAATGCAAAAGGACTTTTTTCTTGTTCAGATGGGGTCGTTTCTCTTTGATTTCCTCGCTCAACCGATGCAATAACGACGCGTAATACGCTCCTGTTATTGTTTTCCCTTTTTCCAAGTAGTCAGTAAATATGATGCCCTGCGAATCCCAAAAGACCGTGGCCACCACCTTGCCGGCCAATGGCACAGTTTTTGCCTTCTTCGGAGCCCGTTCACCTTTGAAAATCCACTGTGATGACTGTCTCATTGTTTCTGGAGTGTAGTAATGTATCCAGGTTTCGTCTACAGTGACATATCGACGAAGAAATTCGGCCTGATTGCGATGAAAGAGCGCCAACATAACCTTAGAGTCCACTACACGATTTCGTTTATTCTCATCTGTGAGTAAACGCGGCACCCATCTTGCCGAAATTTTTTTCACATTCAATTTTTCACATTCAATTGCGCACTTTGATTCGCCGATCGCCCAAAATCAGATAGTGGATTTTGTCGATGATTTCAGGAGTAGCCACCTCAACTGGACGTCCTGAACGATGTTCATCTTTTGTGGATGAACGGCCACGTTTAAATTCGTTCACCCAGTTGTAATCCGTCGCAAACACAGGTGCAAATGTGCCATGAACTGCATCCAATTCGGCTTTGATATCCTTCGGACTTAAGCCTTTCAAGTGGAGATGTTTGATTACAGCCCTGAACTCGCTTTTGTCCATTTGATCGACGGTAAAAATTGACCTAAGTTATCGATCAAGCTGAAATTTGGACAGCTTTCCAATCGATAGTGGTACTTCTTTAATCTTTACCGACACTACGAGCGCCATCAGTCGGATTTTCTAAGGACTTATTGAACGACCGTCGTATTTCGGCACAAAGCAATTTCTCTTTTGCGGGCGAAATGGGGTAAAAGCGTTGCTTAATTGGCTTAGCGTGGGCCCCTTCAATGTTGTGTTCGATTAACGACGTGTATCCTAGTCCCTCTTTTTCGAACGACGGAAAAGAGAGGATAACTGTATTTAGCTGTGCCTGTTGTTTGAGGCTCAGAGGCGGTTGTAAGGAATCTGGTACAGTAATTTCGGTTAGGTAACTTCCTTCGAACTACTCCTTTTAAATTCTTAGGAAAAGGGTTTCGCGATATAACTTTTTGTGCTAAGCTTCCTCCTATAAAACTCTTGTTAGCACCGCTATCTAGCAGTGCCAAAACTTCCTCACCGAAGACTGTAAGTGAAGTAAATGGTCGTATATCTTCGACGTTTGGTACAATTGACGAGATGGTAAAACTTCGCAAGTTCTTCTTTTTGCACCAAAATTCGCGCATACGTTGAGACGATCTTGCAATTCCTGCGGAAGAACAGGGGTCACTAAATAATTCTTCTCTGCGCTTCTGGTACTCTTTGGCTTAAGTGGTCTAGAGACTGTAGATCTGATCTGTGTACTGGTGATACTGGAAGTTTAGACCAGCTTGGCGTGTACGTATCGAGCAAGCCGCACTCATAGCAGAAAATTCGCCGTGCCTTAAGGCAATCATGATATCGATGACCTATCTCCTCGCAATTCCAGCATTTTACTTTCTCAGGTGATCTAATGGCCAAGACTTCGACTAGGCATTCCTCTTCGATTTCGCCGGGAGTATCCTCAAATTCTTCTTGTGCACATAGTTCGTCTAATAAATTAGTCGTGTTGTTGACCGGGTACGAAAACTACGATAAAACTCTTTGTGAATATGACATTCTTTTCGTAAACTTGCTAAATCTGGGGTATCTACATGTAGTAGTTCTAGTTTAAGGTCTGGTCTTATGTTGTTCCTAACCATAATAGCTATGTCGCCATCTGACATTGGTTCGCGCAATGAATCGGATATAGACAAGGTTGAGTCAAGAAATTCATCAAAACTCTCATTTGTTCCTTGCTTTCTGCGTCTAAAAGCGTTTTTGATATCTCGGTCTGATCTCTGATCCTGGTATCTTTCCTGCAAGTGACTGCACAGCTCGTACCAACTCATGTGTTCGGACGTTCTATGGATACGCCAATAGAATGAAAGTGAATGAAAGTCCAGCGAATAGAAGATGACTCTGTAAATGAAATCTCCGACAGAAAGGTTATTGGTCGTACCACTGAACTTGATGCGCCAACTGGAAATGACATTAGAAATCCTATCTGGTTGTTCTAGTGGAATATCATTTGATCTAGCATTTGGTGGTCTATATCTCTGACTGTTGTTGCATGCATTACTAGAATTGCTGAGTCGTGGAAACTAAGGTGCTATATCGTTATCCCATTCAAGTTGGGCTTCTTCTTGCTGGTCTCGAGAGAATATGTTTAAATTCCTAATAGCTGTAGTTATTTGGTCACTAATTGAGGCTGTCATACTTGCTCTATAATTCTCCAATAAACTGGACGGTTCCGGGCGGGCCAGCACGGCTGTGCTCGGAAGATGTAAGACAGAGCGGAGACAGCGGGGAACGTAGCCGCCCACGGAGGCGGCTGTGATTAGATAATTTGGAAGGGAATAAATGCGTTTGGAACGGCCGGAGGGGCAGCGCGAAATGTCTGGCAGAAGTCCAGTGCCCTGTGTAGTGACAATATTAGACGGAGGCCTGAGGGGGGCAAAGGGGGCAAGAAAGGGAACCCGTCATCCCATTTGGAAATAAAGATTAATGGAGAATAGAAGCAAAAAGGATTAATGGCAGGAAGTGAGATTTTCAAGGATTAACGGGTGCCAGTGGCGCTACATACGGAGGGCCACTGGAGCCAATCGGGATCGAGTCTTCTAGGGAAGCTGGAAGGGTTGAGTTGGAGGAGCACCTTTCTTTGGAGGTTTCCTTGGAGGAATTAGGAGTATAGGCTGAAGGAACTCCATGGGTAAGTCCGACAGTCTCATGTCAGAATTTAGAGCGAGGACAGGATCTGTGATCCGTGGCTCAAGGACCTTCTGTGGATAAGTCCTCCGGCTGTACGCGAGTCTAACGCGAGGATAGAATAAGGAGCGAGTGTGAAAGGATCCGGGATTCTTGGAAAATCTGAAGACCAGGGTAAATCGAGTCAGGGTGGTTCATTTCCCGGACACGACAGGTGTCCTGGTGTCGGAGCAATAGTGACGGATCGGCCTGGCGTTCGCTTTATCGATTCCTGACCACGACGACCATGTGTGATCTTGTTAAGGGAGAGGTGACCAGCTTGAGAACTCAAGCTCACATACAAAACCAACCCCGGGCAAGTCAGAAGACTCCTGATCCAGGCTCGCTGGGTCGTATGCACAGCGATCATCTGATGTGAAAGAGGCACGACGTCCAACCTCTGGTCGGCCATAGATCCTACGGAGCGTATGAACGCAGGTGTTTGGTGACGAGTGGCGAACGCAACCGGGGTGTGACCCGAAGGGAGGAAGGTCCTTTGTGCCTTGATCCGGCTGCCAGGCTTAAAGAAAGCGTTTCTTGCCCGGTGTATGCCTGGGATGTGTGCCAATTGGTTATCCAACACGAATTAAAAGCCGGCCACGGTGAACGGGCAGAATCAGTAAGCCAGGGATACCGAAGATCATCGGCGACAACCGTAACAATAGTATAAATTAAGTATTTTTATAGTTTCATATATATTAAGTAATAAAATGTTATCGAAGGATAATAACACGTGTAAGTGTGGCGGAAGATGGATAAAATATAAAAAGCACATGGCTTAAACTAAAACTATATATATTGTTTAAAAGGCTTATTATAACAACAACAACAGGAGCCGCGACACGTCCAAACTGAAGGAACCGCTAGCCGTACCTGCGCTAGGCACTAAGACCATACATTCTGCCAGGCGATAACTTAGGGGGCATGTATATTGGCACCAGCAGTGACCGGGAAACGACGGGAGATTCGACGGCGGATCCGAGCATCAACGACTGGAGAAACAGCAAAGATCCGGCGGAGGAGTTAACTTTGTTAAGATTCACCATTGTAATAACGATGTTTATAACAATTTAGATTAAAATAAGTATTATTAAAACGAAACATTCGGTGTTATATCTGGGCTCGAACAATCACGTCGTATATATAAATTCCGTAGAAACTTCCGTTGAAAACCACAAAATGCTGTGAGCAAGCCGGGCAATTGTTGCGAGCTTGAAAAAAAAGACAGTTCGTTACAGTTGTTTAGCTGCACTCTCACAGTTTCGCAAGCACTTCTGCGCCCAGGGAAAGGGTACTGCGGAGAAAAGCAGAGGTGACCAACCACGAGCTGGAGGTGATGCATCAAAAGCATGAATGCATGAAATGGGCAGCATGCTAGATGAGCTGCTAAACATGGTCCACTCAAGGTACTCAAAGTCGCGATAAGGAAGATATACATAGCCTGAGACCAAGAAAACAAACTGACACCATTAAGTGAAGTTTTTTTAAAGCGTAACCCTCATGGAGGTCCTTAAACTTATAAAGTCGGTCATTGCGCTTCGTAAGTACAAAGGTAATGTGCAAAGAGTATGCAGAACGGTTGTGATATTCTGCTGAAAATTCAGATCCTTAATTTTGATATTGTTAAGACAATGAGCAATCGATTCCGACATACAAGCGGACTAACAAAGTATGATCTGCATGAGTTATGGGGGCATTCATATGGCGTCTGCTGAGTAACATAGCAGAAAAACTTTTGGAGCGAAGCAAATTCCGTAGAAGGTGGACCCCATAAGGTGTTTGAAGTTTATGGAAGGTTATGTCGACACGATCATTAGGTTAAAATCAAGATGCCCTATAAAATCATAGCATTTAATATATATCAAATCATTCTTTCTTCACATTCAATATTTTCAAGTGCAAGTTCCGGAAATCCTGAGAGTCAAATGTGCGCAACCAGAAAGAGTGGACGTGTTTCTGTGCTGCTTCGCCAGCAGCTATGCAAATACAAGAAAACTCAGTGAAAAAGCAAAAGAAGTGGTGTGCTCTAGAAATCGCGAACGGACGCTTTTGGACACACATAAGTCTCGAGCTTATAGTGTCGAGCTTAAATTCAAAAATTGAAATGCCATCACGACAAATTAAACCAACAGCTTGTGCACATTCATTGAAAGAAATAATGCAGTACCTCCTGTCTAACATAACATAAACAACAATTCTGTCCCAGAAACAGAGCGTAGACGATCTTCCAATGCCTACTTCTAATTCGTCGCAAACGAAGAGCGTGCAAGATCATGCTCTCCCGCTCTCCCAGGCACAAGCAGTGCAGTAACCTGGAGTGCGCAGTGCACCTCCCCAGCACTATCACCCTTATTTGCCTACAACGAACACTACTACATCGATTACCACATCGTGTACATCAACCACAACAGCAACATCGGTAGCTGTCTCTCAGCCCCCCCGAGCAACAATCCAAACGGGCATTGACCGATATATCCAAGTAAAACAAAAGCTAAGTCCCCAGCCGAAAAAAAATGCTAACGCTGCAAAATCAATGAAAGTCAACAATCAAGACGAACCTACTAATTCTATGTCTGAAAACAGATTTTCTTTATTAAGCGAAGACCGTAATAATGAAGAGAATACGGCCATAACATAAGTGATCAAAACTGCAGCGATATGGTAAACTGTCTCGCTAAGCTAATTGGAAATAACAATTTTCATATAATGCCACTGACCAAGGGAAATATACGGGAGACCAAGCTCCAAGTCTACACGGAGGAAAATCGTCGCTTAGCCACGGAATACCTATACAACAACCAGAAAAAATATTACATCTACCAATTGAAGAGCAGCAAGGGCCTTCAAGTGGTCATAAAGGGTATTGAATCGTGGGTACCAATAAAAGAAATCATCGAAGCCCTTTCAAGTGCAGGTTTTAAAGTTAAGGAAGCCATTAATATCATCAAGAGACAAAAAGTCCCCCAGCCTATGTTCAAAGTTGAGCTGCAACCTAAAACGAAAACAACTCCTAAAAATATGATTCATCCCATATACAAACTACAGTATCTTCTGCATAGAAGAATCACGGTAGAGGAACCTCATAAGCGCAACCAACCTCTACATTGTTCAAACTGCCAAGAATGTGGACACTCAAAGTCGTACTGCACCTTGCGGAAACTATAGGATATCCACCTCCGCCAACGGGTACTACGAGGGAAAGAGTAGCCTAAGAATCTGCAACCCCCGAAATAAAGGGTATCGAAGGAATATTGTCCACACTTATAAGTCTAATGGTCACAATGCAAAATAATATGCAAGAGCTCATGCGAAACCAAAATCGACTAATGGAGCTTTCAGTCAAACAAAAATCCAATTAGATGGCTTATTTGAGAATCTGTCTATGAAATGCTAACGACATTTCAAAGCGCAAAAATGAACTTAAGACATTTCTTGATGATAATAATATCGATATTATGCTCGCATCCGAAACTCATCTAACGAACAAAAAAAACTTCTATCTGACGGGCTATATATTTCATGTAACAAATCATCCAGATGGGAAGGCTCATGGAGGAACTCGGATCCTCATAAAGAAGCGCATAAAACACCATTCCCTCCAACGAGTTGCCAAATTCCCTGCAGTCAACTTCAATACGAATTCAGACTGTGGGAGGTCATCTAAATCTAGCTGCAATATACTGCCCACCACGTTTCTGCATATCTGATATGGAGTTTATGCAATTCTTTGATTCACTAGGCGATTGCTTTATAGCAGGCGGCGACTACAATGCCAAGCACCCACACTGGGGTTCTCGCCGGGAAAGCCTACATACAGGCCAGCGGGCCCACGGAAGAAGCCAGATCTAATTGACTTTGCGATCACTAGAAAAATTCCACGAAGCATCATTCGAGCCGAACCTTTGGATGACATATCGTCTGACCATTCAGTTGTCCTTCTTCATCTATTTCAACATGCCGAATTACAAAATAATCAAATTTATCTCACATCAAAAAGGACAAGCTGGCTTAGGTACAAAAAGTACATAAGCTCTCACATAAACATAAGACCGTCAATTAACTGTAGCAAGGACATTCAAGATGCAGTCAACCACCTGGAAGACATGATGACCTCAGCAGCAAAGCTCTCGACTCCTGCGACCACCGGAAAACCTCCATACTCCGCCACAAATTCCTATATAGAAAATCTAGTCCGAGAAAAGCGGCAGCTCCGCCGTGAATGGCAGGCACACAGATCCCCTTCTTCAAAGGAAAGGCTAAAAACAGCGACACGAAGGCTCACAAAGGTCCTACGGAGCAGAGAAGAACTTGCTCAAAAATCATACATAGAACAGCTTTCCCCAAAAAGTACCAGGTATCCTCTATGGAAAGCCCATCCTAACTTAAAGCCGCCCATAGAAGCAGATTTGCCCCTTCGAAAACCAGATGGATCTTGGGCGCGCAGCGATGAAGAAAAAGCAAGCGTCTTCGCTAGTCACCTTTGTAAAGTTTTTACTCCAAATCAAGCAGCCTTTCATTCTTCCAGAGCTACCAATTCCAGATCCAATTCCAGCTATAGAATTTCAAACAACTGAAATCACTAAGGTCATCAAAGAGCACCTCAAGCCAAATTAGTCTCCAGGGTATGACCTCATTGCGCCGAAAATGATTATGGATTAAGCTTTGGCCTCTTCATATAGACCAATAAGTCTACTTTCATGCTTATCCAAGCTTTTTGAGAAACTTCTACTGCTCCGTATCACGCCTCATATGACTTCGAATAATATAATCCCTGAACATCAATTCGGCTTCCGAGAAAAGCATGGCACCATCGAGCAGGTGAACCGTATCACATCTGAAATTTGAACCGCCTATGAACAGCGAAAATACATACCTGCTTAATCGAGTGTTCACTGTAAAACAAAAAAACTTTACAACAGAAGAGTTCGAAATTAAGGCGGGCGTACCCCAAGGAAGCGTCCTCGGCCCCACCCTATATCTTCTATATACAGCAGATATCCCAACAGACCAGCATCTAACTATGTCAACATTTTCCGATGATACAGCCATACTAAAAAGATCTAAATGCCCGCTGGAGGCATCCAGAAGCCTCTCCTCCCACCTTGCACTAATAAAAAAGTGGATGGCGGACTGGCGTATAAAGATAAACGGTGAAAAATCTAAACACATTACCTTTACTCTCAACAGACAAAACTGCCCCGCTCCAACTCTAAACAATACCATAGGCCCCTCTGTAAATGAGGTCACATATCTCGGCGTCCACCTGGACAGGCGTCTTACATGGAAAAAATATATTGAAGCGAAACGGGACCAATTAAGACATAAATCCAGAGGGCTGCACTGGCTTATCAATCCTCGTTCCCCACTTCGACTGGAATATCAAATACTACTCTACAATTCAGTCATAAAGCCTACCTGGAAGTATGGCTCCGGACTTTGGGGCAATGCAAGCAGTAGCAATATAGACGTTATCCAAAGGGCACAATCTAAAGTGCTCAGAACCATCACTGGAGCTCCATGGTATATTCGCAATGAAGATATCCATAGAGACCTAGGTATACCTCTCGTCAAAGTCGAAGTTTCTCAACTCCAGGAAAAATACAAAAGGAAACTCTCCACGCAACAAAATCCTCTAGCCAGATCGCTAAACCAAGTTAGTCAACAATCCCGATTAAGAAGAAATGACCTTCCAGCCCGTTGACATCGGAGGCCCCCTAGTATAGATGTTTACAAAGATAAACTAATTATGTATTAGATTAAGATTTTTATCCAACAAATAAAAGATAAAAGTATGAAAAAAAAAAAAAGTTCCGGAAATAAACCACCATTTTGTTAATGTATCCTTTGCTTAACTTAATCACTTTCCATCTGTTTTTGGTTTTAGTTTTTGACAAGCTAATGTAATGCCGTCAGCCAATCGGGTACAACAGGGGGAGAAACGCATGAGCTCATGTGCCGTAACTGTGTACACCGATGGTAGTGCGACTATACTCTCCACGTGAGGGCGGCTGGTAACAGGTCCCGGTAAGGTCATGTCTCTGCCGAGGAAGCTGGCTAATTGTAGTCGGGCGGGGAGAAGAAAACTCCCTTCCTCAAATCACCCCAATCCAAGGTGGAACAGCATATGCCGAGGGATGCATGTCCGGGGGATGCACGGACGTTAATATGCGGACTCTGGGGGACCGGCCGACCCCTCAGTTTTAACCAGGCTTATCATGACAAGCGGGCTATGTCATGATGGACGAACCCCTTCCCGCTTACTCGTGGGTCCAAAAAATGAACTATAACAATTTAAAAAAAAAACAAACAGTGGAGAACGGAACTCCCTAAGAAAGTCCGGAAATGGGATCTCGGATCCGTCAATCTCCAAGGCAGATAGAGGCCAAAGAGATGCTGGGATGGCGAAGCTCCCCACTGAGGGACAACATCCGGAGGCGAGCGGCGCCGGTGTAGGGGGAGATGCCAAGGCACCGAACCCCAAAACGGGGCCCACTATGGGAAGAGAAGCCGGCGGACCCTGCCACCATTCTGGCCATGCTTAAAATGTGCAATCCCACACTCCCTACGGCGGACTGGAGGGTCGCCAAGGTGGAGGAAGCAGTGGGACTCAGAAGGCAGGTTGTCCTCACTCTAAATGAGGAGACTGCGAAGATCCTGGAGGGTGCCGGTAGCCGTATCAAATACGGGTTCGAGCACGTTGCGGTGAGGATCTACAAGTCGGATGCGAAGAGTAAACCTGGAGGCATCGACTTGGAGATGGACGCACAGGAGCTAGACTCGGGGGAACCAACCGAAGAGGTCCGCCCAGAAGGAATGTCAGATGTGGAGGAGGACATTCTGGAAGGGTACACCTCAGAGGAGAGTGACCTGGCGAGGGCTCTTGGTGGCGTCGGCATGGAGGAGGACTCATTGCTGGGCTCCGCACCGAGGCGGAGGTTACTGTGGTGGAGAATCTAAAGGATGTCCCTGACATTCCTGCAGATAAACCTCCATCATAGTAAGGTGGCTTCCGCCGCCCTCCTGCTCCATCTTGCAGAGGATGGAGCTGACGTGGCCCTTATCCAAGAACCCTGGATCCACGGAGACAGGATTCTCGGTCTGGGGGCGTCAGATTTCAGGCTGTACACAGCCGATGTAACAGGTAAAAAGCGAGCATGCATACTCGCAAAGAAAAGCCTTAATACCTTCTTGCTACCAAATTTCAGTAATGAAGATCACGTAGCCGCATCGATAGAGGGCCCAGACGGCCATCTAAGAATATGCTCGGCATATATGGGTCACGACCACCAAGGACCTCCACCCCATTCGCTACTCAGGCGACTTGTGGAAGACAGCGAAAGGAAGGACATCGACCTAATAATAGAATGCGATGCCAACGCTCATCACAATCAGTGGGGAAGCACTGACACAAACGAGAGGGGTGAGTCAATCTTCGATTTTATCCTCAGCTCTAAGCTTCTAGTGGGTAACAGAGGTTCAGAACCCACCTTCGTAGTCAAGAACAGAAGGGAGGTTCTTGATGTCACATTATTCTCGCACTCCCTGGCTGATGCAATCACCAGCTGGAGAGTCCTTGACAAACACTCATTTTCAGACCATCGCTATATTGAGATAGTAGTCAATTTTGAAAACTTCACCAAGCAAGCAGTACGAAATCCTAGAAAGGCAAGCTGGGAGCTCTATAAAAATATACTAGATAGATCCTTAGGCGAACCGCCTTCGGAGACCATCGGGACCTATGAGGGGCTCAACGCCATGGTAGACAAGCTTATTGCGACTAGTGCAAAAGCTTACCACAAGGCCTGCCCCAAAAAAAGAATAGGTAGCAACAGATCGAAGAAGCCTCCGTGGTGGACCTCGTCTTTAGCCCCGTACAAAAAAAATGCACGTAGGGCCTTCAACCACGCGCACCGTACCAACACAGACGAGGCGTGGGAAATCTATAAAGCTGAACTTAGGCAATATAACAAAGAATTGCGCAAGGCAAAGAGGGTTGCCTGGGCCAATTTCTGCACCAACATTCAGGAGACATCAGAGGCCGCCCGCCTAAGAAAGATTCTCTCTACTACAGCCCCCATCGCAGGTTACATTAAGAACACGGAGGGGTGCTGGACAACCTCAAGCCTGGAAACCCTGGAGACCCTTATCAACGCACACTTCCCGGGTTGCTCTTCGGAAGAAACAACCCAGGTGATGCGTAGCCAGGGTCACCAGGGCTCGCTCAACTACCTACTTAGTGACAGAAACCTGAAATGGGCAATAGACAGTTTTAAACCCTTCAAATCTCCGGGACCGGACGGTATTCTACCAGCTCAGTTATCCAGAGCCGGTATTAACCTAAGGAAATGGATTAAGAAAATCTTCAGCACAGTCTTCACTACTGGTATGATACCAAAGGCATGGCTGTGCACGAAGGTTGTATTCATACCCAAAGCGGGGAAACCATCCTACTGTACCCCCAAGGACTTCAGACCTATAAGTCTGTCTTCCTTTCTCCTTAAGACTATGGAAAGACTCTTAAGTCTCCATCTACAACTTAACATTAACCCAAACGACATCTCATGCTCTCAGCATGCTTACAAAAGGGGCCGATCAACAGAAACAGCCCTGCACGATATCACTATGATCGTCGAACGAGCGATTAATTTCAAGGAATACGCACTTGTGGCTTTTCTAGACATAGAAGGGGCCTTCAACAACATCTTACCGTGCTCAATAATCGACGCACTGACGGGACTTGAAATAGACAATCGATCAACTCACCTAATACGGCAGATCCTGGTTAACAGGAATGTCGAGGCTACACTTGGAGGTTCGCCTATTCGAAGATACGTCAGGAGGGGCACCCCGCAAGGAGGTGTACTCTCACCACTACTATGGAACGTGGCGGTTAACAGCCTACTACGATCCTTAGAGGGTGGCGGATGTAAGATCATTGCGTACGCGGACGATGTTGCTATTGCCTTCGTGGGGAAATTCCCACAGACGCTATGCGACCTAATGACAGGGAAGCTCGAAGTTCTGTCGGCCTGGGCGCAAAAGAACGGGCTGGGAGTCAACCCGTCCAAGACAGAGCTCGTGCTGTTCACCAGGAAGTACAAAATACCTAACCTAAGACTTCCGAAGCTCCTAGGAGAAACACTAGTTCTTAGTGATAGTGCGAAGTACCTAGGTATCACACTAGACAGGAAACTGGACTGGAAGCTGAACACCGCTGATAGGACTAAGAAAGCGGCAATAGGCCTCTATACCTGCCGCAAGGCGTTAGGCCTGAAATGGGGAATGTCCCCGAAGATGGTCAGATGGCTATACACAGCGATCATCAGACCAATTCTATTCTATGGTGTTGTTGTCTTGTGGCCCGCCCTAGACAACTCCACATGCAGGGAAAAGTTCAGGAAGATGCAGCGCATGGCGGAAGTCTGTATAACAGGCAGTCTACGCACTACGCCTAGTGATGCCCTAGACACTATACTTGACCTACTACCAGTTGAACTGATGGGGGTTAAGACAGCCACTCTGGCAGCAATAAGACTGCGGGAGGCAAACCTATGGAGCAAAAATAGTTTCGGTCATACCAGACTGGACCTACAACATTTCATGCCTGAGGGGGGTACGGATTACTGTGTGCCCGTCGACCAACCCCCCACTAACTACAAAGTCTTAATCCCCTCGAGGGAGGAATGGGATGCCCGGATACCGGGACCGGAGGGCTCCATTCATATCTATACAGATGGATCAAAACTTAACGGCCAGGTGGGAGGCGGTTACTTTTGCGAGCATCTGAGTCCTTCAGACTCCCTGACCACTGCAGTGTGTTCCAGGCTGAAGTAGTAGCCATTAAGGAAGCACTTGAATCCCCAGCTCTAAGGGGCAATCGGGGTACAATATGTATATTCTCAGATAGTCAAGCAGCGCTCAAGGCACTTGACGGATTCTCATCCAACTCCAGGACAGTCAATGACTGTCGCAGATCTCTCAACGAGATGGCTGAACAGCTTGACATCTACCTCATCTGGATCCCCGGTCACAGGGACCACGAGGGAAACTGAGCTGCAGATGAACTGGCTAGGGCAGGGACTACCAACCCTCTCCTACCGGAGAAAGAACTTGTAGGCATACCCTTGGCTACTTGCAGGCTAAAGTGCAGGGAGTTTTTCGACCTGGCAGCCAATAGGAAATGGAGTAATCTCCAGACCTGTAGAACATCACGTTTGATCTGGCTGATACGCTCTCAGAAAAGATCGGCGAGACTTTTTGCTCTGACTAGACCGGAATGCAGCCTAGCGATTGGGGCAATCACTGGGCACTGGCTGATAGGCGAACACCCGGCCAGGCTTGCAGTCCCCCACAATGATTTCTGCAGGAGTTGCAGGGATGAAGAGGAGGTGGAATCGGTATCGCACCTCTTATGCCACTGCTCGGCACTCGGACGCAGCAGACTAAAACACTTCGGGTCCGAAGAACTCTCGGACCTTAGCGATCTCTCAGAGATCTCTCCACGCGGATTGGTTGCCTTCATTAAAAAAGCAGGCTGGGACCATGGGCCGCCATAGGTAGTCAAGGCATATATATGCACCCTGGTAGACAGGAAGGGGGGGGTAGCATCTCGGTGAAACCCTTGCTCCAGCGGCAGCACAAGGAGCCTTAGCGGCTCAAGTGGAAGCGAGGGGGTATTCTATGACCCCCTTGCATCACCGCCCTAACCTAACCTAACCTAAAGTAATGGCGCCTGAAGCGACGGATTCATAAAGAAAAAAAGAAAAAACAAAACAAAAAAAACAAAGAATAATATTTGAACTTAACCGGCGATAAATAAACAAAAAAATATCCCATCTTTCCAAAAGTTACCACATAGGCGAATCATCGGCCAGCTGATCGAGAAGTTATCTAGGCTGGTCTGTCTAAGAAAGGGTAGGAAATTACGCGGAGAACGCAGCCGGTCTTTATATTAGTCTTTATATCACGCGGGTTATATTATATCTGGCACGCGGCTCGGTAAAGCCGAAAAGAAAACTGCCAATCGGGACCGCGGGATCGTTGACAAGCTGTGAGTGCAAGGGGCTAACCTGCAACAGCAACAGAAGTGGCCAAGGAACACGTGGTCACCGTGCCGGACCAATTACAATAAATTAACAATAAATTGTTAAATAACAATTTAAAAAAAAAACAAACAGTGGAGAACGGAACTCCCTAAGAAAGTCCGGAAATGGGATCTCGGATCCGTCAATCTCCAAGGCAGATAGAGGCCAAAGAGATGCTGGGATGGCGAAGCTCCCCACTGAGGGACAACATCCGGAGGCGAGCGGCGCCGGTGTAGGGGGAGATGCCAAGGCACCGAACCCCAAAACGGGGCCCACTATGGGAAGAGAAGCCGGCGGACCCTGCCACCATTCTGGCCATGCTTAAAATGTGCAATCCCACACTCCCTACGGCGGACTGGAGGGTCGCCAAGGTGGAGGAAGCAGTGGGACTCAGAAGGCAGGTTGTCCTCACTCTAAATGAGGAGACTGCGAAGATCCTGGAGGGTGCCGGTAGCCGTATCAAATACGGGTTCGAGCACGTTGCGGTGAGGATCTACAAGTCGGATGCGAAGAGTAAACCTGGAGGCATCGACTTGGAGATGGACGCACAGGAGCTAGACTCGGGGGAACCAACCGAAGAGGTCCGCCCAGAAGGAATGTCAGATGTGGAGGAGGACATTCTGGAAGGGTACACCTCAGAGGAGAGTGACCTGGCGAGGGCTCTTGGTGGCGTCGGCATGGAGGAGGACTCATTGCTGGGCTCCGCACCGAGGCGGAGGTTACTGTGGTGGAGAATCTAAAGGATGTCCCTGACATTCCTGCAGATAAACCTCCATCATAGTAAGGTGGCTTCCGCCGCCCTCCTGCTCCATCTTGCAGAGGATGGAGCTGACGTGGCCCTCATCCAAGAACCCTGGATCCACGGAGACAGGATTCTCGGTCTGGGGGCGTCAGATTTCAGGCTGTACACAGCCGATGTAACAGGTAAAAAGCGAGCATGCATACTCGCAAAGAAAAGCCTTAATACCTTCTTGCTACCAAATTTCAGTAATGAAGATCACGTAGCCGCATCGATAGAGGGCCCAGACGGCCATCTAAGAATATGCTCGGCATATATGGGTCACGACCACCAAGGACCTCCACCCCATTCGCTACTCAGGCGACTTGTGGAAGACAGCGAAAGGAAGGACATCGACCTAATAATAGAATGCGATGCCAACGCTCATCACAATCAGTGGGGAAGCACTGACACAAACGAGAGGGGTGAGTCAATCTTCGATTTTATCCTCAGCTCTAAGCTTCTAGTGGGTAACAGAGGTTCAGAACCCACCTTCGTAGTCAAGAACAGAAGGGAGGTTCTTGATGTCACATTATTCTCGCACTCCCTGGCTGATGCAATCACCAGCTGGAGAGTCCTTGACAAACACTCATTTTCAGACCATCGCTATATTGAGATAGTAGTCAATTTTGAAAACTTCACCAAGCAAGCAGTACGAAATCCTAGAAAGGCAAGCTGGGAGCTCTATAAAAATATACTAGATAGATCCTTAGGCGAACCGCCTTCGGAGACCATCGGGACCTATGAGGGGCTCAACGCCATGGTAGACAAGCTTATTGCGACTAGTGCAAAAGCTTACCACAAGACCTGCCCCAAAAAAAGAATAGGTAGCAACAGATCGAAGAAGCCTCCGTGGTGGACCTCGTCTTTAGCCCCGTACAAAAAAAATGCACGTAGGGCCTTCAACCACGCGCACCGTACCAACACAGACGAGGCGTGGGAAATCTATAAAGCTGAACTTAGGCAATATAACAAAGAATTGCGCAAGGCAAAGAGGGTTGCCTGGGCCAATTTCTGCACCAACATTCAGGAGACATCAGAGGCCGCCCGCCTAAGAAAGATTCTCTCTACTACAGCCCCCATCGCAGGTTACATTAAGAACACGGAGGGGTGCTGGACAACCTCAAGCCTGGAAACCCTGGAGACCCTTATCAACGCACACTTCCCGGGTTGCTCTTCGGAAGAAACAACCCAGGTGATGCGTAGCCAGGGTCACCAGGGCTCGCTCAACTACCTACTTAGTGACAGAAACCTGAAATGGGCAATAGACAGTTTTAAACCCTTCAAATCTCCGGGACCGGACGGTATTCTACCAGCTCAGTTATCCAGAGCCGGTATTAACCTAAGGAAATGGATTAAGAAAATCTTCAGCACAGTCTTCACTACTGGTATGATACCAAAGGCATGGCTGTGCACGAAGGTTGTATTCATACCCAAAGCGGGGAAACCATCCTACTGTACCCCCAAGGACTTCAGACCTATAAGTCTGTCTTCCTTTCTCCTTAAGACTATGGAAAGACTCTTAAGTCTCCATCTACAACTTAACATTAACCCAAACGACATCTCATGCTCTCAGCATGCTTACAAAAGGGGCCGATCAACAGAAACAGCCCTGCACGATATCACTATGATCGTCGAACGAGCGATTAATTTCAAGGAATACGCACTTGTGGCTTTTCTAGACATAGAAGGGGCCTTCAACAACATCTTACCGTGCTCAATAATCGACGCACTGACGGGACTTGAAATAGACAATCGATCAACTCACCTAATACGGCAGATCCTGGTTAACAGGAATGTCGAGGCTACACTTGGAGGTTCACCTATTCGAAGATACGTCAGGAGGGGCACCCCGCAAGGAGGTGTACTCTCACCACTACTATGGAACGTGGCGGTTAACAGCCTACTACGATCCTTAGAGGGTGGCGGCTGTAAGATCATTGCGTACGCGGACGATGTTGCTATTGCCTTCGTGGGGAAATTCCCACAGACGCTATGCGACCTAATGACAGGGAAGCTCGAAGTTCTGTCGGCCTGGGCGCAAAAGAACGGGCTGGGAGTCAACCCGTCCAAGACAGAGCTCGTGCTGTTCACCAGGAAGTACAAAATACCTAACCTAAGACTTCCGAAGCTCCTAGGAGAAACACTAGTTCTTAGTGATAGTGCGAAGTACCTAGGTATCACACTAGACAGGAAACTGGACTGGAAGCTGAACACCGCTGATAGGACTAAGAAAGCGGCAATAGGCCTCTATACCTGCCGCAAGGCGTTAGGCCTGAAATGGGGAATGTCCCCGAAGATGGTCAGATGGCTATACACAGCGATCATCAGACCAATTCTATTCTATGGTGTTGTTGTCTTGTGGCCCGCCCTAGACAACTCCACATGCAGGGAAAAGTTCAGGAAGATGCAGCGCATGGCGGAAGTCTGTATAACAGGCAGTCTACGCACTACGCCTAGTGATGCCCTAGACACTATACTTGACCTACTACCAGTTGAACTGATGGGGGTTAAGACAGCCACTCTGGCAGCAATAAGACTGCGGGAGGCAAACCTATGGAGCAAAAATAGTTTCGGTCATACCAGACTGGACCTACAACATTTCATGCCTGAGGGGGGTACGGATTACTGTGTGCCCGTCGACCAACCCCCCACTAACTACAAAGTCTTAATCCCCTCGAGGGAGGAATGGGATGCCCGGATACCGGGACCGGAGGGCTCCATTCATATCTATACAGATGGATCAAAACTTAACGGCCAGGTGGGAGGCGGTTACTTTTGCGAGCATCTGAGTCCTTCAGACTCCCTGACCACTGCAGTGTGTTCCAGGCTGAAGTAGTAGCCATTAAGGAAGCACTTGAATCCCCAGCTCTAAGGGGCAATCGGGGTACAATATGTATATTCTCAGATAGTCAAGCAGCGCTCAAGGCACTTGACGGATTCTCATCCAACTCCAGGACAGTCAATGACTGTCGCAGATCTCTCAACGAGATGGCTGAACAGCTTGACATCTACCTCATCTGGATCCCCGGTCACAGGGACCACGAGGGAAACTGAGCTGCAGATGAACTGGCTAGGGCAGGGACTACCAACCCTCTCCTACCGGAGAAAGAACTTGTAGGCATACCCTTGGCTACTTGCAGGCTAAAGTGCAGGGAGTTTTTCGACCTGGCAGCCAATAGGAAATGGAGTAATCTCCAGACCTGTAGAACATCACGTTTGATCTGGCTGATACGCTCTCAGAAAAGATCGGCGAGACTTTTTGCTCTGACTAGACCGGAATGCAGCCTAGCGATTGGGGCAATCACTGGGCACTGGCTGATAGGCGAACACGCGGCCAGGCTTGCAGTCCCCCACAATGATTTCTGCAGGAGTTGCAGGGATGAAGAGGAGGTGGAATCGGTATCGCACCTCTTATGCCACTGCTCGGCACTCGGACGCAGCAGACTAAAACACTTCGGGTCCGAAGAACTCTCGGACCTTAGCGATCTCTCAGAGATCTCTCCACGCGGATTGGTTGCCTTCATTAAAAAAGCAGGCTGGGACCATGGGCCGCCATAGGTAGTCAAGGCATATATATGCACCCTGGTAGACAGGAAGGGGGGGGTAGCATCTCGGTGAAACCCTTGCTCCAGCGGCAGCACAAGGAGCCTTAGCGGCTCAAGTGGAAGCGATGGGGTATTCTATGACCCCCTTGCATCACCGCCCTAACCTAACCTAACCTAAAGTAATGGCGCCTGAAGCGACGGATTCATAAAGAAAAAAAGAAAAAACAAAACAAAAAAAACAAAGAATAATATTTGAACTTAACCGGCGATAAATAAACAAAAAAATATCCCATCTTTCCAAAAGTTACCACATAGGCGAATCATCGGCCAGCTGATCGAGAAGTTATCTAGGCTGGTCTGTCTAAGAAAGGGTAGGAAATTACGCGGAGAACGCAGCCGGTCTTTATATTAGTCTTTATATCACGCGGGTTATATTATATCTGGCACGCGGCTCGGTAAAGCCGAAAAGAAAACTGCCAATCGGGACCGCGGGATCGTTGACAAGCTGTGAGTGCAAGGGGCTAACCTGCAACAGCAACAGAAGTGGCCAAGGAACACGTGGTCACCGTGCCGGACCAGAGCGACGCTAGAAACTTGGCCAGGAGAACGAAGAACCCGACGTACGGGGCCCACGCAACCCCGAAGATAACCTCTCGTGGGAAACATCTTGGAAAAGCGGGCCTCGTCACTGGAAAGCTACCCGGAGTCCCGCACGTGTAGAGCGGGAGAGCGAGAGAAAGAGGCGGAAACGTGGGACCGCCGAGCCCAGAGATAGATAAAGGAATAACGGAGAGAAGCGAATTGGAAAAAATCGTTGAGGAGCTCGGACTAAGGAGGACGGCGGAATCCACACGTGTTCCGCGCAAAGAAGAAACAGAAAAATCTGGAAGCGTACAAAGTTTTGTGGAAAGAAGAAACAGGGAAAACGTGAGAAGAGACCACGTGGTGAAAAGACAAAAGCCGAAATCATGAAAGATCCGTAAAGAAGAATTGAAAAATTGAAACAGTTAATGTTGAAACAAATGTGCGAAAGAAAAAAAAAAAGAGAATTGAAAATTTTTAGAAGAAGTTTAAGTTAACGCTATCATTAAGTGGATCATACTGAAAATGAAAATTGAAGAAATGTGAAGTTTAAAGAAAAGAAAAGCGAAAATGTAGGAAGAAAAACAAAAATCAAGAAAAATATTTAATAAAATTTTAACTCATTATCAATATTAAGTGAGATATAGTGTTTTCCTCTTTTTTCATGTGTTCCATTGATCAAGAACCCTAACGAAGAAGGGAAAAGGAAGAATGTAGAAAAGTTCAGAAGAAGGTGTGCGCCGGAAAGGAAGAGAGTGCGAGCGCAACAAGTGAAGTTTTGATTTCTCTTTTAGACGAAGTGAAATGAAAGAGTAAAGGCACAGTGGTATCGAACGGAGTTTTGATTGCTAAAAATGAAATGTGATTAAAATTTTTTTTTTTAGTTCGTTTTGATTAAGCAAAGAGAAAGTCGAAAGTGAAAGAGAGCTTAGAGTGAGAAAAAAAAACAAACAAAAAATAAAATAAAATTATTCTTAATTTAAAAGAAAAAATATAGATTCAAAAAATTAAATAACGAATTAAAAATAAAAAAAAAAATAAAAATTAAAAATCAAATAAAATAAAAATGGAAAATTTCTAAACAAAATATAAAAAAAGATTGAAAACAAAACAAAGAAACAAAAAAAAAATCGAATAAATATATTTTCCTAATCTATAAATACACATGCAGCCTAAGTTATTAAAAGAAAAAAAATTTATTAATTAAACTAAATAAAAGGACTCTTAATAAACTCTTAATAAGTTAAGAGTTTGCATTAGGATAAGTCATTTTTCTTTTGTACCTTGTAAAAATATTAGGATTAATTTAGCTATGTCGATTAAGAACTTTAAATGAAAATACAATGAATAAAATGTTACTGTAAATTGACGAATTGACTGACGAACTTCGCAACTGAATCCTCGGGTGTAGCGGGGGTAAAGGGGCCTCAAGAGTGTCACTCTTCTGCCAGTGGCCATGGTAGGGTTGGGGAAAAATAAGAACACACCGACCTACAGCAGCAGTCCTTCAATGATTCTCTCAAAACAATTTCTGTCCTGTTCATTTAACTTTTCCCGAACTTAATGATTGAGAATCCCGGTTCTGATCTCTAGCGGAGATTATATATATCTCTCTGTCGCAGCACGCACACTCTCTTATACAGATAAATTACTATTATCCAACGTTGCATCTCGCGAAGGATCTGTCCCAGCAAGATCTCCACCCCCTAAGCCGACGAGCTAGAGCCAGACCCTTTCAGCGTGCCCGCGAGCGCAGATCCTTCCACTGCCCCTACAAACGTTGGACGTTACACTAATGCAAGCACGATTTGGAAAGATGATGCTCCAGAACAAGAAGTTCAGATGTAGGAGAAGTCTTGTGCCGTTGTCCACATGGTGTATCCATTATTTGGATTATGGCGTCAATTGCATTATTTGGAGTATGTCGACGCCAAGGATAACTAGTAGAGTCTGTGCCATTTAAGAAGTGTCTTACTTTTGCCTTAAAAGTGACATAAACAAAAGTTTATGGCATCCGGGGGAGGCTCTAGCTAGATAGCTAATAGCTATTAAAATTATTATGTATTTACCTATTAAAATAAATGTAGGCTTATTTCCAAGAAATCTTATAAAAAGTGCTTGAATTCCTAGAGAAAAGAATCAGAGTCTTGCGCTCAGGAAAGACAACTAAAAGGGGAACCAAGAATCTGCCGAGCATGTCCGGTATATTCGGGAAGCATCTTGCTACTAGGGCAAAGCGCCACCCGAAGTTAAATTTGGTACAAAAACAAAAGATGAGTGTCAATTGTTTCAAAACCAACAACAAATCGAAGCAATGTAAAGGAAAAAATTGATTTAAGTGTGACAGAAGTATCATACGCTTTACCTGCCGTTGCAGCAAATAATACAAATTAAAATCTTCTTGCCACCCAGGATTACAAATCAATTTAATCATTTTCTAAAACATAACGATACATAGAATTAGATCAAAGGCATTGACATACAACCAAGGATGAGCAAAGCGCGAGTTACGGTTTGTTCTTCCCCTCATTATAGCTACAAATGTCTAAACGTGGATGGAGCAGGATGATTTTAATTCAAAACTCAGTCGCCCATAGCATGTTGACTCGTCATCGATGAAGAAACTGACATTGATTGAAATATTTTGGAAATTGGTCAATCTGGGACCAAAAGTTACATAGGTCTCCGTCCGAATAACATTATGAGAAACACTTTGTAGGAAATCTAAAAAGAGCAGCAGATGGCAAATTTTTTGAAAAGCTACTTTTTGAAGGACAATAAATTCAAACTGTTCTTAGCACTAAAGCGACGATTACACTGGTGATGTCTGGAGAGGTTATTCCGTTTCAAGCTATTATTTCAATATATAAGTGATTAGTATTTCAAACCACAGCACTGTGTCTTAAAACACGACAACAACAACATAATCTATGAGTGATGTACAATGCTTCGTGCAAAGCGTCAAGCGGAAAATCCCAGAACAACATGCAAACTTACAAATAAGTATTCACTCGGAAATATCGCCGGTGTCGCGGTGTGGTTGATTAACAATGCCGTTAGACTTTTGCCTTATTAAACCTCATGATGCTCGTCCGTGTTGGGTTAGCCAGCGTCCAAACATTTTCTTATCAAATCTTACGAGCACGCCATGTCAGATTGTCAACGAGCCCCGAAGTCTACTTCTGGTATCGAGGACATATCCTAACGATAAAACACAGAACTCAACGGGCATGACCCATAAAATGAAATTTTTATTTATTTCAGCCCGAAAGAGCGGGCTGTTTCAGACATCCATCACCTAAATTTTTCTGTGCCTCGCCTGTATATATCGAACTCGATACAACAAAGATTTCATCTGTATCGACATTTGAGTGTCTGCTTCTCTTCCGTTGTTCATTTGTATAATGGTAATGGTTTGTTTGTGGTGTAGATATTGATCGTGTGGTTGTAAGGCATAGGATTAAATATTTAATTTGGGGAACCACTTTTATTTTTATATTCTTGCAGAGGGTATTATAATTTTGGTCAAAAGTGTGCAACGCAGTAAAGGAGACATCTCCGACCCTATAAAGTATACATATTCTTTATCAGGATCACCTCTTGAGTCGATATAAGCATGTCCGTCTGTCCGTTTCTAAGCAAACTAGTCTCTCAGTTTTAGAGCTATCGATTTGAAACTTTGCACACATCCTTCTTTTGTTTGCAGGCAGTATATAAGTATATACGTATAAGTATATAAGTCGGAACGGCCGAGATCGGTCAACTATATCCTATAGCTGCCATATAACTGATTGATCGGAAATGCCATAACTTTGGTGTTTAAGTTAGAGGGTTGGGACTTTCCACATATTTGGCCAAAATATCTTTTGTACAAAATTTCATAAGGATCGGTCGACTATATCCTATAGCTGTCATAGAACGTTTTAAGAACTATCGATACATAGTTTATAAGTTAGCCCATATTGTCATCCTTATATTTTCTCTAGTTCCACATCTTTAAGATCCTCAAATGGAAGATCTGTAACTTTAGTACCAATTAGACAGCGAAACTGATAAGAACATAAAACTCTACAAACTACTGATCATTCGTGTATTTGGTTGGGGATAATTGTTTGGTCCTTCGCAACCGGATTTGTTTTGTAGTTTTCTGTGCATTGGTTCTCCTTTGTAATTGTTTCTCGGCATGGAGCAATTAAAAAACTGACAAAAGGACGCGCCAGACTCAAGGCCAATATCACACGGAGCTTGGCTTGGGCTGAGGACGCGCAGCAATCGAACGCCACGCGGGCAGAGGCGTCTTCGCGGCTGGAGCATCTCAACACAACATGAAAAGACTTCAATAGATATAGTGATAAAATAGTTATGCTAGACGAAGTAGATGGCAAAACAACGACGCAATAATAAGTTTGCTAAAACAACAAAAACAACTCTTCGAGCAGTTGGCGGCAAATCGATCCACTGCAAACATGTCGAGACCTGAAGGAGGAGACGTCAACGCGGCGAATTCAGGTAGTGCTCAAATGGTAGGGACATCAGCTCAAAGCGAATTGCCTAAAATTAAAATTAAACGGTTCGCTGGAATTTTAATTATTCAGGAATTTTATTTATTTAAATTATTTAGAGTGGCCAGCTTTCAAAGACATTTACGAGAGCCCAATTCACAACAAGGCGAATTTGACAAATACGCACAAATTTTATCATTTGAAATATCTTCTGATCGATGAGGCTGCGAATCTGGTACGACATTTGGCTATTAAGGATTCAGCTTACAACACTGCGTGGGAGCGACTAAATGAAAGATATAATCGTCCACGGCACATCGTGAATTCACTATTGGAGCAGTTTATGAAACTGCTAACAACAACAAGGTCGGATTCAGCAACATTACGGAAGGTGACAGAAGGCGCCAATGAAATAGTGCGTGGTCTGGATGCCATAGAGGAAACAGGACGAGACTGTTGGTTCATATACTTGACGCTAGAGAAGCTGGACGCAGACACTCGACGCAGGTGGATCGAGCGCAGTGTGGAGTCAGACTAACACACACTTCAAATTTTTGGATGCACGTTGCGAGGAACTGGAGCTCAGCAAGCGTGAAACAAGCGGAGGCAAGACTACAGCCTCAATCGGTGACAAGACAAGGAAGGTCACACATTCGCTGTTTGTACTTGAAGCAAACAAGTGCAGCAAATTTCATTCTACAGAGCATCGTCTGTATGGATGCTTACAATTCTTGGATATGTTAGTAAGCTACAATTGGTTGAAACCTGGTCATGGGGTCAGAAAATGCAAGTCTACGTTCAAGTGCAGACAATGTAAAGGTCAGCATCACTCACTGTTGCACCTGCAACGCACGCAACAGACTATTGGAACAATCGCTCAAACTGATGAGGATTAGGAGGAACCTAGCGCACACATCTCAACGGTAACTACGAGTCACATCGCCCAAGCAGAAGGTTCTGCAGCAAGCGCTGCAAATTCAGAACGATCAACTGAATGGAACATGCAACGCTATGGCACTTACAACAACAATCGACATCGATGCTTACCTCAGAAGGTTCTGGGAACTGGAGAGCATACAACGCAAAGCAGAAGTCCAACCTGAAGACGAGGAGGTGGAAAAACACTTTTTTGCAACACACACTCGAGACGAATCAGGCAAGTACATCGTGGAACTTCCGTTTAAAGTATCCGAAACACAATTCGCCGATACACTTCAAGGAGCGCTGCAGAAATGAGATGGAAATGAGAAATCTCACCGAGCGATATTCCCAAGGGTAGGAATTTCTACTTGCCACATCATCCCGTATTGGGTTGGAAACTTAGAGTGGTTTTCGACAGCTCATATCAAGACGCCAAAGGCATGGCGTTAAATGAAATGCTCTCGATCAGACCGAGTATTCAGCGAGACCTGTTTGCTGTGCTTGCGATTCCGTATGACCAAATGCGTATTTTCAGCGGACATAGTCAAGATGTTCCGTCAAATCTGGGTGAGCGAAAAACGTAGAGACTATCAGAGAATCGTATGGAGATAGGATCCGTCTGATCTTATCAAGCACGTCCAACTATGCACGGTGACGTATGGAACATCATGCGCACCATTTCTAGCAGTCCGAGTGCTAGAGCAACTAGATGCTGACCATAAGCATGAGTTTCCGAATGAAGCAAAAATCGTGTTGGAAGACTTCTATGTCGACAACGTTCTCACTGGAGCAAATAGTGAAGATGAGCTGCTACGCAACAGCTCACACGGATTCCTCACAATCATCAGTCAAAGTGCTAGGGCTGCATTGGCACCCTGGAGAGGACACATTGTCGTACAATGTAAACCTATCGAATGACCCTAGCTGTACCATGAAGCACGTGTTGTCGGATGTCTCACGCATATTCGACCCTCTCGGTCTATTGGCACCAATCGTAGTTCAATTCAAAATACTATTTCGAAAACTGTGGCTGTTGAATTTGAATTGGGACGACGAACTACCGAGCAAACTAGCAGACAACTGGCTCAAATGGCGAGCTGATCTAAACAACTTTCCAAACAAGCTCCAGATACCACGCTTAGTTAAAAGCGACACACAGGAAATCGAACTGCACGAATTTTCAAATGCATCCACCCAGGTGTACTCAGCGGTGGTATATAGCCGAAGGGTTAACGACGATGGAACCATTTCGGTCGCCATACTTGCAGCAAAAACAAGAGTGGCACCCTTAAAGCAGCAATCTTTGCCGCGCCTGGAACTATGTGGCACACTTCTTCTGAGTCAACTTCTGCAATCCATAAAATCTGGACTAATAAGCAACGACGTGACGATCTACGCATGGAGTGATTCCACGATAGTCCTGTCATGGCTATCGTATTCACCAGCCCAACTCAATACGTTTGTTGGGAACCGCACATCAGAGATCTTTGAAACCATTCCATTTTACAACTGTATTTCTCTTTCAGACAAACGCCTACAAGGCGAAGTCAAAAGTAACTGCCTAGTTGTGCAGACGACTGTCACGACGGACAACCCTTTGGATAAGCTTCTCAATTGCATATCATCTTGGCTGAAGCTTATACAAACACTTGCTTACGTATTGCGCTTCATTCATCGCATGAAGTACCCATCTTCGAAACAAACATCGGATTCCCTAACATTCGATGAGATCAAGGCAACAAGGATTCGGTGGCTGCAACACGCTCAAGCTGGTTTTCAACCAAGGCTGCTGGAAACAATGGCACCAGGAGTATCTAACAAGTCTGCAGCAGCGTCCTATGTGGACCACGACAACCCCTAACATTTCGATCGGCAGCGTTGTGCTCGTCAAGGAGTCCAACACACCACCAGCATTATGCCATCTAGCGAAGGTGATCGACACTTTCCAAGAAAAGGACAATATGGTTCGGGCAGTCAGGATCAAGACGGCAGCACGAGAAGTGACCCGGACAATAACAAAAATTGCGAAACTACCCAGTTTAGAAACCGTGTTTGAGAAACTATCGATATATAGTTTATAAGTCAGCCCATATTGTCATCCTTATATTTTCTCTACCTATAGCTTTAAAATTCACAACACGTAGACACACACATATCTTTAAGTTCCACAAATGGAAGATCTGTAACTTTAGTACCAATAAGACAGCGACTCTGACAAGAACATAAAACTCTACAGTCTACTGCTCATTCGTGTATTTGGTTGGGAATCAAACGAATTGGAATAACTTTTAGAAAGGATGTTAGAAAGATGGGATTTGGTGCAAATTCTATTTCGAACAAAGTAATCCGACTTGCCGAATTTCATAAGGGTCGGCCGACTGTATCCTATAGCTGCCATATAAGTGATTGATCGGAAGTGCCATAACTTTGTTTTTGTTTTTTATGTTAGAGGGTTGGGACTTTCCACACATGTTATATTTGGCCAAGATATCTTATCTATAATTTCATAAAGATCGGCCGGCTATATCCTATAGCTGCCATAGAACATCGGAATTAGCATAACTTTGGTGATGGGACTTTCTACGGATTCCATTTTGGGCAATCGAATCCGATCTGCCAAATTTCATAAGGAGTTGGCATTTACTTTATCAAGATCATTTTAGTGGAATGGCCGGGATCAGTAGACTTTATCCTAGGGCAGCTACTGTTACTGATTGATTGGTTTTTAGTTGGAAAAACAACAAACAATCACCGCGACCCGTAAATCTCTGTACTTGCGTGGATGGAGTTCTACTATTCGTCCTAGGGCCCAGTTGAGTGGTGGTATGATGTCCTCCTTTATTATGACTAATTCTCCCGCCTTTGCAATTTAGTAGCATCTTGTCTACCAGACCGGCCAAATTCCGCTCGCAGCTGGTCAACCAACTTCCAACGCGTTGTTTAGCCTATGCGTTGGTTTTATAGATAAATGTTGGGTTATGCCGTTAGCGGTTCACCGACCAGAAAATTCCCTAATGTCAACGCTTTTAGGCCCTTGGGGCTAGAGGAAATTTGCTATAAGAGGGCGATGGTTTCATATAGCTTCAATGTCTATCACGAAAGTTTCAAGCTTTTCATGCGATCGCCATGCTGAGCAAGTGCTCCTGCCAACCGCCAATGTTGATCAGAAGCCTTCCTGCATTGCCAAGTGTTATTGGATTTCGGTTCACAATTGAACCTTATCTCGTCGCGGTTGGCGAGTCAACTTTAGCTTTGCCGCTCTGAATGTCGTTAATGTGTTAATGTTATATTAAATGTGTGCGTAAAGTTCCGCCTCGTATTTTGTTAAAATTGAGGCTGTTATGTCTTCCTGCATTACGGACTGTAATGCCGAGCCTTAAAATATATGTTTTGAGGTAGAATATTTCGGGCAACATAGATCTGGCTGACATTAACTTTCACAAAACGCAGCCCGTGGACTTGCTGATTGGAGCCAGCTTAGCATTTTGACCTGTTTTCGGATGGCCAAATCCAGTTAGGTCACTGCCTCCCCATTGCTATACTGAATTTCCTATACTAAAGAATGTACAGAAAGTAAAAAAATCGCTAGCCCTCATTCGCTATGGGGTCATGGATATGGAACAAGTTCTTGTGCCGTTTTACACCCTTACCGATTCCTTCGCTACCTACCAGAATAAACATTGCAATGATGTGTCTGCTGCCCCTTCCAGACATTTTACTTAAAGTCCTCCCTTCAATGAGCGGAGGATGACGGGGTCAAGCAGCCACCAACAAAACCGATGAAAATAATAAAAATATGTTTAGGTGTAGCGGCTTATTATCACCAATTATTATTGTCTGTTCTTCGTATGTCTTCTTCTATTTGTAGCGCATGTGCTTTTTGGATCTTTGGCATAGTTTCTGCGGCCAAACTCTTCGTTACACACTTATTCATTGGAATTAAGTTTGACCGACTGCTGGGCTTGTTTTGGATTTATACTGTCCCATTGACAAGAATTGAAATTGGACTTGAAATTATTTAATTTGGCCGGTGTACAAAAACGTTTCATTAACTTTGACCACTTTTTCTGGTATTTAGATGACTTTTAAAAGTTTTTATTACAAATTTGTTATCTAAGAAAATATTCAACTTAAAATTCTGTTATGCAAATAACAGTGGTGAAATCAGCTGTTGCAATCGAAAGATTTTGGGTTTTGTTTAGAATATTTTTTGGATGATCTTTGAGATTCAAATTTTCCATGAAAAATTCCATAATTAAAAATTAACAATGGATAGTAATCTTGATAGTAATCGACGTTTTTTTTATTAAACATGGATAAGTTTTTTCCTGAACACATCAAAAATAGCATACATACTAATTGAAATAACTAATCAAAAAAAATTTTACATTATGTTAAATTTTTGTTTAAAATAAGTAAATAAATGTTGATATTTTTCTTTTGAATAAAAAATAACCGAAAAATTTATTTTTTTCTCTTTTTGCCTTGGGCGTGATAATACCCACTAATGACCACTTTTTCAATATTCTTTCTAACTTTCTTTTTTTCTTCTCAAGTATCTATTTTGGTTTGCTGATTTTTTTCCCTATATGTAAAATTTCAACTTCTCCATAACCTTTAGCCTAAACCAAAATCCAGAACAAACATAGGTTTCATCATCCACAGTTTCCGCGGTACACCTTAGAGAAGAAATTGACCAAATTCTACCATATATTGAGTTATGTAGGCCGTGAAATTGCAATGACCATCATTGTTATACCCTTGCAGAGGGTATTATAATTTTAGTCAAAAGTGTGCAACGCAGTGAAGGAGACATCTCCGACCCTATAAAGTATATATATTCTTGATGATTTTTGTTCACCTCCTGAATCGATATGAGCCGTCTGTCCGTCTGTCTGTTTCTACGCGAACTAGTCTCTCAGTTTTAAAGCTATCGAGTTGAAACTTTGCACACATCTTTCTTTCCTTTGCAGGCAGTATATAAGTCGGAACGGCCGGGATCGGTCAACTATATCCTATAACTGGAAGGATTTGTCATCCCCATGCCCTGCACCTGCATCGATTGTCAAAGGAAAGTGGCCGCAGGATTAAAGGATCAAACTAGCAAACTAGCAGACAACTGGCTCAAATGGCGAGCTGATCTAAACAACCTTCCAAACAAGCTCCAGATACCACGCTTAGTTAAAAGCGACACACAGGAAATCGAACTACACGAATTTTCAAATGCATCCACCCAGGTGTACTCAGCAGTGGTATACAGCCGAAGGGTTAACGACGATGGAACCATTTCGGTCGCCATACTTGCAGCAAAAACAAGAGTGGCACCCTTAAAGCAGCAATCTTTGCCGCGCCTGGAACTATGTGGCACACTTCTTCTGAGTCAACTTCTGCAATCCATAAAATCTGGACTAATAAGCAACGACGTGACGATCTACGCATGGAGTGATTCCACGATAGTCCTGTCATGGCTATCGTATTCACCAGCCCAACTCAATACGTTTGTTGGGAACCGCACATCAGAGATCCTTGAAACCATTCCATTTTACAACTGTATTTCTCTTTCAGACAAACGCCTACAAGGCGAAGTCAAAAGTAACTGCCTAGCTGTGCAGACGACTGTCACGACGGACAACCCTTTGGATATTCTCAATTGCATATCATCTTGGCTGAAGCTTATACAAACACTTGCTTACGTATTGCGCTTCATTCATCGCATGAAGTACCCATCTTCGAAACAAACATCGGATTCCCTAACATTCGATGAGATCAAGGCAACAAGGATTCGGTGGCTGCAACACGCTCAAGCTGGTTTTCAACCAAGGCTCCTGGAAACAATGGCACCAGGAGTATCTAACAAGTCTGCAGCAGCGTCCTATGTGGACCACGACAACCCCTAACATTTCGATCGGCAGCGTTGTGCTCGTCAAGGAGTCCAACACACCACCAGCATTATGCCATCTAGCGAAGGTGATCGACACTTTCCAAGAAAAGGACAATATGGTTCGGGCAGTCAGGATCAAAACGGCAGCACGAGAAGTGACCCGGCCAATAACAAAAATTGCGAAACTACCCAGTTTAGAAACCGTGTTTGAGAAACTATCGATATATAGAACTACAAGAGAAAGAGATTCTCTTTCAAATCCTCTCCTCTCCGCATACCTTAGGACCGTAGAAACAACAGCTTGGTTAGTTAGTCATTATATTATTTTTTTTAAACGTTTTAAAAGTATATAATTAAGAAATACATATTCTTTTGTGCGTTAAGAAAATTACAACAAAAGATACGATATTGAATAATCAAAAGTGTATGTAGAAAAATAGTAAATATAAGAAAATAAAATATAAACTAAATATAAAAGAATATAATTATGTTAGAAGGTATTAGAAATATAATGTAATAATGGCATATCGTTTTTAAGGCGGCTTAACATTAATTTAATTAAGTAATTTCAAAACATAATTTAAATTCCTTGCAAAACTTAGGCAAATAGTGGCGATAAACCTTGCAGGCAATTTTTCCAAAAATAAGTTTAAATTGGGTAAATATATTCCTAACACTTTTCAAAAAATATTTTTTTTAATTCCTGTTTCTATTTATTCACTAGGGTTTTTGAATTAATAACTATTCTTCTATTTTTAATCGGCGTTATTCGTTTAAGGGAAAAATGGCACCTAGTGCCAAGACCTACTACCCTATATGCACACTTAGTAATTTGATCCAATCAACATGCATCAGCATGTTGCAATATACAAACCCACTAACCTATTAGCAACCCAGCACTAGTAGACGGCGCCAAAAGCAGAAGCAGCATATCAGCGGGAAGAATGACCGACTGACCGATGCAAGTAAAAACCAGCCAGCTAAGCCGAAATGCGCAAGCAGTACATGAACAAACAATCTGAGTCAGCAGACTCAGAGGTGGGTGACCATGGCATTAACATTAGTTTTAGCACGTCCATAGCATTGACCTTCCTTAGATTTAATTATGTATAATTTAGCATCTTATATAAGAATTGTTCTTCTGAAATAAACATAGTTGCGAAATCAGAGTGAATCGTCTCGTTACTCAGTGTCTGAACCACGGCACTTAAAATCTATCTACTTTGAGTGATCCTGTGTAAAACGGTTCACAAGTAGAACCCGCGGCATACCAGTCTACTTCGAGTGTTGCTCTCGTGAAACGGATCACAAGTAGACCCCGCGTTATCTAACCTACTTCGAGTGGCTCCTGTATAAACGGACCCCAAGTAGAACCCGCGGCATACCAGTCTACTTCGAGTAGCTCCTGTGTAAACGGACCACAAGAAGAACCCGCGGCATCCCAGTCTACTTCGAGTGTTGCTACCGTGAAATGGACCACCAGTAGACCCCGCGTTAGCCAACCTACTTCGAGTGTTGCTCCCGTGAAACGGACCACAAGTAGGACCTGCCGATAAGGAATCAGCCGAACCACCATACCATCTGTACTTGAGGAGAACCAGCCCAGGACTTCAAGTACCCCACATCAACTCCAGCCTGATCACTCCAATCACCTGGTCAACCCGAGCAGTCCCTTGCAGAATTCAGGTACATTTAGTCAGAACCTTTATACGTTCCTTTGACTACGACTCCGGCCCCTACCGTTATGCCCGCTGTAGAATTAATGTAGAATATTAAGTTTGAATTTTATTGAAGTCTAGTATAAGTTAGTATAGGGCAGAGCGGGAGCGCAAGAAAAGCTCACTTGCGCTCTCTCGTGAATTCGCCCCGCTTCGCCGCAATAGATAAGCTAGGCTTAAGTTCTTTTGGTAATAATATAATTGAATTTATAAAGTTGAACCGAGTGCACGTATTTCTCGTAGTTGCTATATTTAAATTTTACAGCCACCCTTTTGTCTTTCGGTTTTTCGCGACGAGATAAACTAATCTCAGTGAACATTTTGGCGCCCCCGGGTGGACTGTAGTTAATATAATTAAATAAAAAAGCAACAAAAACAGTGACAGTGACACAATATACATATATAAACAATATATAACATACATATATTAAAAAAAAGAGTTGCTCGCGACGGTTGTGGTGGTGAATTCACAAATAAAAATTAAAGAATTCTCCGCGTCGCGAAACAAACTTCTCCAATCGAGCTGCTACTGGAAGGATTTGTCGTCCCCATGCCCTGCACCTGCATCGATTGTCAAAGGAAAGTGGCCACAGGATTAAAGGATTCGAAAGCAGAACCCCAGGTATTTGTGCAAAAAATTGAAAGTTGAGATAAGACAAATTAAAATCCGTCTTGTGCTGGAATATTGCACCCTCCTTTCAATTCTTGGCGCATACGTACGTAGAAAAAATAGTAGAGCAAAAATAAATAACAACATATATAAAAGTTCTAAAAATGTAATTATAAATATATATGCTAACCTACATGTACTGCCTGTGAACAAAATAAAACAGAATATATATATATATTATTAGCAATCACTGTCGCCCCCTACCCCTCGTTCACGATTGTACAAATCTTCCAAATAAATACTAAAGTGCAGCCAAAAATGATTTTATTTATTACAGATAATATAAAGGTGCATATATATTTGGTATACATACATACAAATAGATGCTGCGATAATATTCTCGTTTTCGTTTCCCACCGTTATCCGGTGCTGTATGTATGTATATGCACTTTTTTGGCGCGTATAGTTTAACGGAACGTCAAGTGACGCGCTCCCCTACAATTTGGTTGTGTATATTGGTTTCGTTGTCATTTGCGACCAACTATTTTTTTGGATACTCTGTGCCTCGACTATTTAGATTTTTTTTTTTGGTTAAATTTAATAAATTATTTATTATACTTAAATAAGATTAATTAATTATTTTCGTTTTTGAAGTGAAACTTCTTATACGACGCCGGAAAATGTTGCGTTAAACGTTTAACGCTCCAGTGGAGGGGGAATAGCGTTGAACGCTTAACGCAACTCGGAAGGAGAAGAGGAAAAGAGAAAGATAGAGTGCGAGAGAGAGAGAGAGTGAATGAGAGTAAGGTATCGCCAGGCGCATGCGCTGCTATGGCGATACACGTAGCGCGTAACAGCTGCCTAGACTAATATTAGTGCCTATGCGTGAGTGCATCAAGCGTCCTATGTGTCGAAAATTCTTTTTCTTATTCTTATCTCGTATTTTGTTATTAAAGTGTTTCCCATAATTAATTCGTGTTCTATATAATATTGACGCACTACTTGTAGTATTAGTACAGTGAATAGTGATTCAAACAAACAATAAAATGAGTGACAGTGAAAATACGCATAACACAGCGGATTCCAGGTTATGTGGTGGTACGTTTCTCTTGAATATTTCAATTGTCCATAACAGATGCACCTTGTGGATCATATCATCTTGAAATTAATATCAATTGGATTGGCAAAAATTTTAATGGTTTGATTTTGAATTGATTTTACAGCGGAAAAAGACAGTGAAGCCGGTGTTTTAAGAGGAGGGAACAGAGCACAATATTATCGTGAATACCGAGCACGAAAGAAAGCAGAACTTGGACTTTGCTTTATAATAAATTTATAAAATGTGAATTGAAGAAAGTGTTGGTCACTCCACCTTATTTTTATCCTTTCCCTCCCGCTATTTTTCTTTTATACGAAATAATATGCATTTTTTGGAATATCGCTAAGAAGTTTCACTTCTTTCGCGCGTAGGGACTCCACGCACACAATTTTTTTTTTCTTGATATCAAGTAGCTTGCAGTTATTGTAACGCTAACAACCATTTCTTGGCCCAGTGCAGTTCGTTCGCTCGGCTTGCTGTAATGCAAAGGTTTGAGTTTGTTAAGTCAGCCTCCCTATGTTTGAATTGTCTGCGAAAAGGTCACACGGTAGCGAAGTGCAAATCGACCAGGTGTCAAATCTGTTCAAGATCGCACCATAAACTTCTGCACCGATTTACAGTGACCGAAAATAACTTAGCATTACCACCACCCACACAAAATCCTCCTCCAGAGTTAACGAATGATTGCCCTTCTACTTCACATGCTTTGCATGCGTCGTCTGTAGAAAGGGTTCTGTTAGCAACGTTGATCGTAAGCGTTCGAACAAAAAATGGTGAGCACATCTTGGTCCGAGCATTACTTGACTCAGGGTCACAAATAAATTTTATTACAGAAGATCTTGCTCAACGCTTACAGATCCGAAGGGAGGAATCGTGCATCAACTTGGAATTGGAATTGGTCAAACTAATTCACAAGTTAAGAAAAAGATACACACCGTGGTTAAGTCGAGAGTCAATGGTAGCGAGTTTCCGTTCGACTTTTGGGTTTTGAAAACCATTTCAGGCTATCACCCTGACCAGTCAGTGAACGTAAAAGAGTGGACCCTACCAAAGAACTTGCCGTTAGCAGACCCATATTTTTACAAACCTCAGCGGATAGATATGCTAATTGGAGCTGAGTCATTTTTCGAACTGTTGTCCGTTGGCCAAATAAAGCAAGGTCCAAACCATCCCATCCTTCAAAAAACTCTCCTTGGGTGGATAGTATCGGTAAAATATCTGGCAAATTTCTCAACTCCTCAACAGCCGGTCTCTAGTCTGAAATGCCAAGAAGAAATATTAGAATCAATAGACAAAAACTTGAAAAAATTCTGGTCGTTGGAAGAAGTTCCATCTTGTAAAAAGATGTTGTCGCCAGAACAAGAGCTATGTGAGGAACATTATCGGAAGACTACAAGAATACTGCCTTCAGGTCGATTTGAAGTTAAACTTCCATTTAGGTCGGATCCAAGCGTTTTGGGCAATTCATTCGAGATAGCCAAACGCCGATTTCTGTCGCTCGAGAGAAGATTATATCGACATCCGAACTTAAAGAAAATGTATTTGGAATTTATGGAAGAATACGAATTCCTAGGCCATATGTCCCCTGTAAGCAATGAGGTTCTTGCTACTCCACACTACGTAATACCCTACCAGTGTGTCTTACGGCCTCAAAGTACAACGACCAAACTACGAGTCGTTTTCGATGCGTCCTGCAAGACATCCACACAGAAGTTTTTAAATGAGTTGTTGTTGGTGGGTCCAACAATTCAGGAAGAGCTTTACTCAACTCTTCTTAGATTTCGGCTAAACAAATTCGCTCTGGTAGCCGACATAAAAAAGATGTATCGTCAAGTGATGGTAAATGAAGCAGATCGACGTTACCAGTTGATAGTGTGGAGAAAAGACCCGTCTGAGTCCTTGAAATTGTGCAAGCTCAACACCATTACTTATGGCACTGCACCAGCGCCATTCCTGGCCATGAGGTGTTTGGAGAGGTTGAGTGAATCCGCGAAAAAATACATTCCCTCGAGCTGCTAAAGTTATTGGGTCTGACTTTTACGTCGACGACATGTTAACGGGTGCTGGTTGCGTGGAGGAGCTTCAGACAATTAAGTCTGAAGTAACTCAGGTTCTTCAAAACGCTGGGTTTTAATTGAGTAAGTGGTTTTCAAACTCGCCTGAAGTTACTGCATCCGAGAGCACGGTTAAGCCAATAACACTTTTGGACTCAGAGCTGACAAAAACACTAGGAATCGTTGGGGTTCCTAAAGATGACGTGTTTAAATTCGAAATTGATATGTCAGTCATGGGTCAAAGGGCGACTAAGCGGAATATTCTTTCGGTGACATCAAAGCTTTTCGACCCCCTTGGCTTATTAAGCCCGATCCTTATTAAAGGAAAGATCCTGTTGCAGGAACTTTGGCTTAATAAGCTAGATTGGGATGAGTCGCCTATGGAGAGCCTATGGAGCCTGCGTCTATATCCGTTGCAAATCTGCAGAAGGTAGTAAAGTTTCATTATTGACTGCAAAGTCTAAAGTAGCGCCGATTAAGACAAAGACGCTCCCCCGTCTTGAGTTATGTGCCGCTCACCTTCTCGCGGACCTCTGTAGCTATTGGTTTGGCTACTGTCTATGTTACTTTTGCATATTTGAATACGCACATTTCCATACGCCGCCTCAAAAGTTACATTGATTATCACTTCGATTCTTGACATGAGTTTGTGCTTTAATTTTAATTAGTATCTTCATTTCTTTCAAATCTTCATATTTTCATTTGATTCTGGGGATACATTAGGTCCAGCATTTGCTGCAAGAGTTGGGGAAACCCAGTAAAAACCCAACTAGACCAAAAAAAAAATTGTGTGCGTGGAGTCCCTACGCGCGAAAGAAGTGAAACTTCTTAGCGATATTCCAAAAAATGCATATTATTTCGTATAAAAGAAAAATAGCGGGAGGGAAAGGATAAAAATAAGGTGGAGTGACCAACACTTTCTTCAATTCACATTTTATAAATTTATTATAAAGCAAACTCCAAGTTCTGCTTTCTTTCGTGCTCGGTATTCACGATAATATTGTGCTCTGTTCCCTCCTCTTAAAACACCGGCTGCACTGTCTTTTTCCGCTGTAAAATCAATTCAAAATCAAACCATTAAAATTTTTGCCAATCCAATTGATATTAATTTCAAGATGATATGATCCACAAGGTGCATCTGTTATGGACAATTGAAATATTCAAGAGAAACGTACCACCACATAACCTGGAATCCGCTGTGTTATGCGTATTTTCACTGTCACTCATTTTATTGTTTGTTTGAATCACTATTCACTGTACTAATACTACAAGTAGTGCGTCAATATTATATAGAACACGAATTAATTATGGGAAACACTTTAATAACAAAATACGAGATAAGAATAAGAAAAAGAATTTTCGACACATAGGACGCTTGATGCACTCACGCATAGGCACTAATATTAGTCTAGGCAGCTGTTACGCGCTACGTGTATCGCCATAGCAGCGCATGCGCCTGGCGATACCTTACTCTCATTCACTCTCTCTCTCTCTCGTACTCTATCTTTCTCTTTTCCTCTTCTCCTTCCGAGTTGCGTTAAGCGTTCAACGCTATTCCCCCTCCACTGGAGCGTTAAACGTTTAACGCAACATTTTCCGGCGTCGTATAAGAAGTTTCACTTCAAAAAATTAACATAAGTAACATAAGTTTTAGATAACAAAATAAGATCCATAAGTTTGGAATTAATAACAAAAACAACTTTTTTTTTTTTGTTGATTTACTCAGCAAGACCCAGCTGGCTTCGCAGGGAAATAAACCATGCAGTTGGTAATGGCTTCGTCAGTATATTGGCTAGTTGCAGATCTGTGGGAATATACTTTACACAAATTAGTTTTCTTTCAATTTGCTCTCTTGTAAAATTATATTTAATGTCTATATGCTTTGTTCTCTTATGGCAAGTAGGATTATTTGCAATACTTATACAACCCTGGTTGTCTTCAAAAATCTCTATAGGACCATTTAATTTTAGATTAATCTCATTTATTAGTGATTTAAGTCAAAGAGCTTCTCTTACACCTTCAAACAAGGCCATGTATTCAGCTTCAGTAGATGAATCAGCAACCGACTTTTGCTTCATGGTACTCCATGAAATCAAACAACTTTCAAACATTTTAAATAAATACCTAGTGGTACTTCTGTCAGTTTCATTTCCAGCCCAATTGGAATCTACATATCCTGTAAGAATACTATTAAAATTAGTTTCTTTCTTGAATCTAAGCTTGAGATTAACAGTTCCCTTCAGATATCTAAGAACTCTCTCAAGGCATTGCCATAGTTCCTTATTGTTGTTGTTTGCATACCTGCTTAGAATACTTATTGAAGTACTTAAGTCAGGCCGTGTACATAACATTATGTACATCAAACAACCAACCAAATTTCTACACGGTGCATCACATAGTTCTTCCGATTGCAGAGCCGTATAGTCCAACTTACTTGGGAGGGGAGTACTAACTGAATTACAATCTTCCATATTAAATTTTCTCAATACTCTTTTAATATATGCTGATTGACTAAAACAAATCTCTCCATCAGATCTGTCAATTTTTATGCCAATATAGTGTCTAATTTCCCGTAAGTCGGTCATTTGAAACTTATCATGAAGATAAGATTTAAATTTTGACATTGTATCTAATTTATTTGTTGCAATTACTATTTCATCCACATATAACAGGATATATATATTTCTCGAAATATCTCCCTTATCCAAAATATAAATACACCTATCAACTCCTGAAATCCAACATCCTTCAATACACTTTCAAAGACTTCGAACCAACATCTAGCAGCTTGCTTAAGGCCATATATAGCTTTATTAAGCTTACATACACACTTTTTTCTCATAAGAATGATTCAGGCCTTTTGGAACATTCATGTAGATTTCATCCTTTAGAGTTCCATTTAAAAATGCGGTTTTTACATCCAAATGATGAACCATTAAATCATGTTGATTTGAAAGTGCCAACAAAAATCTAAAACTGGAAATTCGTGCAACTGGTGCAAATTTCTCATCGTAATCAGTCATATATTCTTGAGTAAAACCCCGCGCTACAAGTCTAGCTTTGTACTCTACTAAGTTCCCAAACTCATCTTTTTTAATACTAAATACCCATTTGCAATCAACTATGTTTTTATTATCTGGCTTATGCACTAAGGTCCAAGTATTATTTTGAAAATGAGATATAAGTTCATCCTGTATAGCATTTTCCCAGAAAGATCTGTCCTCACGAAACTTAATCTCTTCAAAGGTATTAGGAATATCATCTATCATCTTCATAAGACATCTTTCTAAAAATCGATATGATAATTTGGGTTTACTTTTAATTCTTTCACTGCGTCTGATTTCTTCTTCCTTTTTATTTTCTTTTAATTTATCACCAGTTTCAACGACTGGATCGGCATTCTCAAGATATGTGGAATTTTCATTGAGTTGCTCATTTAACTCAGAATCAACAGATTCATTATTTTCCACCAAAGGAAAATCCAACTCTTCATTCTCTTTAGTTAAAGATTCATTATTTTGTTCAACAGTAATACTTTGACCATCCGAATGTTTTCCATGTAAAACGCTTGATTTTAGCATGTTTATTTCATCCACCACAACATCTCTTGCTATCATAAATTTCCTCGATTCCTCATTCCATATTTTATAACCATTTGGTTCATATCCAACAAGTATAGCTTTAATTGACCTTTCGTCAAACTTTCTTTTTTGTACTTTATTCAATGCATATACCGTCGAACCAAAAATCTTCAGATATTTTAACATTGGCTATTTGTTATGCCACACCTCAAATGGTGTTTTATTTATCTTTTGCAATGCTCTACTTGAGGATCTGTTAATTAAATAGGTTGATGTTAAAACAGCCTCACCCCAAAAATGTTTATTAAGTTTAGCACCATTGATCATAGATTTTCGGTGATAGTTCGTATCATCCGTTCTGATACACCATTCAACTCTGGAGTATGAGGAACCGTTAAATAATAGCTGATGCCTTTTTCAACACAGAAATCACGCATTTCACCAGAAAGATATTCCCTTCCATTATCGATATACAAATTCACAATTTTTAAATTGAAGTGAGCCTCGCTCTTCGCTACAAAGTCCTTGAAACAGAAAAACACATCCGACTTATAAGTTATTAAATAGGTTACACAGTAATGTGTAATGATCAAGAAAAACTACATAGTAGTTCTTATTATCAATGGTAGTGGGTGTTATTGGGCCACAAACATCGGAATGGACATCAAACACAGGTCGTGTAATATTTTCCTTATTTTTAAATTTTTGAAACTTTAATCTAGATTGCTTGCCATTTATACAAGCCTTGCATAATTCATGATTTAAATCAATATGGCTTAAAATATTAGTATCTTCAAAAAGACTATTTCGCTTTATTTCTAAAAATTTTCCTACGCTTATGTGATCTAATCTTTCATGCCATAATCGATACTCAGCACTATTTGAAATTTTAGACATATATACTTTACTGTTTAATTGAAATTTTATAATAGGTACATTGAACTCTCAGATTCCATTAAAAACCAATTTACCATCCTTGGATACTTTTACACCTCCAGGATTAAATTCAATGATCATACCTGCATCCTGCCTTCTTTACCGATAGTAGGTTGAGTGGAATATCCTTGCAATACAAAACGTTTTGCAAGGTGATTTGGTTTCCGCAGCTCGTAATATTGACAACTCCTTTGGCTGTAGCGTAGATAAACTCTCCGCGTTTGGCAATCTCGATGGGCACATTTGATTGCAAATGGTCATATTTGGAGAACAATGCTGTGCCATTTATTAGGTGGACTGATGCTCCTGAGTCTAGTATAAACTCAGCCTCGTTTGTATTTGAATTGGAAGTTGCATTTCTCAACATGAAGGCAAAACTACGCTCTGGTTGGGTTGCTGCTGCTGTTGCCATCTGAGCCTGCCCTTCCTTTCTTTTGTTTTCGTTAGAATTCTGATTTGGCTGTCTTTTTAAAAAGAAACAATCCTTCTTTAAATGTCCTGGCTTACCACAATGAAAACATTTTGGTTTCGGTGAGAAACTTGGCTTGAACAATTTTTTCTTAAACTTTTGCATTGCATTATTGTTAAATTTTGCATCTTTGAACTCCTTTTTACCTACTGCTTGCAAGACTTTAATACTCGTATCCTTACCAATATTCCGAAGCTTCATTCCTCGGTCAAGAAGTCGTGTTTTTACAAAAGCCAATGTCAAATTATCTTCTGATAGAGTCTCTATTGCCGTTATAACACCATCATAACTGGGTGGAAGAGTTAGAAGTAAATGGGAAATTTTATCCATATCATCTAATTTTGCTCCTGATGCGATAAGTTCGGTAATGAGGTCATCAAATGAATTAAAATGATTCAGGAGTGAAGTGTCACCTTTTAACTCCATGGCTAAAAGTTTTTTTCGCAGAGATAGTTGTGATGCCAAGCTTCTTCTCTCGTAAATTGCATCTAAATTTGCAAAAATCTGCTTAGCAGTGCTCCCACTGTGAAAGATAGAAATGCATAACTTAGGTATTCAATTATTAAACCTTTTGCATTTCGTTCTGCCTTTTTTATCTCATCAGTCACTTTTTCATGCGTTTCATCTATAACCTTCAGAAGATCATGCTCTTCCAGCAACGCTCTCATTCTAAACTTCCTTATTGAATATTTCTCACCGTCAAACGGTTTGATATTTCTTTTCCCTTTATCCATTGTAAGATTCTATCACACAAAAGCAAATTTCACAGCCACAATTTCCAGCAACTTTTTACAGCAATAACGTTTCTCAACAGTAGCACTATCTTGTAACACCGTCCTGCCGCTACGTGGTGATTTGCGGCTAATTTGTCAAAGCGTTTCCAGAAAAAAAAACTCGCGAATTGATTAAATGTATATATGTATGCTGTTGGGACACTCCCAGGTCCCTAGAGCCTTCCACGTAAATCAAGCCGACTTTTATGAACGAAACGCTGAAATCTTTATTTAAATGTTAAGAAAATTATAAAATAGAAGCTTTTCTTGCTTACACTTGTAGTTTGCCGCTCTTTACATTTACTAATGGCATTTGAAACTTTTCTTACACTATTTTCCTATTTAGTGTTGGGTATGACTGCATTAAAGTTAAATTATACAACACCGACTTAATCGACAAATTCAAATTGGGCCTTTACTTCGTGGCTGCATCGTAAGCCTCGTAACATTCCCCACCTCATAATTCTTCTGAGTGTCCACGCCGAGAATTACCATCTCTCACGATGTCCAATTTGGCCAACTTTACTGCGGGTCGAGTAACGAGTCCATCAGGAGTACGTACTACAGCACTCCGGACTTGGCCATCCTTAGCACAATTAACATCCATAATGACTCCTTTTGGCCAAGTGTTTCGCTTGCTCGTCTCATCCACGACCAAAACTAGATCACCTTCTGCAAGCGGAGTTGGGTTCGGATGAAACCATTTCGTCCTTCTTGTTAACGTGGCTAGATATTCTCGAATCCATCTTTTCCAGAAGCGATCTGCCAATTGCCCTGCGATTCGAAACTGCTTTGCTAATCCATGTCCAGTGACTTCCATCGTTCCACGTTCACGCAGACCGCTTGAGTTTCCAACTAAGAAATTATTCGGCGTCAAGGCTTCGGAGTTTTCAGATTCCAAGGGAATATATGTCAACGGTCTTGAGTTCAACGTGTTTTCAACATCCGCAAATGCCCCGCGTAGTACTTCCTCTCTCAGAACGACGTTAAACAGAATCTCCGACAAGATTGACTTAGTTGAACGCACCATGCGTTCCCAAGCGCCGCCCATGTGGGGTGATCCAGGTGGAATAAATGCAAAGGTCATTTGCGGGTACTTACTTTCCACATCCAAAGTCGATATGCGCTCGATCTCCTTTGCCAATACTCTGCTAGCGCCGCGAAAATTTGTTCCATTATCTGATAGCATTTTAATAGGTACCCCTCGCCGCGCAGTAAATAGTTTCAGAGCCAGTAGAAATTAATCCGTAGACAGAGAAGGGACCAATTCCAAATGTACTGCACGAACTGTCATACACATGAATAATACTCCCTATCTTTTCTCTCGTCGTCTTCCAACAGCGACTTCTATTGGTCCGAAGTAATCGACTCCAGTGTACGTGAAGGGCAAGGTATATGGTGATATACGTTCCTTTGGTAGATATCCCATTTCCGGTGGCAGTGGTTGTGCTCGTCTGATGGAACAACTTACACATTTTTTTACAGTTTCCTTGACGAGTGCTCTCAGGCCTGGTATCCAAAAACGTTGCCTAACTTCGTTTACGACTATTTCTCCATGCAGATGGTGAAACTTGCGATGATAATATTCGACTATTAGATACGTCACTTGGTGATGACGTGGAAGTAAAATCGGTCGCTTCACGTCTACTTCTACATTGTCGATAGCTTCGATTCGACCTTGCATCCGAATCACTCCTGACTCGTCAAGATACGGCGAACATTTGAATACGCTGCTTTTCCGGTTTGAGACACGACCATCTTTCTTTAAGCAGCGAATTTCATCTATAAACGTTTCCTCTTGGCAAGCTCGAATAAAGACCGTATCCATTTCGTTTTAGTTCGAGTATTCTTTTCAATTCAGGTCCAGGCTGTCGAACTTGAATATATCGTATGAAATCCAGCACTCGCCTTTGGGCTCCGCGTAGACGTTCCAGCCTACTGAAGCGTAACGGATTTGGCATAATAGAGGCAATAGGTGACGGGTCCGTCCGCACCATATCGGCGTGATAAAGCAGTGTATCATCGGAGCTCACAGCGGTTCCGATTTGTGACGGCCATCTTGACTCGTTCTGCGATAAGAATTCGGGACCAGTAAACCACCTTATCGAGCTGGTCATTTCACAGTTTTTTGTCCATTTGGTTCCTTCGTCCGCCACATTAAGCTCCGAAGGTATCCAGCGCCAATCGACAACCTCCGATCCATCCAGGATTTCTCCGACTCGTACGGCCACGAACTGAGGAAATTTACGAACATCAGACTTTATCCAAAATAAAACATCTTGAGCGTCTGTCCAAAAGATCCGCCTTTCAATCCTGATTGACTCTGTTCTTTGACGCGACAAGGGAGCATCTGATTTCGCCGCCGCGTTCAACCCGCAAGTATGCTACAGCAGCATAGGCATCCAAGCTCGCGTCAACAAATATGTGCAGTTGGACATTTTCAGCAGCCTTTGAGCCATACATGTATCGTGGGATACGCAAATTACTCAGCTTGGACAACGACGATTGCCAAGCTCGCCAGTCATTCTCATCCGAATCTTTAATTGTGTCATCCCAGCTCACACCGGATCTCCAAATGTTCTGAAGGATTATTTTGGCACGAATGTTAAAGAATCCGAGTAGTCCGAGGGGGTCGAAAATTGACATTACTATACTCAGTACCCTACGCTTCGTGTGGGTGCTGGTTACGGAATTCTGCAGCAACTCAGGTTGAATTACGAATGTTAGCATGTCTGACTCGGGAAGCCACCACATGCCCAGAACTTTCCCCTCAAGTTCTTGTTCTGAACCCAGGTATTTCGGGGACGCTGCTGGGCAACTGTTGAAAGATTGAAGGACGCTCTTGGAATTTGATAACCAATTTCTCATTTCAAATCCGCCTTTCGCGTGGATCATCTTGACATTGTTAGCCAGTTGAATCATTTTATCGTCAGTATCCACCGACTCCAGCCAATCGTCGACAAACGTATTCTGACAAATTGTCCTTATAGCATCTGGATAATTGTCACCGAATTGCTCTGCATTTTTCTTCAGTATAAAATTGGCCAGGGATGGGGAACAGGAAGCGCCAAAGGTCATCACTTGCATTACAAAGGTATCCGGAGGGCGATCGTTCTCTCCATTTCGCCATAAGAACTTCTGTACGAACTGGTCGGAGTCACGAACTTTAATTTGGTGAAACATCTCTCGAATATCTCCTGTTGGGACTTGTGCCAGCATCAAAAATCATAATTATTTCTAGTTCTATTCTCTCAGTGTAACCAGCCGCAGCGGTCCACTAATTGCCCGTTATCAGCTGCTCCATATTCTTTGTTTCTCCCAGATTCGCATGCGCTTTGTTGTTCTTTTGTAGTGCATGCAGTTTGGGAGCTTTGGTGGAGCTTCTGCGCAAGCTCTTAGGTTTTAGCACTTGTAATTCGGCATTGTTTTGGTTCGGCCGCGGAATTTGTTTTGGGGTTAAATTGACCCACAATAAATTGAATTATAAAATTGAACCTTGTCTATCAATTCGGTCGCTATCAAAACGCTGATAGCTCAACATTGGTGACCCCGACGTGATCGCGCTCTAATTGATTTGTGATCATTAAAGTGCTTAAAGGAAACCTTGTAAAGGAAAACTTGTTGCTATTGTTTCCATTACATTGCACCTTGCACAAACACAAATTACATAATGGAGTCTGGAGACTTATTTAGTGCCTCGGTTCCTGCAAGCAGGGAAAGGATATTGCGGCGAAGAAATTGCGTTGTGCAAGAAATTCACCGCACTCCAGGATGAGTTAGAGCGATTGAGCTCAGTTGAAGTTGGGAGTGAATTATGCTGGAAGTTCTCCCAGCTTGCCGCTGATGTGCGCTTTGACATTCAGGTGGGAATGGCAAAGCACTCCATAAGGGTACCTGCACACTCCACTTGTTTCGACGGCCCCAATGGTCCCACTGCTTCGTCAATGGCAGAACCAACCATAGCGGTGGTAAAGGTGCAGGATGGTCTGTTGGAAAATCGTCGCTCATGCAGTCAGGATTACCCGCTGGACCGCGACATCCAATCGGGTTCTCGGGATTTGAAGTTGGAACAAACCTTGAACAACGATCACGATAGCCAGGACGTGGGCCATTGCGTCTCATCAGTGCCCCTGCTATCCACCGCTCCCCCCGTGGTCGCTATTTCAATGTCGCATCTGGCAGTTGTCTGCGATGGATTTTCTGAAGCTGCTGAACTTAATCCCTCATCTGGCTCGGGATTTGGATTATTGTCACCGTTGCCGATTAAGTCAGCACCCAGGTCTGACTCCATTCGGAACTCTAGCCTGCACCCTTCCAATGGGGGGAGGTCGTCCGCATCGCTGCTGCCGCCGTTTGCAGCTGCCAAGGTGGCTGCTGCTCCAGCCGTGAAGGCTCCCGATCCTGCAATCGAAAGGTGCGCCTACGCGCAATTTCGGAAAGATGTTTCCTTCCACTCTCGGCACTCTGTTGACGCTTGGCTCGAGCGCTCTCTGGATCTGGATGGACACGGCAGCCTGCAACTGATATTATGGACCTTGAGATCATCAGCATTATTATGTGATGAAGCTGCCCCATGCCCCTAAGGATTTTTGGTTGAAAGATGGAATTCAACGGGGGGAGGATGTTGGGACTTGTGCCAGCATCAAAAATCATAATTATTTCTAGTTCTATTCTCTCAGTGTAACCAGCCGCAGCGGTCCACTAATTGCCCGTTATCAGCTGCTCCATATTCTTTGTTTCTCCCAGATTCGCATGCGCTTTGTTGTTCTTTTGTAGTGCATGCAGTTTGGGAGCTTTGGTGGAGCTTCTGCGCAAGCTCTTAGGTTTTAGCACTTGTAATTCGGCATTGTTTTGGTTCGGCCGCGGAATTTGTTTTGGGGTTAAATTGACCCACAATAAATTGAATTATAAAATTGAACCTTGTCTATCAATTCGGTCGCTATCAAAACGCTGATAGCTCAACATCTCCTGTTACAGCGACAGGGCGTTCTCTGAATCGCAACAGTACTCCTGGCAGGGACACCAACAAATCCGGTCCTTTCATGAGGGTATCATTCAGCGATAGTCCATTCACTTGTGCAGCCGCGTCCCAGACTAGACGTTTCTTTTTCTTGTTGGGGTTAGTTACTACGAATACAGGAATGTACCAAGAACATCGGCTAGTGGCTAACTCACCCCTTTGTAGTTTTCGAATGTAACCCTTTTCAGTGTATTTTTGCATGGTTTCGATCAGGAAATTGCTTAGATCTGGGTCCTTGATCATTTTTGATTCGAGACCCTTAAGATGTTTAAGAGCCATAGGGTAAGAATCAGGCAAGTTTACATTCTCATATCTCCACAACAGACCGGTCTCCCAACGACGTTCATTGGCAATGTATTTTGTAGTGTCGTTCATAATTTTCAGCGACCGCTCGCCTTCCTTGGATCTCAGTGGTTTTAGAGGAACGCTTACGCCAATTGAGTCCAACGAAAAGTACGCCTTTACCGCTTCATCAAGGGTTTGAGTACCACCTAAACACTGGCAAATATGCAGTACTCGTGGAGGAATGATCTCGTCCAGTCCATATCGCCCATAGACAAACCATCCCAGTTTGCATCGCACAGCAACAAGTTCATCATTTTCGGCTTCTCGAACCTCTAGTGGTACGCAAATCTTTATATGGTCCAGTCCAATGATCATTTGAGCTTTGACACCTATATACGTTGACACAGGAACAGATTTAAGGTATTGATGGTTGTTGAGCATTTGGTCGTCTATACTTTGCACTGGCAGGTCCAGATTGCCCACAGTGCGCACACCTTTTATCACATACCTTAAGTGCGGGTGATCACCGGAGGAAACACTGGTACAGACAACCTTTGATTTGGTTTCAGTCTGTGTCAAATCACCGGTCCATTTCAAACAGAGCTGCTCTTCAGGTCCGTCCAAGCCTAACTCATCAGCTAATTGTCGCTCCATCAGAGTACAGGAGGATCCTTCGTCCAGGAGAGCAAAAATATTCACTCTTTTAGTTTTACTATACAAGGTTATGGGTATATAACGGAACAGTACCCGTTTTGTCGATCTGCCATGAAAGAACAGTGCCGACTCTTTTGTTTCTTCCTTTTTGAGTTCCTCCGAATCGACGTCGAGCTTTATCGTAGGGCAGAAGTGCAGAAGCTCATTGTGCAGTAATTTACATCCATCAAAATTACACGGCTTCTTCACTCTGCAATTTCGAGCCTTAATGACTTCAAGTCTAGTCCTGATTGTCATACTAAAAAATCCTTCACATTCAGACAGATCGTGCTCGCCGTCACATACCGGGCACAATGATTTTGTTGGATCTTCAATTTTCTGCTTGTCCTTGCTCGAACCTTCCGCTATATTGTGCACTAGCAAGCGCTCCTTAATATGTCTGCTTCCTTTATCTTTTTCCGTTGTTTGGTAATCGTACGGCGTCACCATTGTAGCACACATTGCTACGCCAAAGAGCCAATTGTCGAAGGTAACTAGATTGCCCCCACCTGCTGCTAAACGATGTCTGCCCCAATCCAGCTTTAGATCACTGGACAGTTTAGCAACCAGTTCACTCAATAGGGTAGAATCGTTTAGGTACTCCTGTAGACCACTGAAAGCATTGTGGCACAATAATTCTGCACAGCGAGTGCTAGTCGTATTACAGACTCCAGGTTGTTCGGTTTGATTGCTGGCTCATCTTTCAGCTTACGTTGTAAACTAGCATGTACGATTCTTCATTGCTAAATCCACATCTTTCCGTCGATTGTTCGTAGTTACTTATAAAAAGCAGCCACTCTTCCGGCTTTCCAGTAAATACAGGTAATTCTCGCGATATGACTTGTCGCGCCGCTACTTGGGCTGGCGTCAACATTGTAGTACATGACCCTGCATGTACGAACTGAGTATTCGAAAACGGCGGCATGTGACCGCCTATTCCACCAGTATTAAATGCTGCACTGTAAGGGTTTGAACCCGCCGTGTTGGGATTGACATTCGGTGTAAGACCTATTCTAGCAGCTGACGGTACAAATCCTGTTGAATTTCCTTGGAATCCAAATTTGGCTGCGTTGTTTTCCATCCATATAGCGGCATTCTGAGGTGGAGCCGTCTGCGCAGCACTATACGATATGCATACAGCCGCGCCCTTGTGTAGTGTGTACAACATCATTTCCCATGTATCCAGCCGTATTCCACATTGGAACTGTTTGTGTTGCATTGCTTGGTATAAATCCGGCTGCGCTCATTGTTGGTGCTGCTTGCACTGCATCGATACTTTGACCGATAACCCTGGTCGGGATTGGACTTCGCGCAGTTCTTTCCTGCATATTAAGAGCTGTTACCCAATGAACATTTCGAGCTATACCCGTGTTCGTGTGATGCTCGAACATCTGTGTAGCATCATTATGTGGTGTAGCACCATTATGTTCAGAAATTTGACGCCACTCTTCACTGGCTGGTAATGCGTCAACAGATCCTGATTCAGATAGTCCTGTATACTACGTCCTCACTCCTTTCACACTCTTGGTAAAGGAATGCTTTCCAGAAGCTGTGCACTCTTGCAGCGTGGTTTTCCGGATGGCAAAGTATTTCAGAATGTTGGGACACTCCCAGGTCCCTAGAGCCTTCCACGTAAATTAAGCCGACTTTTTTGAACGAAACGCTGAAATCTTTATTTAAATGTTAAGAAAATTATAAAATAGCTTTTCTTGCTTACACTTGTGGTTTGCCGCTCTTTACATTTACTAATGGCATTTGAAACTTTTCTTACACTATTTTCCTATTTAGTGTTGGGTATGACTGCATTAAAGTTAAATTATACAACACCGACTTAATCGACAAATTCAAATTGGGCCATTACTTCGTGGCTGCATCGTACGCCTCGTAACATATGCTTTACTTATTCACTGTAGTTGTGTCTGGGCCCATAACCTGTTGGTTTTGTTAATAAATAAGTAATACAATTAAGAGTTGCTGCAAGAGTTGGGGAAACCCAGTAAAAACCCAACTAGACCAAAAAAAAAATTAACATAAGTAACATAAGTTTTAGATAACAAAATAAGATCCATAAGTTTGGAATTAATAACAAAAAAAACTTTTTTTTTTTTTGTTGATTTACTCAGCAAGTCCCAGCTGGCTTCGCAGGGAAATAAACCATGCAGTTGGTAATGGCTTCGTCAGTATATTGGCTAGTTGCAGATCTGTGGGAATATACTTTACACAAATTAGTTTTCTTTCAATTTGCTCTCTTGTAAAATGATATTTAATGTCTATATGCGTTGTTCTCTTATGGCAAGTAGGATTATTTGCAATACTTATACAACCCTGGTTGTCTTCAAAAATCTCTATAGGACCATTTAATTTTAGATTAATCTCATTTATTAGTGATTTAAGCCAAAGAGCTTCTCTTACACCTTCAAACAAGGCCATGTATTCAGCTTCAGTAGATGAAGCAGCAACCGACTTTTGCTTCATGGTACTCCATGAAATCAAACAACTTTCAAACATTTTAAATAAATACCTAGTGGTACTTCTTCTGTCAGTTTCATTTCCAGCCCAATCGGAATCTACATATCCTGTAAGAATACTATTAAAATTAGTTTCTTTCTTGAATCTAAGCTTGAGATTAACAGTTCCCTTCAGATATCTAAGAACTCTCTCAAGGCATTTCCATAGTTCCTTATTGTTGTTGTTTGCATACCTGCTTAGAATACTTATTGAAGTACTTAAGTCAGGCCGTGTACATAACATTATGTACATCAAACAACCAACCAAATTTCTACACGGTGCATCACATAGTTCTTCCGATTGCAGAGCCGTATAGTCCAACTTACTTGGGAGGGGAGTACTAACTGAATTACAATCTTCCATATTAAATTTTCTCAATACTCTTTTAATATATGCTGATTGACTAAAACAAATCTCTCCATCAGATCTGTCAATTTTTATGCCAATATAGTGTCTAATTTCCCGTAAGTCGGTCATTTGAAACTTATCATGAAGATAAGATTTAAATTTTGACATTGTATCTAATTTATTTGTTGCAATTACTATTTCATCCACATATAACAGGATATATATATTTCTCGAAATATCTCCCTTATCCAAAATATAAATACACCTATCAACTCCTGAAATCCAACATCCTTCAATACACTTTCAAAGACTTCGAACCAACATCTAGCAGCTTGCTTAAGGCCATATATAGCTTTATTAAGCTTACACACTTTTTGAAGTGAAACTTCTTTAGGCGCGTAATGGATTTTCGGGGACGGAGTAAAACCGAGTCAGGATCGACACGAAAATGCGAGTACCCCCACCACCGCTCACCGTTCACTGTCCCTCTCTCACCATATGCGCTTGTTGAGGTGGGGGAGCCGCTCACGAACGTTGTCTCTCTTCTCTTCTTTCCTCTCTCTCAGACACCATCGAACTGCGCCACGCCTCAGAATGCTCTCTGGCTAATGGGAAAACAATTATTATGGTGTCGATTTATATCTCACCAGGTAAATCGATTTCTGATATCAAAGATTTTATCCACCATGTGCTTCTGCCATATACAGAGGGTGGTTCGAGGCTATTGAATAAGAATTATCACGAAATTCCTATGATCATTTCGGGAGATTTTAATGTTAATTTCGCGAGGGAAGAATCTGTAGAGTTATTGAACTTTTTCAAAAACACACTCAATTTGGATATTGTTAATGATAGGAACACTAGCACGACTAGACACGGGACAACAATCGATGCAGTTTTTGCACGATTAATTAAGGATTTAAGTGCTCACGTATATATCTCGCACTTTAGTTACCATAACCCAATTATCACGACATTAGGAAATGATATTCATGAAATTGACAATGAAAATGGCACATGATTGGTAAATTGTCATTGTAATTTCTTTGTAATTTTTAATTGTAGTATTGTTATTTATGTAATATTGTATACTTGTGAATAAATTGAAAATTTTTGGAACTATACATTAATCGAACGTCATTCATCTATAAGAAAATATTAGAAAAAGCAAATTCATGCTTCGTCGTTGAATTATTTAACCTCTAATTTTCAAACTAACCTAAGAGAGAAAATAGAGATGATGAAATGAAAATAGAGAGAGAGGAATACTAGAAGTTTCACTTCTGTCTTGCGTAGGCTTGACACACCCTTTTTTTTTCTCATAAGAATGATTCAGGCCTTTTGGAACATTCATGTAGATTTCATCCTTTAGAGTTCCATTTAAAAATGCGGTTTTTACATCCAAATGATGAACCATTAAATCATGTTGATTTGAAAGTGCCAACAAAAATCTAAAACTGGAAATTCGTGCAACAGGTGCAAATGTCTCATCGTAATCAGTCATATATTCTTGAGTAAAACCCTGCGCTACAAGTCTAGCTTTGTACTTTACTAAGTTCCCAAACTCATCTTTTTTAATACTAAATACCCATTTGCAATCAACTATGTTTTTATTATCTGGCTTATGCACTAAGGTTCAAGTATTATTTTGAAAATGAGACTTAAGTTCATCCTGTATAGCGTTTTCCCAGAAAGATCTGTCCTCACGAAACTTAATCTCTTCAAAGGTATTAGGAATATCATCTATCATCTTCATAAGACATCTTTCTAAAAATCGATATGATAATTTGGGTTTACTTTTAATTCTTTCACTGCGTCTGATTTCTTCTTCCTTTTTATTTTCTTTTAATTTATCACCAGTTTCAACGACTGGATCGGCATTCTCAAGATATGTGGAATTTTCATTGAGTTGCTCATTTAACTCAGAATCAACAGATTCATTATTTTCCACCAAAGGAAAATCCAACTCTTCATTCTCTTTAGTTAAAGATTCTTTATTTTGTTCAACAGTAATACTTTGACCATCCGAATCTTTTCCATGTAAAACTCTTGATTTTAGCATTTTTTTTTCATCCACCACAACATCTCTTGCTATCATAAATTTCCTCGATTCCTCATTCCATTTTTTATAACCATTTGGTTCATATCCAACAAGTATAGCTTTAATTGACCTTTCGTCAAACTTTCTTTTTTGTACTTTATTCAATGCATATACCGTCGAACCAAAAATCTTCAGATATTTTAACATTGGCTATTTGTTATGCCACACCTCAAATGGTGTTTTATTTATCTTTTGCAATGCTCTACTTGGGGATCTGTTAATTAAATAGGTTGATGTTAAAACAGCCTCACCCCAAAAATGTTTATTAAGTTGAGCACCATTGATCATAGATTTTCGGTGATAGTTCGTATCATCCGTTCTGATACACCATTCAACTCTGGTATGAGGAACCGTTAAATAATAGCTGATGCCTTTTTCAACACAGAAATCACGCATTTCACCAGAAAGATATTCCCTTCCATTATCGATATACAAATTCACAATTTTTAAATTGAAGTGAGCCTCGCTCTTCGCTACAAAGTCCTTGAAACAGAAAAACACATCCGACTTATAAGTTATTAAATAGGTTACACAGTAATGTGTAATGATCAAGAAAAACTACATAGTAGTTCTTATTATCAATGGTAGTGGGTGTTATTGGGCCACAAACATCGGAATGGACAACAAACATCGGAATGGTCGTGTAATATTTTCGTTATTTTTAAATTTTTGAAACTTTAATCTAGATTGCTTGCCATTTATACAAGCCTTGCATAATTCATGATTTAAATCAATATTGCTTAAAATATTAGTATCTTCAAAAAGACTATTTCGCTTTATTTCTAAAAATTTTCCTACGCTTATGTGATCTAATCTTTCATGCCATAATCGATACTCAGCACAATTTGAAATTTTAGACATAAATACTTTACTGTTTAATTGAAATTTTATAATAGGTACATTGAACTCACAGATTAAATTAAAAACCAATTTACCATCCTTGGATACTTTTACACCTCCAGGATTAAATTCAATGATCATACCTGCATCCTGCATTTTCTTTACCGATAGTAGGTTGTGTGGTTGCAATACAAAACGTTTTGCAAGGTGATTTGGTTTCCGCAGCTGGTAATATTGACAACTCCTTTGGCTGTAGCGTAGATAAACTCTCCGCGTTTGGCAATCTCGATGGGCACATTTGATTGCAAATGGTCATATTTGGAGAACAATGCTGTGCCATTTATTAGGTGGTCTGATGCTCCTGAGTCTAGTATAAACTCAGCCTCGTTTGTATTTGAATTGGAAGTTGCATTTCTCAACATGAAGGCAAAACTACGCTCTGGTTGGGTTGCTGCTGCTGTTGCCATCTGAGCCTGCCCTTCCTTTCTTTTGTTTTCGTTAGAATTCTGATTTGGCTGTCTTTTTAAAAAGAAACAATCCTTCTTTAAATGTCCTGGCTTACCACAATAAAAACATTTTGGTTTCTGTGAGAAACTTTTTTTTTTTTTTTTTTTAAACTTTGCTTTTATTTATTGGATCTTCTCTTAATTTTGAGACTAACAATAAGTTTTCAAATCTTAACATTAACATTTAACTAACAGTAGACTAAGACTGCATTCTGGTTGCACGTTCCTCAAGACGGTCGCTGGGTGGGTAGGTCATTGCGACGAAGTCGTGATTGGTTGCTCAACCTTGTTAGACCTCTCGCCAGGTGGTTAGGGTGCGACAATAGCTTGCTAAAGTACTTTTCCTTCTGTTCTGCGATCACATCTTTGACTGGAAGAATGTTTAAGTCGCGATGTATGTTTTCGTTGCGAACGTACCACGGTGCCCCGGTGATTGTTCTCAAGATCTTCGACTGAGCTCGCTGGACTATGTCAATATTGCTATTGCTGGCATTCCCCCATAACTGGGAGCCGTACATCCATATAGGTTTAAGTATCGAGTTATACAGCAGGACTTTATATTCAAGGCAAAGGGGAGACCGAGCGTTGATAAGCCAATGAAGGCTGCTGGCTTTTAGCTTTAGGTGGGTTCTTTTAGCTTCTATGTGCCGACGCCATGTGAGTCTTCTATCGAGGTGTACTCCTAGATATGTTACCTCGTTTGCTTGCGGGAGTAGGGTGTTGTTTAGCGTAAGGGGTGGGCAGTTTTGCCTATTCAAGGTGAACGTAACGTGCTTGCATTTTTGTTCGTTTAATTTAATTCGCCAGTCTGATAGCCATTTTTCAACATCCACCAGATGAAGAGCTAGTGTTGCACTGATATATCTGCAGCAACTCAGGTTGAATTACGAATGTTAGCATGTCTGACTCGGGAAGCCACCACATGCCCAGAACTTTCCCCTCAAGTTCTTGTTCTGAACCCAGGTATTTCGGGGACGCTGCTGGGCAACTGTTGAAAGATTGAAGGACGCTCTTGGAATTTGATAACCAATTTCTCATTTCAAATCCGCCTTTCGCGTGGATCATCTTGACATTGTTAGCCAGTTGAATCATTTTATCGTCAGTATCCACCGACTCCAGCCAATCTTCGACAAACGTATTCTGACAAATTGTCCTTATAGCATCTGGACAATTGTCACCGAATTGCTCTGCATTTTTCTTCAGTATAAAATTGGCCAGGGATGGGGAAGAGGAAGCGCCAAAGGTCATCACTTGCATTACAAAGTTATCCGGAGGGCGATCGTTCTCTCCATTTCGCCATAAGAACTTCTGTCGGAGTCAACAACAACTGGTCGGAGTCACGAACTTTAATTTGGTGAAACATCTCTCGAATATCTCCTGTTACAGCGACAGGGCGTTCTCTGAATCGCAACAGTACTCCTGGCAGGGACACCAACAAATCCGGTCCTTTCATGAGGGTATCATTCAGCGATAGTCCATTCACTTGTGCAGCCGCGTCCCAGACTAGACGTTTCTTTTTCTTGTTGGGGTTAGTTACTACGAATACAGGAATGTACCAAGAACATCGGCTAGTGGCTAACTCACCCCTTTGTAGTTTTCGAATGTAACCCTTTATATGGTCCAGTCCAATGATCATTTGAGCTTTGACACCTATATACGTTGACACAGGAACAGATTTAACAGGTTGTTGAGCATTTGGTCGTCTATACTTTGCACTGGCAGGTCCAGATTGCCCACAGTGCGCACACCTTTTATCACATACCTTAAGTGCGGGTGATCACCGGAGGAAACACTGGTACAGACAACCTTTGATTTGGTTTCAGTCTGTGTCAAATCACCGGTCCATTTCAAACAGAGCTGCTCTTCAGGTCCGTCCAAGCCTAACTCATCAGCTAATTGTCGCTCCATCAGAGTACAGGAGGATCCTTCGTCCAGGAGAGCAAAAATATTCACTCTTTTAGTTTTACTATACAAGGTTATGGGTATATAACGGAACAGTACCCGTTTTGTCGATCTGCCATGAAAGAACAGTGCCGACTCTTTTGTTTCTTCCTTTTTGAGTTCCTCCGAATCGACGTCGAGCTTTATCGTAGGGCAGAAGTGCAGAAGCTCATTGTGCAGTAATTTACATCCATCAAAATTACACGGCTTCTTCACTCTGCAATTTCGAGCCTTAATGACTTCAAGTCTAGTCCTGATTGTCATACTAAAAAATCCTTCACATTCAGACAGATCGTGCTCGCCGTCACATACCGGGCACAATGATTTTATTGGATCTTCAATTTTCTGCTTGTCCTTGCTCGAACCTTCCGCTATATTGTGCACTAGCAAGCGCTCCTTAATATGTCTGCTTCCTTTATCTTTTTCCGTTGTTTGGTAATCGTACGGCGTCACCATTGTAGCACACATTGCTACGCCAAAGAGCCAATTGTCGAAGGTAACTAGATTGCCCCCACCTGCTGCTAAACGATGTCTGCCCCAATCCAGCTTTAGATCACTGGACAGTTTAGCAACCAGTTCACTCAATAGGGTAGAGTCGTTTAGGTACTCCTGTAGACCACTGAAAGCATTGTGGCACAATAATTCTGCACAGCGAGTGCTAGTCGTATTACAGACTCCAGGTTGTTCGGTTTGATTGCTGGCTCATCTTTCAGCTTACGTTGTAAACTAGCATGTACGATTTCTAAACGTCCATACAACATTCTTAGAGTACCGATCGCATATGGTACCATGGCTGGAACCATGAGTTTTCCTCGTACCGCTTCGAGAGCAGCTCCTTTAAGGCACTTTTGAAGTCTGATAAGATTTTCTTCATTGCTAAATCCACATCTTTCCGTCGATTGTTCGTAGTTACTTATAAAAAGCAGCCACTCTTCCGGCTTTCCAGTAAATACAGGTAATTCTCGCGATATGACTTGTCGCGCCGCTACTTGGGCTGGCGTCAACATTGTAGTACATGACCCTGCATGTACGAACTGAGTATTCGAAAACGGCGGCATGTGACCGCCTATTCCACCAGTATTAAATGCTGCACTGTAAGGGTTTGAACCCGCCGTGTTGGGATTGACATTCGGTGTAAGACCTATTCTAGCAGCTGACGGTACAAATCCTGTTGAATTTCCTTGGAATCCAAATTTGGCTGCGTTGTTTTCCATCCATATAGCGGCATTCTGAGGTGGAGCCGTCTGCGCAGCACTATACGATATGCATACAGCCGCGCCCTTGTGTAGTGTGTACAACATCATTTCCCATGTATCCAGCCGTATTCCACATTGGAACTGTTTGTGTTGCATTGCTTGGTATAAATCCGGCTGCGCTCATTGTTGGTGCTGCTTGCACTGCATCGATACTTTGACCGATAACCCTGGTCGGGATTGGACTTCGCGCAGTTCTTTCCTGCATATTAAGAGCTGTTACCCAATGAACATTTCGAGCTATACCCGTGTTCGTGTGATGCTCGAACATCTGTGTAGCATCATTATGTGGTGTAGCACCATTATGTTCAGAAATTTGACGCCACTCTTCACTGGCTGGTAATGCGTCAACAGATCCTGATTCAGATAGTCCTGTATACTACGTCCTCACTCCTTTCACACTCTTGGTAAAGGAATGCTTTCCAGAAGCTGTGCACTCTTGCAGCGTGGTTTTCCGGATGGCAAAGTATTTCAGAATGTTGGGACACTCCCAGGTCCCTAGAGCCTTCCACGTAAATTAAGCCGACTTTTTTGAACGAAACGCTGAAATCTTTATTTAAATGTTAAGAAAATTATAAAATAGCTTTTCTTGCTTACACTTGTGGTTTGCCGCTCTTTACATTTACTAATGGCATTTGAAACTTTTCTTACACTATTTTCCTATTTAGTGTTGGGTATGACTGCATTAAAGTTAAATTATACAACACCGACTTAATCGACAAATTCAAATTGGGCCATTACTTCGTGGCTGCATCGTACGCCTCGTAACATATGCTTTACTTATTCACTGTAGTTGTGTCTGGGCCCATAACCTGTTGGTTTTGTTAATAAATAAGTAATACAATTAAGAGTTGCTGCAAGAGTTGGGGAAACCCAGTAAAAACCCAACTAGACCAAAAAAAAAAATTAAAATAAGTAACATAAGTTTTAGATAACAAAATAAGATCCATAAGTTTGGAATTAATAACAAAAAAAACTTTTTTTTTTTGTTGATTTACTCAGCAAGTCCCAGCTGGCTTCGCAGGGAAATATTCGGAGGGAATCCATGCAGTTGGTAATGGCTTCGTCAGTATATTGGCTAGTTGCAGATCTGTGGGAATATACTTTACACAAATTAGTTTTCTTTCAATTTGCTCTCTTGTAAAATGATATTTAATGTCTATATGCGTTGTTCTCTTATGGCAAGTAGGATTATTTGCAATACTTATACAACCCTGGTTGTCTTCAAAAATCTCTATAGGACCATTTAATTTTAGATTAATCTCATTTATTTGTGATTTAAGCCAAAGAGCTTCTCTTACACCTTTAAACAAGGCCATGTATTCAGCTTCAGTAGATGAAGCAGCAACCGACTTTTGCTTCATGGTACTCCATGAAATCAAACAACTTTCAAACATTTTAAATAAATACCTAGTGGTACTTCTTCTGTCAGTTTCATTTCCAGCCCAATCGGAATCTACATATCCTGTAAGAATACTATTAAAATTAGTTTCTTTCTTAAATCTATACTTGAGATTAACAGTTCCCTTCAGATATCTAAGAACTCTTTCAAGGCATTTTCTCAATACTCTTTTAATATATGCTGATTGACTAAAACAAATCTCTCCATCAGATCTGTCAATTTTTATGCCAATATAGTGTCTAATTTCCCGTAAGTCGGTCATTTGAAACTTATCATGAAGATAAGATTTAAATTTTGACATTGTATCTGATTTATTTGTTGCAATCCACATATAACAGGATATATATATTTCTCGAAATATCTCCCTTATCCAAAATATAAATACACCTATCAACTCCTGAAATCCAACATCCTTCAATACACTTTCAAAGACTTCGAACCAACATCTAGCAGCTTGCTTAAAGCCATATATAGCTTTATTAAGCTTACATACACACTTTTTTCTCATAAGAATGATTCAGGCCTTTTGGAACATTCATGTAGATTTCATCCTTTAGAGTTCCATTTAAAAATGCGGTTTTACATCCAAATGATGAACCATTAAATCATGTTGATTTGAAAGTGCCAACAAAAATCTAAAACTGGAAATTCGTGCAACTGGTGCAAATGTCTCATCGTAATCAGTCATATATTCTTGAGTAAAACCCTGCGCTACAAGTCTAGCTTTGTACTTTACTAAGTTCCCAAACTCATCTTTTTTAATACTAAATACCCATTTGCAATCAACTATGTTTTTATTATCTGGCTTATGCACTAAGGTCCAAGTATTATTTTGAAAATGAGACTTAAGTTCATCCTGTATAGCATTTTCCCAGAAAGATCTGTCCTCACGAAACTTAATCTCTTCAAAGGTATTAGGAATATCATCTATCATCTTCGTAAGACATCTTTCTAAAAATCGATATGATAATTTGGGTTTACTTTTAATTCTTTCACTGCGTCTGATTTCTTCTTCCTTTTTATTTTCTTTTAATTTATCACCAGTTTCAACGACTGGATCGGCATTCTCAAGATACACTCCGTTTCACTTGAATAGCACACCCAATTTTTCATAATTACTTGTTCATCTCTCAACAATTGCTTGATCTAATGCAATGATTGTTGCTCTTTTTAATTCGTATCCTTATCTACTCTCTTTAAACAAAAATTGGAAGTCTGAAAATGTAACGTTTAAGTTTACCATAATTTTCTTTTCAACTTGCTTCAATAACTGGCACCTTTTTTGTTTCACTTGAATAGCACATTTTAGATTTAGTGTCATTTCAGCAGCCAAGGAGATTGAATCATAAACGTTTTTTGATTAATTTGTGAATTTTAAACATAGTTTAATCATTTTGTGCAACTAGGGGTCGTGGAACGTCACTAAGTCACAAAGAACCGATCCAAATACAAAGCTATATTTATTGTGACCATTATGTAGCCAATATTGCGAAAAAAGCTAGAAGAAGCAGAAAAGTCGTATACAATTTTATCAACAACAAATTAAACTATGGAAAAAATATAAAAGGTCGCAAAAGTAATGTCCTTAGCGGCACAGATAAAGGTGCGATTCTGCGGGAAGCCTCGAATTCTTATGACTCCGTGAGCAAGATAAGGGAAAAAGCAGGTGTTGACGCGAGCAAAACTACCGTTTGGCGAGTTATTTTGAAAGCTAAACATCTTAAGCGTTTGAAACTTAACAAAAAAACCACCGCTTAACCCCAATCGAAAGGAAGCACGAAGTTGACCTTTTGCCGCGTCAATATGTCATGGTCCTTACAATACAGCCTTAATTGTTAATTTAATTTAGGTTTTGTTACTTTTCTTATATTTAAAATTGATTACACTATAAAAAGAAACTTAAACATCAGTGAGTTTTCTTTTTGGTTAAAAGATTTCAAGATTTGAAATTGCATATAAAAGTGTGCTATTCAAGTGAAACGCAGTGTATGTGGAATTTTCATTGAGTTGCTCATTTAACTCAGAATCAACAGATTCATTATTTTCCACCAAAGGAAAATCCAACTCTTCATTCTCTTTAGTTAAAGATTCATTATTTTGTTCAACAGTAATACTTTGACCATCCCAATTTTTTTCCATGTAAAACTCTTGATTTTAGCATTTTTTTTTCATCCACCACAACATCTCTTGCTATCATAAATTTCCTCGATTCCTCATTCCATATTTTATAACCATTTGGTTCATATCCAACAAGTATAGCTTTAATTGACCTTTCGTCAAACTTTCTTTTTTGTACTTTATTCAATGCATATACCGTCGAACCAAAAATCTTCAGATATTTTAGCATTGGCTATTTGTTATGCCACACCTCAAATGGTGTTTTATTTATCTTTTGCAATGCTCTACTTGGGGATCTGTTAATTAAATAGGTTGATGTTAAAACAGCCTCACCCCAAAAATGTTTATTAAGTTGAGCACCATTGATCATAGATTTTCGGTGATAGTTCGTATCATCCGTTCTGATACACCATTCAACTCTGGTATGAGGAACCGTTAAATAATAGCTGATGCCTTTTTCAACACAGAAATCACGCATTTCACCAGAAAGATATTCCCTTCCATTATCGATATACAAATTCACAATTTTTAAATTGAAGTGAGCCTCGCTCTTCGCTACAAAGTCCTTGAAACAGAAAAACACATCCGACTTATAAGTTATTAAATAGGTTACACAGTAATGTGTAATGATCAAGAAAAACTACATAGTAGTTCTTATTATCAATGGTAGTGGGTGTTATTGGGCCACAAACATCGGAATGGACAACAAACATCGGAATGGTCGTGTAATATTTTCCTTATTTTTAAATTTTTGAAACTTTAATCTAGATTGCTTGCCATTTATACAAGCCTTGCATAATTCATGATTTAAATCAATATTGCTTAAAATATTAGTATCTTCAAAAAGACTATTTCGCTTTATTTCTAAAAATTTTCCTACGCTTATGTGATCTAATCTTTCATGCCATAATCGATACTCAGCACAATTTGAAATTTTAGACATAAATACTTTACTGTTTAATTGAAATTTTATAATAGGTACATTGAACTCACAGATTAAATTAAAAACCAATTTACCATCCTTGGATACTTTTACACCTCCAGGATTAAATTCAATGATCATACCTGCATCCTGCATTTTCTTTACCGATAGTAGGTTGTGTGGTTGCAATACAAAACGTTTTGCAAGGTGAATTGGTTTCCGCAGCTGGTAATATTGACAACTCCTTTGGCTGTAGCGTAGATAAAATCTCCGCGTTTGGCAATCTCGATGGGCACATTTGATTGAGAACTACAGCGTTCTGAAGGCAAAACTACGCTCTGGTTGGGTTGCTGCTGCTGTTGCCATCTGAGCCTGCCCTTCCTTTCTTTTGTTTTCGTTAGAATTCTGATTTGGCTGTCTTTTTAAAAAGAAACAATCCTTCTTTAAATGTCCTGGCTTACCACAATAAAAACATTTTGGTTTCGGTGAGAAACTTTTTTTTTTTTTTTTTTAAACTTTGCTTTTATTTATTGGATCTTCTCTTAATTTTGAGACTAACAATAAGTTTTCAAATCTTAACATTAACATTTAACTAACAGTAGACTAAGACTGCATTCTGGTTGCACGTTCCTCAAGACGGTCGCTGGGTGGGTAGGTCATTGCGACGACGTCGTGATTGGTTGCTCAACCTTGTTAGACCTCTCGCCAGGTGGTTAGGGTGCGACAATAGCTTGCTAAAGTACTTTTCCTTCTGTTCTGCGATCACATCTTTGACTGGAAGAATGTTTAAGTCGCGATGTATGTTTTCGTTGCGAACGTACCACGGTGCCCCGGTGATTGTTCTCAAGATCTTCGACTGAGCTCGCTGGACTATGTCAATATTGCTATTGCTGGCATTCCCCCATAACTGGGAGCCGTACATCCATATAGGTTTAAGTATCGAGTTATACAGCAGGACTTTATATTCAAGGCAAAGGGGAGACCGAGCGTTGATAAGCCAATGAAGGCTGCTGGCTTTTAGCTTTAGGTGGGTTCTTTTAGCTTCTATGTGCCGACGCCATGTGAGTCTTCTATCGAGGTGTACTCCTAGATATGTTACCTCGTTTGCTTGCGGGAGTAGGGTGTTGTTTAGCGTAAGGGGCGGGCAGTTTTGCCTATTCTAGGTGAACGTAATGTGCTTGAATTTTTGTTCGTTTACTTTAATTCGCCAGTCTGATAGCCATTTTTCAACATCCACCAGATAAAGAGCTAGCTGCGCAGTTGCTTGCATCGGGCATTTTGAGCGGCTAAGAATAGCTGTATAATCAGCAAACGTAGATGTTGTTAGTCGTGTGCTTGTCGGGATGTCTGCTGTGTAGAGAACATATAATGTTGGTCCGAGTACACTTACTTGAGGAACTCCAGCTCCAACAGTGAATTCGTCAGATATATCAGTGTTGCACCTCACAGCAAATTTTCTGTCGTAAAGGTAAGACTCTAAAAGCTTGTGGGTATTACAAGGGAGCATTGTCTTGATCTTGTACATTAGACCTTCTAGCCAGACTCTATCAAATGCTTGAGAGACATCTAGAAATATTGCGGTACAGTACTCGCGTTTTTCGAATACATTCCGAATTTCTGCTGTTATCCGGTTGACCTGCTCAATTGTTCCGCGCTTTTCACGAAACCCAAACTGATGTGACGGGATTCCTTCCTTGGTCCTTAGGTATGTGTTTATTCGAGTCAGAATGCATTTCTCAAAGAGTTTAGATAAGCATGAAAGTAGGCTTATAGGTCTATACGACGTGGGAATTGTGTGGTCTTTTCCCGGCTATGCTATCATTATTATAATTGACTTTTTCCATCTCGCTGGAAAGTGGCCAAGTTTTGCGATGGCATTGAAGAGCTGGGTGATAGTGCAGACGGCGCTATATGGAAGCTCAATGATCATTTTGGGAGTTATGAGGTCGCAGCCTGGTGATTTTTTCGGATTTAGTTGGTTTTGGATGATATTAGCGATTTCGTTTGGACGAAACTCGATTGGTTCATGTTGAAGCTGAGGCTCATATGGTAAAGTCGGCAAAGTAAAGGCACTAGTGGCCGGATTTGGTTGGAAGATATTTTTAAGGTGATTGGCAAACGTGCTGGCTCTGTCTGCATCTGTCTGCCTGTGGGATTTCTAATAGGCATCACGGTTTCTTTCGGTGAGCTTAGAGTTGGGTGAGCTCTCCATAGTGAGTGTTTTGTACTAGAAGTTGACAATTGCTCTATATTGCGGCGGTGGACATAAGCTTCTTCTTGCTGTAGGGCTTTAGTAAGTTGACGTGAGGCATTTCTAAAGCTTTGCTTAGCAGATGGCGATCTGTGGAATTGCCACTCGCGACGTAGACGCCGCTTTTCGAGGACGAGCTGTTCGATTTGTAGATTTGTCTTTTTATTGCTTTGTGTAAAATATAGTTTGCGATGTTGAGGCTCGAGCTGCAGAGACGAGTACAGACTCAAGTGAATTAACAAAGCTGTCTACGGTGGCTTCATCGTGGAGATGAGGACTTAGCTCAATGTGTGAGCTGATATATTTTCTGTACTTAACCCAATTGGTTTTCTGTGAGGTCAATTTTAATGGTTGTTCCAATGTTCCTGGATGTCGCAGTAGAATGAACAGGACAGGCGAGTGATCAGATGAAAGATCCGATAGGCAATTGGCGCTTATCAGATTTTTAGGGATGTTTTTGGTAATCGCAGTCTATTAAATAGGGTAGTTTCCTTGTATATCCTCGTAGTTGAAAATTTTATTTGTTTGTAAGGTGTGTTTCCGAAAGCAGCATTACATCGATATGATTGTCGAGTAGGAATTGAGCTAACTCAAGTTTATGTTGCGAAACGCCGTTAGCGTTCCACGTAGATATCCGTAGGGAAGCCATTATTTGGATTGTTGTGAAACCAGCATTTGAATCAATAGATTTTGGTTTCGCATTAAATCTTGCATAGTAGTGCGCATAAACGACATAAATTCCGTCAGGCTTTGTTGTAGGCTGTATATCATAGCTTCAAAGTAGCTTTTTGGCTGCTCTGTTGGTTGATGTTGCTGAGCCGTGTTCGGTTCTTGGTATGCTGATTGCAGAGATGAGCTTCTTGAGGCAGGTGTCGCCAGTCCTGATTTTAAGGCGCTTGCGTATGTCACATTTTTGTCAGAGTTAATGGATCCTAGTGAGGATCTGGCTGCAGTCGAGAAGAAGACTTCAGGGTTTGATCTGGACGCCGTGAACTGTCCATTTTGGGTGCGGGCAGCTATTCCTTTCTGGTGGATGCGACTTTTCAGCTCCTTTTAGACTGGGCATCCTCTATAATTAGCAGTGTGATTGCCACCGCAGTTGCCGCACTTTTTCGAGTTGCTGTCATCTTTGCTCGCTGGGCAGTGTGCGGAGTCATGAAGCTCTCCGCAAACTACACACACCGGGCGCAGTTTACAGTATGACCTTGTATGGCCATATTCCTGGCAGTTCGCACATTGTACCGGACCATTGCGTTTGTGCGGTTCCTCAACTGTAATTCTGCGGTGCAGCAGGTACTGAAGATTGTATATTGGGTGCACTTCGTATTTCTTCAGGAGCTTGGTTTCTGGTTCGAGCTCAACCTTAAAGAGTGGCTGCGGCGCTCTATCCCTGTTAAGGATATTAAAGACTGTCTTGGCGCTAAAACCCTTCTCCTGTAGCGCCTTTTTTATCTCTGCAGGCGTTATTTCGGGCTCTATGCCCTTAAGTACGACTTGCAAGCCCTTGCTGCTTTTTAGCTGATACGTGTAAAAGTTCTTTTTATTCTCGGTAAGATATTTTGATAATACTCTGTAGTTATCTTCAGACTTCATTTGAACTTTTGTTTCTCGAATGTTGCCCTTTTCAAGGGGTATTATGTGGAAGTTATCCTTACCAAAAAGCTCAATAATTTTGTTGACAAGAACATTGGAACTTTTTTCGCGTATATAGATAGGCGGAGGTTTTGGCTTCCTTTTCTCAACTTCAGTGGATTCGACCGCCTCAACCTCATCGGCGTCTGCCAAGATTTTAAATCGGTTTGAGTTAGTGGGCGTTTCTTTTGCTGCTAGGCTAGCATTGCCACGGGTTATTTTGCGTTTGGAATTCAGGGGGCTCAGCTTCCTTTTGATTTGGATGTAGCGATCCATGCCAGTCTGCACAGCCGGCTTAATATAGTCATTGTTTTTGTTTTGGTTTTCGGGCAGCGCGGACGTATTACTATTTGCGCTGCTAGCTGATGACGTCGTTAAACGCGCTGTCGATACAGTTGCGGTTGTTGTTACTGTTGCCGTTGTCAAAGAAATTGAGGTGCTAGTTACTGCACTCTTTGGCTGCAGAGACATCGATGGTATCGAGGGGGAGCAGGAACGCGCTCTCTCGCTCTCTACGTTTAAGAATTCGGTCAAGTTGGGGGTAATTGACCGCGCTTGATCAGAGCTTGCATGGTTTTCGGTTGCTTTAAAAGAGAAGTACGCATTGTTTCTTTGTACTGAGAGCCGTCTCTCGTCTTGCTCACGTTGACGTTGTGTGCGAACGTCGTTTAAGCTCATTGCAGTCGAGGTTGATTTAGTTTGAGTTTTAAGAGTTGTGTTTTATATTAATTAGTTAATTAATTAATCAATATAAACATTAGCGATTTCATCGCAAAAAGCGTCTTTTCGCGTTAATGTAGATTTCTTAGACCAGTCACTGCACTTTTATGATTTTATTGAATATTTTTTCCCGGAGCACAATAAAAAAAAAACACGTCTGCATGCGACGACAGTCGAACAAACTTCCCAATTGTTATATTAAAAACTACTTTTTCATTCACTAATTAAGAACTATGCCAAATCCATCGTTAATTTAAGTGACTCAAACAATAAATTGTATTTCCATCATCATCAAACCATGAACCGACTACTCATCATCAGGTGATCAATGGATGGACACCTTAACTTATATGACGGACATTAAATTATTTTATACCCTTGCAGAGTGTATATTAGGGTGGGTCGAATTCCAACAAGTTCTTCAAATCGAATTCTAATAGTGCGGAAAACTTGCTACGGAATACTACAAGCATTTTGCAAAAAAAAATTTTGAAATCGGTCAATATCTTCTGTTCGCGCATCGCACTTAAAGTTTCGAAAAATTTTCGAAAATGCCGTTTTTCAAAACTTCTTAAAAGTACGATTTAGTCGCAATTTTCCAAAGTTTTACTTATTATTATATTTATTTTGAATCATTTAAAAGGTTTTTTCGTAATTAGGTAAATCAATAGTGGTTTTAAGAATTTAAAATAAATAAGTTTTTAGTACAAATTTCATGCATTCCGATTGTTTTTCACGCTCAGCTTTCCCCAGGATCAACGACGAGGACGTAGTGAAAAATCTGATCCCATTTTTTTTATTGCTATTTTTTTATTTGTTTTTAATGATTTTTTTTTATTTTTTTAATGATTTATATATTTTTTTTTGATTTTTTTTAGATTTTTTAAAATTTTTTTTGTTGTTTTTTTTTTTAAATTTTCTTTTTGTTTTTCGATTTTGTTTTATTTGTCTGTTGTATACTGGGACTTGTTCTTAAATTTAGGCAAACTGCAACGAGAATATAAAGTTGAGCGTAACTAATTCACTGGTTTTTATGAACACTGATGACGTAAAGCTATGCCTTCAGTATAAATTCAGTAGCGCCCACTAGCGTCTAGACTTTAATCCGATTTGGATATATTTCAATATTGGGGTTTAGCAAATAACCAAAGCTTAATGGATCGAAATGTAAACTCATGTCATTTTATCGATCTAGTCCCTACTAGGCTATGTTGATTAGTAAAAGTCTACTACGATAAGAGGGGAGGTAAAGATTTGCATCCCAATTAAGTCCCCTAAGAGCGAACGTCAGGAATTTTTTTTGTACAGGACTCCAGACACACGATCCATGCTCAAAAATCGGACGGTCCAATGATGTATATAACGTTTTAGTTATGTATGGGTCATTAAATTCTTTTGACCATCTTTTAATAAAACCAAGCACACCCATATCTTTATTAACCATGGTATGGTCGGTAAATTTAAGTCTCAAATCTAATAGGACACCTAGATCGTTCCATAGAGAAAGTACATAGCCTAGTAGGGACTAGATCGATAAAATGACATGAATTTAAAAAACCTTTTAAATGATTCAAAATAAATATAATAATAAGTAAAACTTTGGAAAATTGCGACTAAATCGTACTTTTAAGAAGTTTTAAAAATTCGGTATTTTCGAAAATTTTTCGAAACTTTAAGTGCGAACAGAAGATATTGACCGATTTCAAAATTTTTTTTGCAAAATGCCTGTAGTATTCCGTAGCAAATTTTCCGCACTATTAGAATTCGATTTGAACAACTTGTTGGAATTCGACCCACCCTAGTGTATATATATTCTTGACTTAATACTTTATATTCAACTTATACGATCTACGATTGATCGGAAATGTCATAACTTGGTTGTTTTTCAAGTTAGAAGGATGGGAGTTTCAATGGTTTCCTCTTTGGGCAAAAAAATTCAATATGCCAAATTTTATAAGGATCGGCCGACTATATGCGATCCGCTTTATACTTAATAATATAAGATGCGTGGCGCATTGGCTTATCTGGCGCAGATTGGCTTATAATTTGACCCAATAATTTAAATGATTCAAAATAAATATAATAATAAGTAAAACTTTGGAAAATTGCGACTAAATCGTACTTTTAAGAAGTTTTGAAAATTCGGTATTTTCGAAAATTTTTCGAAACTTTAAGTGCGAACAGAAGATATTGACCGATTTCAAAATTTTTTTTGCAAAATGCCTGTAGTATTCCGTAGCAAGTTTTCCGCACTATTAGAATTCGATTTGAACAACTTGTTGGAATTCGACCCACCCTAGTGTATATATATTCTTGACTTAATACTTTATATTCAACTTATACGATCTACGATTGATCGGAAATGTCATAACTTGGTTGTTTTTCAAGTTAGAAGGATGGGAGTTTCAATGGTTTCCTCTTTGGGCAAAAAAATTCAATATGCCAAATTTTATAAGGATCGGCCGACTATATGCGATCCGCTTTATACTTAATAATATAAGATGCGTGGCGCCACCTAGCGGACTGCGACTCAACTGCAAGGGTATATAAACTTCGGCTCCGCTCAAAGTTAGCTTTCCTTTCTTGTTTTTTTTTTTAATTTTCACTTCATAGTTTGCAGTGTATTTCTATCGCACAGGTTTTTTTATAACCAAAAAAAAATTTTAGAATGAGCTTGAATTTTGAGGGAAACCCTTCAAAATAGAGTACCACATGGCTAATCAAAAACTAATAACGAAACCAAATATTCCCAAGCCACTGCTGAAACCACCACAAGTCTGCCCGACCGACTGCCCCGGACCCCTCGACTCTGCGGCATGCAATTGCGTATGCATGAAGTCGAAGACCAGCCTAAGAAAATAGCAGCAGATAACAAGCGTGGGAGGCACGACCGCCACCTGCGCCTTCGAGGGAGCTTCAGCGTAGCCAAACCGGCGACGACCAGCTGACGTGGAAGGCAGAAAGAGGAACCAACCAAGCTGGAAACAAAATTTTGTTTTCCCATGCACGGCGTTGCATAATTTTTTTTTCATAGCACTGCGATGCATATTTTTTTTATACATATAATATAATATTTTGTAAAATTGAGGGGAACTTTTTCTGCCGATTAGACGTGTGGCCCGTAAAGCCATGCAAAAAACTAGGTAGGAAGTTTGTTAATTTAAATGCTCAGTAATGCGATAAGTAAATTTTCAATAGAAGATGATAATAATTTAAAAACAAGAATGGAAAGCTAACTTCGGGCGGAGCCGAAGTTGATATACCCTTGCATATTATTAGATATATATTATTAGATATATAGAAGATCGTATATAGTCGGCCGATCCTTATGAAATTTGGCAAGTCAGATTATTTTGTCCAAAATAGAATCTGTACCAAGTCCCATCTTTCTAACTTAAAAAACACCAAAGTTATGCCAATTCCGATCGTTGTATGACGGCTATAGGATATAGTCGGCCGATCCTTATGAAATTTTGTACATAAGATATGTTGGTCAAATATAACATGTGTGGAAAGTCCCAACCCTCTATCTTAAAAAACAACGAAGTTATGGCATTTCCGATCAATCAGTTATATGGCAGCTATAGGATATAGTCAACCGATCCCGGCCGTTCCGACTTATGTACTACCTGCAAGGAAAATAAGGATGTGTGCAAAGTTTCAACTCTATAGCTCTAAAACTGAGAGACTAGTTTGCGTAGAAACCGACAGACGGACGGACAGACGGACCGACGGACATGCTTATATCGACTCAGGAGGTGATCCTGATCAAGAATATATATACTTTATAGGGTTGGAGATGTCTCCTTCACTGCGTTGCACACTTTTGACCAAAATTATAATACCCTCTGCAAAGGTATAAAAAACACTTTATACACATAAAATTAAAGTATATGCAAAACACACCAAAATGACTTTGGACATAAAAACAGTGGATTCCACTGCCAATGTCATCAACAAGGTAGAATCTAGCAACATAAATCTATATTGGGTACATATACTCTTAATAATCATGTGCGCCAATTTCTTTTACAAAATTTACAAGCTGCATACTAATTGTCTGAAAAAAAGATATATGAGCCGGGGAAATGACCTGGATAAAATATAAGCAGCACAATAACTAAAAATTTTAAAAAAATTAATAAATAAAAACATCACAAACAAAAATAATTACACATAAATGTTAAAACCTAAAATCTCAGAAAATGAAATAATAAAAAACAAATATAAAAATATTTCAATATATTCTTCTTACTAAGTATGGATAAACTATAGGCATGGAATGGAACAAATTGTATGGGGAATTATAAAACATTAAAACTAAGTTTGACCGATCGTACAAATCACTAACTCAGAATAAACCTATCCAAAAGAACACGGCTAGGAAGCATGTTTAAATATTAGTAGAGTGCTATAATGAAGCGCGAATGCTAATACATGATCACAGGGAAAGATTTATTCAAGATCATTGGTCACAGGTATCGAAACTATTGATACGACTACAATCTAATTTAATATTTCTTAAACAAAAGTTCAGTTTGGAACTATTGGTACACACTGTTCTAAACACTTCAATAGCAGTTAACACTGCACCTGACCCGGATCAACAGAAACGAACGAATCGGAGTCAGAAGAGCTTCCCGAAGTAAACCTCAAAATAAAAGATAAAGATTTGAATAATCTTACAATTCCGGCGGTATACACTGATCTGGACAATTCAACAGATTCAGATACTAGAGTAGATAGAGTGTAATAGAAAACAAAATAAGTAACAATATCACAATGGCTCAATCAAATATTGATTTTATTTAACAATTCATTTAACAAGTTTCATTGAGGCTTTACAAATAATAGAATCAATAAAAGGCGATCACGAAGAATTAGCGGTATCCATAGTGAAAACAAAGCTAAAAGGGGTCGCCAGAAATCTAATCGGTAATGAAACAACAATTACTGAAGTGATTTCCAGACTAAGAGGCAACGTCAAAGGCGAAACTGTTGAAGTATCAGCGAAGCTGATAAACCTACAGCAGCGCAATAAAACTGCTAACCAATATACACAAGAAATTGAGCAGATGACGAAAGCCTTAGAAGGCGCATATATAGCAGATGGTTTACCTTTAGAGCTAGCCAGAAGTTATTCCACGCAGCATGCAGTCAAAGCAATGACTAAAAATTGCACAATCGATAAGGTAAAACTTATCATGCAAGCTGGCACCATTAGTACTATGAACGATGCCGTTTCCAAATTTGTCAATAGTTGCACTGAAGGACAGTCAAACACCGTCCTATATTACAAGAATTATCCACAGCGCGGCTCAAATCGCGGACGTGGAAATTATAGAGGTAATTTTCGTGGTAATCACAATAACTACAACAACAATAACAATTACCAAAATAACAATAGAGGACGAGGCCAATATAGAGGAAACCAAAATACTAAGAGGTCAGATTTCACACCATTAATCTCAGCCAAAATATATTTGTTTCGTTTTTCAATGTAGCTACAGGATAAAAACTTATCTTTTTAATAGACAAAGGTGCAGACATTTCCATTTTAAAAGAAACTTCGGATAACTTCCAAAACATCCAAGATGATTACATCATAGACATAAAAGGCATGGGTCAAGAAATAACCAAATCCCAAGGTTTAGTTTCTATAAAGATACAGACAACTAAATACATAATTCCACACGATTTTTATATCCTAAATTCACATTTCCCAATTCCATGCGATGGAATAATAATCATCGACTTTATTAAAAAATACAACTGTCCATTAGACTTCAAGCCATCTGCAGATTGGCTTATAATTTGACCCAATAATTTAAAAATTCCAATTAGGGTACAAATAGCTCATAGTGCTGGCAATAACTAAATACTTCTGAGAGCAGGATCCCAAGTTGTTCGGAAAATTTAACTTAATTCGAAAGAAGACAGTGTACTGTTTCTAAAGCAAGTATATTTTTAATAGCGGCCAATTTACCAAATTAATTTAAATTTTAGTTTAACCCCTCAAAATGCAGTGGCCGACCCACTAAGTAACGAATATACAAGTAATGTTACGCGATAAGGTTTATACTACTTGCCGAATTCAACACTGGATGTAAATGCAGTGCGAGAAGTTTAGTGTAATATATGCACCATATCGACTAGAATTTGGGTGGTAATTTGCTGTTGCGGGTACGAGAACCACCTTGGTAACCTTACCCCGCCGAAAATTCTAAAGTAAGTTATACTGTTACTAACGCAAGAAGATTTTTAATAGCGGCCAATTAACCAAATTCATTAAAAAGAATGTTTGAATTGCAGTGGCCGACCTAATATATATATAATAGACAAGTAATGTAACGCGATAAGGTTTATTCTAATTGCCGAATTCAACACTGAATGTAAATGCTTGTGCGATGGGTTAACTGCAATATATGCACCATATCGAATTCAACAATAGATGTAAATGCGTGTGCGAGATGTTAACTGCAATATATGCACCATATCGACTAGAATTTGGATGGAAAAGTTGTTGTTGCGGGTAAGAGGACCCCTTCAGTAACCATACCCCGCCCAAAATACTAAACAAAGTTATACTGTTTCTAACGCAAGTAGATTTTTTATAGCGGCCAATTCATTACAAATTCAGTTTAACCCCTCAAAATGTAGTGGCCGACCAATTTGGTACCGAATATACAACTAATGTAACGCGATGCTGAGTTCAACACTAGATGCAAATGCGTCTGCGAGGGATTTACTGCAATATAGTCACCATATCGACTAAAATTTGGGTGGAAAAGTTGTTGTTGCGGGAACGAGGACCCTCTGGTAACCTTACTCCGCCGAAAATTCTAAAGTAAGTTATGTTTCCAATGCAAGTAAATGTTTGGGCTAGACTAGATGACTAGAATTTGGGTGGAAAAGTTGTTGTTGCGGGTACGAGGACCCCCTCTGGTAACCTTACCCCGCCAAAAATTCGAAAGTAAGTTATACTGTTTCTAACGCAAGTAAATTTTTAATAGCGGCCAATTTATTACAATTTCAGTTTAACCCCTCAAAATGCAGTGGCCGACCCACTCGGTACCGAATATACAAGTAATGTAACGCGATGCTGAATTCAACACTAGATGTAAATGCGTGTGCGAGGGGTTTACTGTGATATATGCACCATATCCAATGGAATCTGGGTTATGCATTTTTGTGGCGGGTACGAGGACCCCTTCGGTAACCTTACCCCGCCAAAAATTATAAAGTAAGTTATAATGTTTCCAACGCACGTGAATTTTTAATAACGGCCAATATACCAAGTTCATTTCAATTTGGTTTAACACCTAAAAATGCAGTGGCCGACCCACTCAGTACCGAATATAAAAGTAATGTACCGCGAAAAGGTTCATCCCAATTGCCGAATTAAACACTAGATGTAAATGCGTGTGCAAGGGGTTTACAGTAATATATATAAGTTATTAATAGTTGTTGGGGTGTAGTTTTAATATTATTTATTTATTATTTATTTATCGATTATCTTGTTTCGCTCTAGCCCCTTAGGGTTAGGCTACTGACAAATATAATATAAAAATATTACGCGAGCTAAGGCTGCGGAGTTCTGCTTAAGACTAAATTAGAATACTACCCGGGCTGCACTTCGAAGCCTTCGTTGGGCTGCGGCGCAGTTGCCCAGTTGCAGTGTCAGCATTCCGTATCCGGCCAGCAACGATCACTTGTTGCGCAAGTGCCCGAGCCGGTCCGCGGACAGTTGCCCTTGGAATGTGTGGTCAGCACCTCTCTCGTTACGCGTGCGGGCCACCGTATCCGGTGTGCAATTTGGCACTTTTCCTAAATTCTGCCTGCGCGTGTTAACTCCTTCCTCCTTTAAATGGTCGTCGTCCCGAGGATCTACTCGTTCTACATCGTCGTCGGCCCTCGATTTCCTGCGGCGATTGGCCTTCAGGTGATATTTTGCGATCCACAGGATTGAGCATAGGGAAAGGGCAGCCAGTAGAATAAGGCAAATGTTGAGACGGGTTCCAGATGACAGTCTTTCTCTGAGGGCCCCGATGTGGTGTAGGTTACTTAGGCTAAGCTCATGAAGAAACGGGAGGCTGAGCCGGTTGTAGTGAGCACTGACGTTTACTATTGTCATAGCCGATACGGCTGGTTTTTTCAGTGAGCTACCCAGCTGGTTTATGAACCAGGTTCCGTTGAGCGCCACCTTGTTGGAGTACGCTAACAGGTAGGTTCCGGACACCTTTTGTTCCCGGCCTTGGTCATCGGTCACAGTTACGTTCGCATCGTTGATGATGAGGGTTCCGTGGTCCACAATGGTGATTGGATCTAGATGACCTGGGAGCGTGGAGCAGTGCGCGGTGGCCCCAGAGACTATTTGTTGGGCACATGTGCCGTTCTTTAGTTCCTTGCAGAAGGCGGCACCTACCGTTGTCTTGCAGTCGCCGATATTGAGGTTTCGCGTTGGGCATTCGGCAACTAAATTTCCGCTCTCGAAGTTCAGGATTCTATTATGGCGTTGAACCGGGTAGATTGTTATTTTCTTACATACGAGCTTAGGATTAGGAAATTTAATGAGAAAGTGCAGAATGTCAAAATTTTGAAAAACACTTATGCTAGATACTTCTAATATTTCTACCAAACTAATATTAATATTAATAGGCTGTTTGTCTCTGAATTCGCTTACATCGGCACCATCTAGAATAGCTGGGCTTACAATATTTAATTTTGCTAGGGTTAGGCCCATAAGGATGTTATCTAGGTCTGTAATGATGATTCTATTTTTTGCTAAAATGATTTCCAACAAGTGTGTTTCTTTATTTGCTTCGTATTTCTGAATCTGATTCATTGCGTTAGCGAGCTCATTTAGACGTTCTTGAAATTTTATATTTAATTCTGTCTGACCTTCATCTGCCCTCATTAACCTGTCCTGATTAAATCTTACCTGCTCCCAATCATTAAAGTCAGGCGTACCTGCAATAACCTTGAGAGCTGTACCAATTAGATTGATACTTCTAGAAGCCCTATGATGGAACTTAAGGGTGGTCACCAACTTGCGAATATGTCTAAGGTCCGTTGCTATAACCGGTGTTCTGTGGTCATCTGTGAATGTCTTCGTCATTGCTTCTGTCTGGTCTGCGTAGTCTTCGTAGGTCGTCATGTTCGTAGCGTGCTGTAGGTATCCGTAATTCTCCCAGATTACAATATCATTGTCTTCTATCGGGATATAGTCCGCGTTCGTGTAATCGTTTAGTTTTAATGTCGCGTCCGTCTTAACAGCCGTTAGTATGAAAATTAAGAAATATTTCTGTAACCTAGAAAGAATAAAGAAAGAACAAGGGGGTAGGTCAAAACTTTGTGAGGACGATTAACGTAGATTGTCCTTGTGGACCACCCTCCCTTTAATAAGGACCGTGGTCCCCAGGTCTGCATCAATAACCTCTTCCGAGCACAGTGGTGTAAGCTTATTCCCCAGGCGTTTGTTTGCTTTCAGGAAAACCTTATCGCCCACTTGGTAAGTTTTATGGGTCCTATCTTTGTTTACGTGTTCGAGGGTTTTCTCCTGAGCTTGTTGAATTTTTTTGCTAATTTCAGCCTCGAATTCTGCGGGTTTTGGGTGTAAAACGTCTATGGGTTTTTCGTTAGTCACCGAGTGAATGGATTTATTATATTTATTGGTTGCAAGAAGAATTATCTCAGTGGTGTCAATTAGATTTTTTTCTAGCTTCAAACATCGTGCTATTTCAGCTAGGGTGCTATGGAATCTCTCTTCCTGGCCGTTTGAGGTGCTGTGTAGAGGTGGGGCGTTAGAAATAGTAATGTTATAGTTGTTCAGGAGAATGGATTTTATGGTCTCGGAATTTAAAGATTTCTCGTTATCGCAGTAGATCGTTTTTGCTTTTGGAAAAAAATTCGCTATTTGCATTATTGGAGTTTTTACGTCCACAATAGCTCTTGACGCGACCTGTACTGTGGCGAATTTCGAGAATTTGTCCACACACGTAAGGAAAAGAATTCCGTCTGTGGAAAAAATGTCAATGTGGAGGATTTCCCCTATAGAAGTAGGTATAGGTGTTTGTGCTATTGCCTGTTTGGATGGGTGGCGTTTGTACTTTGCCATGGAACAGATTTTGCAGTTTGATGCCACATCTGTTGCCAGCCGGAACATTTTTGGAAAAAAATAGTCCCTTAGGACTTGTTTCACATTTTCTTGGGCTGCTCGATGCGCTCTATTGTGTTCGGTTACCATGATCTCTCTCTGTTCGGTTCCGTCCGTTATGTCCTGTACCAAGCATTTTGAATGTCTGAACTTAGTGTTCGGGAATAGCTCCACGAGTTCGTGTTGAATAAATGCCAGGATTGGTAGGGAGCAATATATTGCGTTTACCACTTCGGCGATAACCACCTCTTGCAAGGTATTTAGTAGGTTACCGCGGTCATTTACTTTAACTATGTGTCTAACTTTGCTTTTAAACAGAATGAACGTGTCTACGGATGAGCTGTTACTTTCTTCAATTATTATTTGATTCCTGAAACAGTTAACCGGGGTGTCCGTTGTGGCTATGGTGTAAGTTAGCGATTCCTCGCTATGTATGGTAGCCATATCGGAGTCCTGTTCTTCCTCTAAAGCGTTAATGTTTTGGCAACGGGACAACGCGTCAGCGACAAAGTTTTCTTTGCCGGGTGTATAAATCACCTTTGCCCCGTGGTCGTCAATGATCTTTCCAGCGCTTTAGTTTAGCGTTAGGATTTTTATCAGAGACGGCGTAAGTGAGTGGCTGGTGGTCGGTAAAGATCTGTAAGTTTTTTACTCCATACAAATAATTGCGGAGTTTTTGTAGTGCCCAGACTATGGCGAGGAGTTCTCGTTCGTTGGTTGCATAGTTCTTTTCGTTATCACGAAGAGTGCGTGATATCATTGTAATTGGGCGACCAGCCTGCGATAGAACCGCCCCTAGACCAAAACCTGATGCGTCCGTTGTTAGATCGAATGGTTTCTTTTAGTCTGGGTAGGAAAGTAAAACATCTTCTGATGCTAAGATTTCCCTTAGTCTGCAGAATGTTTCCATCTGTTCCTTGTTCATTTCAATGTTTATTTTTCTTGATTGGTATTTACTTGTCTTACCGTTTTCGCCCTTAAGAATGTTAGTAAGAGGCCTTGCAATTGTTGCAAAATTCTTAATAAAACATCTATAGTAGCTTGCTAACCCAATAAAAGATCTCAGCTCGAAAAGGGTCTTTGGTTGGGGAAATTGTTTGATGGCCTTGACCTTTTCGGGTGATGTCCGCAAGCCCCCTTGTGTCACTATGAATCCCAAGTATTCAACGCTCTTTTTGAAGAACTTTGATTTTTCTTGAGATACTCTCATACCTGCTTCGGAAAGTTTTCCTAGAACCCATCTTATGTCATTAAGATGGTCCTCTTTCGTCTTTGAGTATATTATGACATCGTCTACATAAACATAGCATATCTTTGAAATACCATCTCGTAGGACATCATCGATAGCTCTTTGGAAGATACTCGGAGCATTCTTTAGTCCGAATGGCAATCTACAGAATTCGAATTTACCATTGTTTATTGAGAAAGCCGTTTTTTGTCGGTCTTTCTCTGCCAGCTCTATTTGGTGGAAGCCGGATTTAAGGTCGAGTGTTGTAAAAAACTTTGACTCGCCCAGGTTCGACAATATTGTTGTAATCGCAGGGATAGGGTATCTATCGTCTACGGTTTTTTCATTTAGTTTCCTAAAATCGATAACGAGTCGCTTCTTCTTGGCCCCGTTCTGGTCAGTTCCTTTTTTGTCAACAACCCACGTTGGATTATTATAAGGAGACTTGGATGGCCTTATTACGCCGTCCGCTAGAAGTTGTTTAACCTCTGCGTTAACGAACTCGGTTACACCCATGGGGTGCGGGTACGACTTTGAGTACACCGGTTCCCCATCTGTTTTGATTGTAGCAACAGTATTTATATTGAAAGGAAGTGCTTCGTCTGGATCAGCGAAGGCTTTGTAATTTTCCCTTATCATTTTGTCAAAGGCGGTTTTTACTGCGAGGGGAACGTCCTCGTCATCTATTTTGATAAAGTTGACATTTTCTGCCTTAGCGAACTGGATCTTTTCGGATCCATTATTAGTGTGGAAAGTATTTGCAGTAAAATCGAGTTTCGCATTCACTTGTTTAAGCAAGTCGAGACCGATAATACCGTCAAAATCCTTTAGGACTTTAAGAATAAAAAATGGTGATTTAACATTAAATATGGAAGCAAAACATTTCTTCTCGATTTTTGTATAGCCGTGGATTGACTTTACGTTAAAAGGGGTGTCCACAGCCACGACGCCTTTCAGCCCCGTGAGTGGAGTAATATAATTTTTTGAGGTATCGATTAAAAGCTTTATTTCCCTTCCTGCTAGCGTACGTGTAATGTACGGGAGCAGGGACTTTACCCTAAAAAATTAATAGAGTCTTCCGCGTCCAGGTCATCTTCTATTTCTGTTGCGCATGCCTGCGCAACGGAATCATAATCTTCTTCGCCGGACTGCTCCTCGGGCATGAAGTTAATTTTCTGCTGGGTCCTTGTCGATTGCCCTGCTACCCATGCCGAAGGCTGTCTAAAACGGGATGAGGAATCTATATCCATGGGCTCCGCCCTTGGTTGTTTCTGAGTGTTTCCCTTATTATTGTACGGTTTTTGTTTAAAAGAACCGGGTTGGTTATTGCCTCCTTTTTGAGGTCTGGCAAAGTAAGGGGTTTTTTGTATTGCCCCCAAATTTCGACTCTGTTCGTGGTCTGCGGGCCAATTCTTCCAGCCCGCTTGTCGCTGGTTGTTTGGTTTACCCACTTTTTCCTCGCTGTGGCGAGCAAAACTAGCCGCAAAAATACTTCTTTCGTTGCTCGATTCGGCTTCTTGGGCCAAAGCCACTGCCGATGGCAAATCTTGTGGTTGCGCGGGAAATACGGCCATTTTTAATGATTTTTTTAGACCGGATATAAACGCATGCAGGGCGTCGTTCCTGAATTTTTGATTCAAAACGGCTGCTGCGTTAGCGTCATGTGTCATAATAATTTTATTTGTCAGAAGCGTTAGCTTCCGTTCTACTTCATCATAGTATTTAAGTAAGGGTAAATCTCCTTGCCTTAACAAACTTATTTCTTGTTGAATTACGTGTGTCGGAGTTTTGTCCGCATACGTGAAATCTAAACGTGCCAATATGGCGTGGAAATTTAACACTGTATTATATGAAGACAGTGCAGCGGACGCTGGTCCTCTTATTTTGTTTCTGAGGATTGCGACTGCTTGATAGAATCGACTGCTGCCTTCGTAAGGCTCGAATACCCTGTATGCTGCTGTGGCAGCCTGCCTCCAGGAGACGTAATTCTCCTGTTTCCCTTCGAATTCCGGGACGGATTTTACTATATCCAGCGGTTCGGTACATTCTACCCCCGGTACAATTTTAATCTCCTGATACGTTTTGATATCTGGAGTTTTAATTTTTAATGAGTTTATTTCTGCCATCAATGCGGCTACTCTCTCATCAAATTCGTGCTGTTGCCTTTCGAGTGCGCCTTTCATGGCGTTCTCGATGGCTAGAAGCTGCTCTTGAGACATTTGTATTTTCTGACTGGAAAATGCAGAGGTTCCAGTTTCAAAGGCACTCTTTCGAACAAGGGTGTTGGCCCTACTGGTCGATTGATAATAGTCCTCTTGGGGAGCTCCTGACCCCCGAGATTTCCTATACTCTTCCAAAATTTCTTCGTCTGACGACGCGTAATTTCCCGTGGACATGGGTCAAAATCAACAATAAAAACTGCTGCGGGTTTTTATATAATTTGTAATATTTTGTTTCATAAAAATAAAAAAATATTTAATGCCTTTATCTATTATGTAGTTTTTTACTAAAAAGAATAATTCCCAGTGTACTTTTATGAATCGTAAAAATGAGTTGGCTGCGCAAATGTTTTTATTCGTACTCGAATTTCGGAGAAAAATTTATTTTTTCACACTCAGGTTTCATAAAAAAAGGAAAAATATACCTCTTTAAATCTTGTATTTCTTTATTGTATTAATTTTTTATTTTTTTATTTCACTTGAACGATATGTTTAACAAGTTAAAAAAAATTTTTGGAAACGGAGAAAAAAAAAAGGGTGTGTCAAGCCTACGCAAGACAGAAGTGAAACTTCTAGTATTCCTCTCTCTCTATTTTCATTTCATCATCTCTATTTTCTCTCTTAGGTTAGTTTGAAAATTAGAGGTTAAATAATTCAACGACGAAGCATGAATTTGCTTTTTCTAATATTTTCTTATAGATGAATGACGTTCGATTAATGTATAGTTCCAAAAATTTTCAATTTATTCACAAGTATACAATATTACATAAATAACAATATTACAATTAAAAATTACAAAGAAATTACAATGACAATTTACCAATCATGTGCCATTTTCATTGTCAATTTCATGAATATCATTTCCTAATGTCGTGATAATTGGGTTATGGTAACTAAAGTGTGAGATATATACGTGAGCACTTAAATCCTTAATGAATCGTGCAAAAACTGCATCGATTGTTGTCCCGTGTCTAGTCGTGCTAGTGTTCCTATCATTAACAATATCCAAATTGAGTGTGTTTTTGAAAAAGTTCAATAACTCTACAGATTCTTCCCTCGCGAAATTAACATTAAAATCTCCCGAAATGATCATAGGAATTTCGTGATAATTCCTATTCAATAGCCTCGAACCACCCTCTGTATATGGCAGAAGCACATGGTGGATAAAATCTTTGATATCAGTAATCGATTTACCTGGTGAGATATAAATCGACACCATAATAATTGTTTTCCCATTAGCCAGAGAGCATTCTGAGGCGTGGCGCAGTTCGCTGGTGTCTGAGAGAGAGGAAAGAAGAGAAGAGAGACAACGTTCGTGAGCGGCTCCCCCACCTCAACAAGCGCATATGGTGAGAGAGGGACAGTGAACGGTGAGCGGTGGTGGGGGTACTCGCATTTTCGTGTCGATCCTGACTCGGTTTTACTCCGTCCCCGAAAATCCATTACGCGCTTAAAGAATTATTTAACCTTGAATTATTTAACCTCTAATTTTCAAACTAACCTAAGAGAGAAAATAGAGATGATGAAATGAAAATAGAGAGAGAGGAATACAAGAAGTTTCACTTCTGTCTTGCGTAGGCTTGACACACCCTTTTTTTTGTCCGTATTTAGAGGTTTTTTTTGGTTTGATTTCGGTTTTTGTGTGTGTGTTTTTTTTTTTTTTTCCACTTGTTTATCTCACTGTTTCTAAAATTTTTCGAATTAGGGTGTGGGTCTTTTTCACGCTTGGGCGCCAGTTATTAATAGTTGTTGGGGTGTAGTTTTAATATTATTTATTTATTATTTATTTATCGATTATGTTGTTTCGCTCTAGCCCGTTAGGGTTAGGCTACTGACAAATATAATATAAAAATATTACGCGAGCTAAGGCTGCGGAGTTCTGCTTAAGACTAAATTAGAATACTACCCGGGCTGCACTTCGAAGCCTTCGTTGGGCTGCGGCGCAGTTGCCCAGTTGCAGTGTCAGCATTCCGGTCCGCGGACAGTTGCCCTTGGAATGCGTGGTCAGCACCTCTCTCGTTACGTGTGCGGGCCACCGTATCCGGTGTGCAATTTGGCACTTTTCCTAAATTCTGCCTGCGCGTGTTAACTTATACACCATATCGACTAGAATTTGGGTGGTAAATTTGTTGTTGCGGGTACGAGGACCACCTTGGTAACCTTACCCCAATTCATTACAATTTCAGTTTAACCCCTCAAAATGCAGTGGCCGACCCACTCAATACCGAATGTACAAGTAATGTAACGCGATGCTGAGTTCAACACTAGATGCAAATGCGTGTGCCAGTCATTTACTGCAATATATTCACCATATCGACTAGAATTTGGGTGGAAAAGTTGTTGTTGCGTGTACGAGGACCCCCTCTGGTAACCTTTCCCTGCCGAAAATTCTAAAGTACGTTATACTGATTCTAACGCAAGTAAATTTTTAATAACGGCCAATATACCAAGTTCATTTCAATTTGGTTTAACCCCTAAAAAGGCAGTGGCCGACCCACTCAGTACCGAATATACAAGTAATGTACCGCGATAAGGTTCATCCCAATTGCCGAATTAAACACTAGATGTAAATGCGTGTGCAAGGGGTTTACTGTAATATATATACACCATATCGACTAGAATTTGGGTGGTAAATTTGTTGTTGCGGGTACGACGACCCCTTCGGTAACCTTACCCCGCCAAAAATACTAAACAAAGTTATTCTGTTTCTAACGCAAGTAGATTTTTAATAGCGGCCAATTCATTACAAATTCAGTTTAACCCCTCAAAATGTAGTGGCCGACCCATTTGGTACCGAATATACAAGTAATGTAACGCGATGCTGAGTTCAACACTAGATGTAAATGCGTTTAGTGTGATATATGCACCATATCCAATGGAATCTGGGCTATACATTTTTGTGGCGGAAACGAGGACCTCTTCGGTAACCTTACCCCGCCAAAAATTAACTTTACCCCCCCAAAATTATAAAGTAAGTTATAATGTTTCCCACGCAAGTGAATGTTTAATAGCGGCCTAATTTACCAAATTAATTTCAATTGCAGTTTAACCCCTCAAAATGCAGTGGCCGACCCACTCAGTACCGACTATACAAGTAATGTAACGCGATGCTGAATTCAACAATAGATGCAAATGCGTGTGCTAGGGGTTTACTGCAATATATGCACCATATCGACTAGAATTTGGGTGGTAAATTTGTTGTTGCGGGTAAGAGGACCCATTCGGTAACCTTACCCCGCCAAAAATTCTAAAGTAAGTTATACTGTTTCTGACGCAAGTATATTTTTAATAGCGGCCAATTCGATGCGATTTCAGTGTAACCCCTCAAAATGCAGTGGCCGACCCTCTCAATACCGAATGTACAAGTAATGTAACGCGATGAGAGTTCAACACTAGATGCAAATGCGTGTGCGAGGGATTTACTGCAATATATTCACCATATCGACTAGAATTTGGGTGGTAAGTTTGTTGTTGCGGGTACGAGGACCACCTTGGTAACCTTACCCCGCCAAAAATTCTAAAGTAAGTTATACTGTTTCTTACGCAAGTAAATTTTTAATAGCGGCCAATTCATTACAATTTCGGTTTAACCCCTCAAAATGCAGTGGCCGACCCACTCGGTACCGAATATACAAGTAATGTACCGCGATAAGGTTCATCCCAATTGCCGAATTAAACACTAGATGTAAATGCGTGTACAAGGGATTTACTGCAATATAGTCACCATATCGACTAAAATTTGGGTGGAAAAGTGGTTGTTGCGGGTACAAGGACCCCCTCTGGTAACCTTACCCCGCCGATAATTCTAAAGTTAGTTATTGTTGGGATTTGTGCGATCATCAAATATCATAATTATTTCTATTTAAGTCTCTCAGTGTAACTAGCCGCAGCGGTCCACTAATTGCCCGTTATCAGCTGTTCCATATTCTTTGTTTCTCCCAGATTCGCATGCGCTTTGTTGTTCTTTTGTAGCGCATGCACTTTGGGAGTTGATGGAGCACCACACTCCAGGATGAGTTAGAGCGATTGCGCTCTAGTGAAATTGGGTGCGAATTATTCTGGAAGTTCTCCCAGCTTGCCGCTGATGTGCGCGTTGATATTCAGGTGGGAATGGCAAGGTACTCCATGAGGGTGCCTGAACACTCCACTCGTCTCGACGGCACCACTGGTCCCATTGCTCCGTCATTGAGAAAACCAACCATAGAGGCTACGAAAGTGCATGGTGGTCTGTTGGAAAATCGTCGCTCATGCAGTCAGGATTCTTCGCTGGACCGCGACATCCAATCGGGTTCTCAGAATTTGAAATTGGAGCGAAACCTGAGCAACGATTACGATAGCCAGGACGTGTCCAATTGCGTCTCATCAGTGCCTCTGCTATCCACCGCTCCCACCGTGGTCGCTATTTCCACATCGCATCTGGCAGTTGTCTGCGATGGATTTTCTAAAGCTGCTGTTCTTAATCAATATACAAGTAATGTAACGCGATGCTGAATTCAACACTATCTGTAAATGCGTGTGCGAGGGGTTTACTGTGATATATGCACCATATCGACTAGAATTTGGGTGGTAAATTGGTTGTTGCGGGTAAGAGGACCCCTTCGGTAACCTTACCCCGCCAAAAATTCTAAAGTAAGTTATACTGTTTCTAACGCAAGTACATTTTTAAAAGCGGCCAATTCATTACAATTTCATTTTAGCCCCTCAAAATGCAGTGGCCGACCCACTCGGTACCGAATATACAAGTAATGTAACGCGATGCTGAATTCAACACTAGATGTAAATGCGTTTAGTGTGATATATGCACCATATCCAATGGAATCTGGGCTATACATTTTTGTGGCGGAAACGAGGACCTCTTCGGTAACCTTACCCCGCCAAAAATTAACTTTACCCCCCCAAAATTATAAAGTAAGTTATAATGTTTCCCACGCAAGTGAATGTTTAATAGCGGCCTAATTTACCAAATTAATTTCAATTGCAGTTTAACCCCTCAAAATGCAGTGGCCGACCCACTCAGTACCGACTATACAAGTAATGTAACGCGATGCTGAATTCAACAATAGATGCAAATGCGTGTGCTAGGGGTTTACTGCAATATATGCACCATATCGACTAGAATTTGGGTGGTAAATTTGTTGTTGCGGGTAAGAGGACCCATTCGGTAACATTACCCCGCCAAAAATTCTAAAGTATGTTATACTGTTTCTGACGCAAGTATATTTTTAATAGCGGCCAATTCGATGCAATTTCAGTTTAACCCCTCAAAATGCAGTGGCCGACCCTCTCAATACCGAATGTACAAGTAATGTAACGCGATGAGAGTTCAACACTAGATGCAAATGCGTGTGCGAGGGATTTACTGCAATATATTCACCATATCGACTAGAATTTGGGTGGTAAGTTTGTTGTTGCGGGTACGAGGACCACCTTGGTAACCTTACCCCGCCAAAAATTCTAAAGTAAGTTATACTGTTTCTTACGCAAGTAAATTTTTAATAGCGGCCAATTCATTACAATTTCGGTTTAACCCCTCAAAATGCAGTGGCCGACCCACTCGGTACCGAATATACAAGTAATGTAACGCGATGCTGAATTCAACACTAGATGCAAATGCGTGTGCGAGGGATTTACTGCAATATATTCACCATATCGACTAGAATTTGGGTGGTAAGTTTGTTGTTGCGGGTACGAGGACCACCTTGGTAACCTTACCCCGCCAAAAATTCTAAAGTAAGTTAAACTGTTTCTAACGCAAGTATATTTTTAATAGCGGCCAATTCAATACAATTTCAGTTTAACCCCTCAAAATGCAGTGGCCGACCCACTCGGTACCGAATATACATGTAATGTAACGCGATGCTGAATTCAACACTAGATGTAAATGCGTGTGCGAGAGATTTACTGCAATATATTCACCATATCGACTAGAATTTGGGTGGTAAATTTGTTGTTGCGGGTAAGAGGACCCCTTCGGTAACCTTACCCCGCCAAAAATTCTAAAGTAAGTTATACTGTTTCTAACGCAAGTACATTTTTAAAAGAGGCCAATTCATTACAATTTCATTTTAGCCCCTCAAAATGCAGTGGCCGACCCACTCGGTACCGAATATACAAGTAATGTAACGCGATGCTGAATTCAACACTAGATGTAAATGCGTTTAGTGTGATATATGCACCATATCCAATGGAATCTGGGCTATACATTTTTGTGGCGGAAACGAGGACCTCTTCGGTAACCTTACCCCGCCAAAAATTAACTTTACCCCCCCAAAATTATAAAGTAAGTTATAATGTTTCCCACGCAAGTGAATGTTTAATAGCGGCCTAATTTACCAAATTAATTTCAATTGCAGTTTAACCCCTCAAAATGCAGTGGCCGACCCACTCAGTACCAACTATACAAGTAATGTAACGCGATGCTGAATTCAACAATAGATGCAAATGCGTGTGCTAGGGGTTTACTGCAATATATGCACCATATCGACTAGAATTTGGGTGGTAAATTTGTTGTTGCGGGTAAGAGGACCCATTCGGTAACCTTACCCCGCCAAAAATTCTAAAGTAAGTTATACTGTTTCTGACGCAAGTATATTTTTAATAGCGGCCAATTCGATGCGATTTCAGTGTAACCCCTCAAAATGCAGTGGCCGACCCTCTCAATACCGAATGTACAAGTAATGTAACGCGATGAGAGTTCAACACTAGATGCAAATGCGTGTGCGAGGGATTTACTGCAATATATTCACCATATCGACTAGAATTTGGGTGGTAAGTTTGTTGTTGCGGGTACGAGGACCACCTTGGTAACCTTACCCCGCCAAAAATTCTAAAGTAAGTTATACTGTTTCTAACGCAAGTACATTTTTAATAACGGCCAATATACCAAGTTCATTTCAATTTGGTTTAACACCTAAAAATGCAGTGGCCGACCCACCCGGTACCGAATATACAAGTAATGTAACGCGATGCTGAATTCAACACTAGATGTAAATGCGTGTGCGAGGGGTTTACTGTGATACATGCACCATATCCAATGGAATCTGGGTTATGCATTTTTGTGGCGGGTACGAGGACCCCTTCGGTAACCTTACCCCGCCAAAAATTCTAAAGTAAGTTATACTGTTTCTAACGCAAGTAAATTTTTAATAACGGCCAATATACCAAGTTCATTTCAATTTCGTTTAACACCTAAAAATGCAGTGGCCGACCCACCCGGTACCGAATATACAAGTAATGTAACGCGATGATGAATTCAACACTAGATGTAAATGCGTGTGCGAGGGGTTTACTGTGATACATGCACCATATCCAATGGAATCTGGGTTATGCATTTTTGTGGCGGGTACGAGGACCCCTTCGGTAACCTTACCCCGCCAAAAATTCTAAAGTAAGTAATACTGTTTCTAACGCAAGTAAATTTTTAATAGCGGCCAATTCAATACAATTTCAGTTTAACCCCTCAAAATGCAGTGGCCGACCCACTCGGTACCGAATATACAAGTAATGTAACGCGATGCTGAATTCAACACTAGATGTAAATGCTTGTGCGAGAGATTTACTGCAATATATTCACCATATCGACTAGAATTTGGGTGGTAAATTTGTTGTTGCGGGTAAGAGGACCCCTTCGGTAACCTTACCCCGCCAAAAATTCTAAAGTAAGTTATACTGTTTCTAACGGAAGTACATTTTTAAAAGCGGCCAATTCATTACAATTTCATTTTAGCCCCTCAAAATGCAGTGGCCGACCCACTCGGTACCGAATATACAAGTAATGTAACGCGATGCTGAATTCAACAATAGATGCAAATGCGTGTGCGAGAGATTTACTGCAATATATTCACCATATCGACTAGAATTTGGGTGGTAAATTTGTTGTTGCGGGTAAGAGGACCCCTTCGGTAACCTTACCCCGCCAAAAATTCTAAAGTAAGTTATACTGTTTCTAACGCAAGTACATTTTTAAAAGCGGCCAATTCATTACAATTTCATTTTAGCCCCTCAAAATGCAGTGCCCGACCCACTCGGTACCGAATATACAAGTAATGTAACGCGATGCTGAATTCAACACTAGATGTAAATGCTTGTGCGAGGGGTTTACTGTGATATATGCACCATATCCAATGGAATCTGGGTTATACATTTTTTGTTGCGGGTACGAGGACCCCTTCGGTAACCTTACCCCGCCAAAAATTCTAAAGTAAGTTATACTGTTTCTAACGCAAGTAAATTTTTAATAACGGCCAATTCATTACAATTTCGGTTTAACCCCTCAAAATGCAGTGGCCGACCCACTCAATACCGAATATACAAGTAACGTAACGCGACGCTGAATTCAACACTAGATGTAAATGCGTGTGCGAGGGATTTACTGCAATATATTCACCATATCGACTAGAATTTGGATGGTAAGTTTGTTGTTGCGGGTACGAGGACCACCTTGGACCCCTTCGGTAACCTTACCCCGCCAAAAATTCTAAAGTAAGTTATACTGTTTCTAACGCAAGTACATTTTTAAAAGCGGCCAATTCATTACAATTTCATTTTAGCCCCTCAAAATGCAGTGCCCGACCCACTCGGTACCGAATATACAAGTAATGTAACGCGATGCTGAATTCAACACTAGATGTAAATGCTTGTGCGAGGGGTTTACTGTGATATATGCACCATATCCAATGGAATCTGGGTTATACATTTTTTGTTGCGGGTACGAGGACCCCTTCGGTAACCTTACCCCGCCAAAAATTCTAAAGTAAGTTATACTGTTTCTAACGCAAGTAAATTTTTAATAACGGCCAATTCATTACAATTTCGGTTTAACCCCTCAAAATGCAGTGGCCGACCCACTCAATACCGAATATACAAGTAACGTAACGCGACGCTGAATTCAACACTAGATGTAAATGCGTGTGCGAGGGATTTACTGCAATATATTCACCATATCGACTAGAATTTGGATGGTAAGTTTGTTGTTGCGGGTACGAGGACCACCTTGGGAACCTTACCCCGCCAAAAATTCTAAAGTAAGTTATCCTGTTTCTAACGCAAGAAAATTTCTAATAGCCGCCAATTCAATACAATTTCAGTTTAACCCCTCAAAATGCAGTGGCCGACCCACTCAATACCGAATATACAAGTAATGTAACGCGATGCTGAATTCAACACTAGATGTAAATGCTTGTGCGAGGGATTTACTGTGATATATGCACCATACCGAATGGAATCTGGGTTATACATTTTTTGTTGCGGGTACGAGGACCCCTTCGGTAACCTTACCCCGCCAAAAATTCTAAAGTAAGTTATACTGTTTCTAACGCAAGTAAATGTTTAACAGCGGCCAATTCAATACAATTTCAGTTTAACCCCTCAAAATGCAGTGGCCGACCCACTCGGTACCGAATATACAAGTAACGTAACGCGACGCTGAATTCAACACTAGATGTAAATGCGTGTGCGAGGGATTTACTGTGATATATGCACCATTCCCAATGGAATCTGGGTTATACATTTTTTGTCGCGGGTACGAGGACCACCTTGGTAACCTTACCCCGCCAAAAATTCTAAAGTAAGTTATCCTGTTTCTAACGCAAGAAAATTTCTAATAGCCGCCAATTCAATACAATTTCAGTTTAACCCCTCAAAATGCAGTGGCCGACCCACTCAATACCGAATAGACAAGTAATGTAACGCGATGCTGAATTCAACACTAGATGTAAATGCTTGTGCGAGGGATTTACTGTGATATATGCACCATACCGAATGGAATCTGGGTTATACATTTTTTGTTGCGGGTACGAGGACCCCTTCGGTAACCTTACCCCGCCAAAAATTCTAAAGTAAGTTATACTATTTCTAACGCAAGTAAATGTTTAACAGCGGCCAATTCAATACAATTTCAGTTTAACCCCTCAAAATGCAGTGGCCGACCCACTCGGTACCGAATATACAAGTAACGTAACGCGACGCTGAATTCAACACTAGATGTAAATGCGTGTGCGAGGGATTTACTGTGATATATGCACCATACCCAATGGAATCTGGGTTATACATTTTTTGTCGCGGGTATGAGGACCCCTTCGGTAACCTTAACCCGCCAAAAATTATAAAGTAAGTTATAATGTTTCTAATGCAAGATAATTTTTAATAGCGGCCAATTCAATACAATTTCAGTTTAACCCCTCAAAATGCAGTGGCCGACCCACTCGGTACCGAATATACAAGTAATGTAACGCGATGCTGAATTCAACACTAGATGTAAATGCGTGTGCGAGGGACTTACTGCAATATATTCACCATATCGACTAGAATTTGGGTGGTAAGTTTGTTGTTGCGGGTACGAGGACCACCTTGGTAACCTTACCCCGCCAAAAATTCTAAAGTAAGTTATACTGTTTCTAACGCAAGTAAATTTTTAATAGCGGCCAATTCAATACAATTTCAGTTTAACCCCTCAAAATGCAGTGGCCGACCCACTCGGTACCGAATATACAAGTAACGTAACGCGACGCTGAATTCAACACTAGATGCAAATGCGTGTGCGAGGGATTTACTGTGATATATGCACCATACCGAATGGAATCTGGGTTATACATTTTTTGTTGCGGGTACGAGGACCCCTTCGGTAACCTTACCCCGCCAAAAATTCTAAAGTAAGTTATACTGTTTCTAACGCAAGAAAATTTCTAATAGCCGCCAATTCAATACAATTTCAGTTTAACCCCTCAAAATGCAGTGGCCGACCCACTCAATACCGAATATACAAGTAATGTAACGCGATGCTGAGTTCAACACTAGATGCAAATGCGTGTGCGAAAGATTTACTGTGATATATGCACCATACCCAATGGAATCTGGGTTATACATTTTTTGTCGCGGGTAAGAGGACCCCTTCCGTAACCTTACCCCGCCAAAAATTCTAAAGTAAGTTATACTGTTTCTAACGGAAGTACATTTTTAAAAGCGGCCAATTCATTACAATTTCATTTTAGCCCCTCAAAATGCAGTGGCCGACCCACTCGGTACCGAATATACAAGTAATGTAACGCGATGCTGAATTCAACAATAGATGCAAATGCGTGTGCGAGAGATTTACTGCAATATATTCACCATATCGACTAGAATTTGGGTGGTAAATTTGTTGTTGCGGGTAAGAGGACCCCTTCGGTAACCTTACCCCGCCAAAAATTCTAAAGTAAGTTATACTGTTTCTAACGCAAGTACATTTTTAAAAGCGGCCAATTCATTACAATTTCATTTTAGCCCCTCAAAATGCAGTGCCCGACCCACTCGGTACCGAATATACAAGTAATGTAACGCGATGCTGAATTCAACACTAGATGTAAATGCTTGTGCGAGGGGTTTACTGTGATATATGCACCATATCCAATGGAATCTGGGTTATACATTTTTTGTTGCGGGTACGAGGACCCCTTCGGTAACCTTACCCCGCCAAAAATTCTAAAGTAAGTTATACTGTTTCTAACGCAAGTAAATTTTTAATAACGGCCAATTCATTACAATTTCGGTTTAACCCCTCAAAATGCAGTGGCCGACCCACTCAATACCGAATATACAAGTAACGTAACGCGACGCTGAATTCAACACTAGATGTAAATGCGTGTGCGAGGGATTTACTGCAATATATTCACCATATCGACTAGAATTTGGATGGTAAGTTTGTTGTTGCGGGTACGAGGACCACCTTGGGAACCTTACCCCGCCAAAAATTCTAAAGTAAGTTATCCTGTTTCTAACGCAAGAAAATTTCTAATAGCCGCCAATTCAATACAATTTCAGTTTAACCCCTCAAAATGCAGTGGCCGACCCACTCAATACCGAATATACAAGTAATGTAACGCGATGCTGAATTCAACACTAGATGTAAATGCTTGTGCGAGGGATTTACTGTGATATATGCACCATACCGAATGGAATCTGGGTTATACATTTTTTGTTGCGGGTACGAGGACCCCTTCGGTAACCTTACCCCGCCAAAAATTCTAAAGTAAGTTATACTGTTTCTAACGCAAGTAAATGTTTAACAGCGGCCAATTCAATACAATTTCAGTGTAACCCCTCAAAATGCAGTGGCCGACCCACTCGGTACCGAATATACAAGTAACGTAACGCGACGCTGAATTCAACACTAGATGTAAATGCGTGTGCGAGGGATTTACTGTGATATATGCACCATACCCAATGGAATCTGGGTTATACATTTTTTGTCGCGGGTATGAGGACCCCTTCGGTAACCTTAACCCGCCAAAAATTATAAAGTAAGTTATAATGTTTCTAATGCAAGATAATTTTTAATAGCGGCCAATTCAATACAATTTCAGTTTGACCCCTCAAAATGCAGTGGCCGACCCACTCGGTACCGAATATACAAGTAATGTAACGCGACGCTGAATTCAACACTAGATGTAAATGCGTGTGCGAGGGATTTACTGCAATATATTCACCATATCGACTAGAATTTGGATGGTAAGTTTGTTGTTGCGGGTACGAGGACCACCTTGGGAACCTTACCCCGCCAAAAATTCTAAAGTAAGTTATAATGTTTCTAATGCAAGATAATTTTTAATAGCGGCCAATTCAATACAATTTCAGTTTAACCCCTCAAAATGCAGTGGCCGACCCACTCGGTACCGAATATACAAGTAATGTAACGCGATGCTGAATTCAACACTAGATGTAAATGCGTGTGCGAGGGACTTACTGCAATATATTCACCATATCGACTAGAATTTGGGTGGCAAGTTTGTTGTTGCGGGTACGAGGACCACCTTGGTAACCTTACCCCGCCAAAAATTCTAAAGTAAGTTATACTGTTTCTAACGCAAGTAAATTTTTAATAGCGGCCAATTCAATACAATTTCAGTTTAACCCCTCAAAATGCAGTGGCCGACCCACTCGGTACCGAATATACAAGTAACGTAACGCGACGCTGAATTCAACACTAGATGCAAATGCGTGTGCGAGGGATTTACTGTGATATATGCACCATACCGAATGGAATCTGGGTTATACATTTTTTGTTGCGGGTACGAGGACCCCTTCGGTAACCTTACCCCGCCAAAAATTCTAAAGTAAGTTATACTGTTTCTAACGCAAGAAAATTTCTAATAGCCGCCAATTCAATACAATTTCAGTTTAACCCCTCAAAATGCAGTGGCCGACCCACTCAATACCGAATATACAAGTAATGTAACGCGATGCTGAGTTCAACACTAGATGCAAATGCGTGTGCGAAAGATTTACTGTGATATATGCACCATACCCAATGGAATCTGGGTTATACATTTTTTGTCGCGGGTATGAGGACCCCTTCGGTAACCTTAACCCGCCAAAAATTATAAAGTAAGTTATAATGTTTCTAATGCAAGATAATTTTTAATAGCGGCCAATTCAATACAATTTCAGTTTGACCCCTCAAAATGCAGTGACCGACCCATTCGGTACCGAATATACAAGTAATGTAACGCGTTGCTGAATTCAACACTAGATGTAAATGCGTGTGCGAGGGATTTACTGCAATATATTCACCATATCGACTAGAATTTGGGTGGTAAGTTTGTTGTTGCGGGTACGAGGACCACCTTGGTAACCTTACCCCGCCAAAAATTCTAAAGTAAGTTATACTGTTTCTAACGCAAGTAAATTTTTAATAGCGGCCAATTCGATACAATTTTTAGTTAAACCCCTCAAAATGCAGTGGCCGACCCACTCAATACCGAATATACAACTAATGTAACGCAATGCTGAGTTCAACACTAGATGCAAATGCGTGTGCGAGGGATTTACTGTGATATATGCACCATATCCAATGGAATCTGGGTTATACATTTTTTGTTGCGGGTACGAGGACCCCTTCGGAACCTTACCCCGCCAAAAATTCTAAAGTAAGTTATACTGTTTCAAACGCAAGTAAATTTTTAACAGCGGCCAATTCAATACAATTTCAGTTTAACCCCTCAAAATGCAGTGACCGAACCACTCGGTACCGAATATACAAGTAACGTAACGCGACGCTGAATTCAACACTAGATGTAAATGCGTGTGCGAGGGATTTACTGCAATATATTCACCATATCGACTAGAATTTGGATGGTAAGTTTGTTGTTGCGGGTACGAGGACCACCTTGGTAACCTTACTCCGCCAAAAATTCTAAAGTAAGTTATCCTATTTCTAACGCAAGTAAATTTTTAATAGCGGCCAATTCATTACAATTTCAGTTTATCCTCTCAAAATGCAGTGGCCGACCCACTCAATACCGAATATTTAAGTAATGTAACGCGATGCTGAGTTCAACATTAGATGCAAATGCGTGTGCGAGGGATTTACTGTGATATATGCACCATATCCAATGGAATCTGGGTTATACATTTTTTGTTGCGGGCACGAGGACCCCTTCGGTAACCTTACCCCGCCAAAAATTATAAAGTAAGTTATAATGTTTCCAACGCAAGTAAATGTTTAATAGCGGCCTAATTTACCAAATTAATTTCAATTGCAGTTTAACTCTTAAAATGCAGTGGCCGACCCACTCAGTACCGACTATACAAGTAACGTAACGCGATGCTGAGTTCAGCAATAGATGCAAATGCGTGTGCGAGGGATTTACTGCAAAATATTCACCATATCGACTAGAATTTGGGTGGTAAGTTTGTTGTTGCGGGTACGAGGACCACCTTGGTAACCTTACCCCGCCGAAAATTCTAAAGTAAGTTATACTGTTTCTAACGCAAGTCAATTTTTAATAGCGGCCAATTCATTACAATTTCAGTTTATCCTCTCAAAATGCAGTGGCCGACCCACTCGGTACCAAATATACAAGTAATGTAACGCGATGCTGAATTCAACACTAGATGTAAATGCTTGTGCGAGGGGTTTACTGTTATATACGCACCATATCCAATGGAATCTGGGTTATACATTTTTTGTTGCGGGTACGAGGACCCCTTCGGTAACCTTACCCCGCCAAAAATTATAAAGTAAGTTATAATGTTTCCAACGCAAGTAAATGTTTAATAGCGGCCTAATTTACCAAATTAATTTCAATTGCAGTTTAACTCTTAAAATGCAGTGGCCGACCCACTCAGTACCGACTATACAAGTAACGTAACGCGATGCTGAGTTCAGCAATAGATGCAAATGCGTGTGCGAGGGATTTACTGCAAAATATTCACCATATCGACTAGAATTTGGGTGGTAAGTTTGTTGTTGCGGGTACGAGGACCACCTTGGTAACCTTACCCCGCCGAAAATTCTAAAGTAAGTTATACTGTTTCTAACGCAAGTCAATTTTTAATAGCGGCCAATTCATTACAATTTCAGTTTATCCTCTCAAAATGCAGTGGCCGACCCACTCAATACCGAATATTTAAGTAATGTAACGCAATGCTGAGTTCAACATTAGATGCAAATGCGTGTGCGAGGGATTTACTGTGATATATGCACCATATCCAATGGAATCTGGGTTATACATTTTTTGTTGGGGGTACGAGGACCCCTTCGGTAACCTTACCCCGCCAAAAATTCTAAAGTAAGTTATACTGTTTCTAACGCAAAAAAATTTCTAATAGCCGCCAATTCAATACAATTTCAGTTTAACCCCTCAAAATGCAGTGGCCGACCCACTCAATACCGAATATACAAGTAATGTAACGCGATGCTGAATTCAACACTAGATGTAAATGCTTGTGCGAGGGATTTACTGTGATATATGCACCATATCCAATGGAATCTGGGTTATACATTTTTTGTTGCGGGTACGAGGACCCCTTCGGTAACCTTACCCCGCCAAAAATTCTAAAGTAAGTTATACTGTTTCTAACGCAAGTAAATGTTTAAAAGCGACCTAATTTACCAAATTAATTTCAATTGCAGTTTAACTCTAAAAATGCAGTGGCCGACCCACTCAGTACCGACTTTACAAGTAACGTAACGCGATGCTGAGTTCAACAATAGATCCAAATGCGTGTGCGAGGGGTTTACTGCAATATATTCACCATATCGACTAGAATTTGGGTGGAAAAGTTGTTGTTGCGTTTACGAGGACCCCCTCTGGTAACCTTACCCCGCCGAAAATTCTAAAGTAAGTTATTTTGTTTCTAACGCAAGTAAATTTTTAATAGCGACCAATTCGATACAATTTCAGTTTAACCCCACAAAATGGAGTGGCCGACCCACTCAATACCGAATATACAAGTAATGTAACGCAATGCTGAGTTCAACGTGCGAGGGATTTACTGTGATATATGCACCATACCCAATGGAATCTGGGTTATACATTTTTTGTTGCGGGTACGAGGACCTCATCGGTAACCTTACCCCGCCCAAAATTTCTAAAGTAAGTTATACTGTTTCTAACGCAAGTAAATTTTTAACAGCGGCCAATTCAATACAATTTCAGTTTAACCCCTCAAAATGCAGTGGCCGACCCACTCAATACCGAATATACAAGTAATGTAACGCAATGCTGAGTTCAACACTAGATGCAAATGCGTGTGCGAGGGATTTACTGTGATATATGCACCATACCGAATGGAATCTGGGTTATATATTTTTTGTTGCGGGTACGAGGACCCCTTCGGTAACCTTACCCCGCCAAAAATTCTAAAGTAAGTTATACTGTTTCTAACGCAAGTAAATTTTTAACAGCGGCCAATTCAATACAATTTCAGTTTAACCCCTCAAAATGCAGTGGCCGACCCACTCAATACCGAATATACAAGTAATGTAACGCAATGCTGAGTTCAACACTAGATGCAAATGCGTGTGCGAGGGATTTACTGTGATATATGCACCATACCGAATGGAATCTGGGTTATATATTTTTTGTTGCGGGTACGAGGACCCCTTCGGTAACCTTACCCCGCCAAAAATTCTAAAGTAAGTTATACTGTTTCAAACGCAAGTAAATTTTTAACAGCGGCCAATTCAATACAATTTCAGTTTAACCCCTCAAAATGCAGTGGCCGACCCACTCGGTACCGAATATACAAGTAACGTAACGCGACGCTGAATTCAACACTAGATGTAAATGCGTGTGCGAGGGATTTACTGCAATATATTCACCATATCGACTAGAATTTGGATGGTAATTTTGTTGTTGCGGGTACGAGGACCACCTTGGTAACCTTACCCCGCCAAAAATTCTAAAGTAAGTTATCCTGTTTCTAACGCAAGAAAATTTCTAATAGCCGCCAATTCAATACAATTTCAGTTTAACCCCTCAAAATGCAGTGGCCGACCCACTCAATACCGAATATACAAGTAATGTAACGCGATGCTGAATTCAACACTAGATGTAAATGCTTGTGCGAGGGATTTACTGTGATATATGCACCATATCCAATGGAATCTGGGTTATACATTTTTTGTCGCGGGTATGAGGACCCCTTCGGTAACCTTAACCCGCCAAAAATTATAAAGTAAGTTATAATGTTTCTAATGCAAGATAATTTTTAATAGCGGCCAATTCAATACAATTTCAGTTTGACCCCTCAAAATGCAGTGGCCGACCCACTCGGTACCGAATATACAAGTAATGTAACGCGATGCTGAATTCAACACTAGATGTAAATGCGTGTGCGAGGGATTTACTGCAATATATTCACCATATCGACTAGAATTTGGGTGGTAAGTTTGTTGTTGCGGGTACGAGGACCACCTTGGTAACCTTACCCCGCCAAAAATTCTAAAGTAAGTTATACTGTTTCTAACGCAAGTAAATTTTTAATAGCGGCCAATTCGATACAATTTTTAGTTAAACCCCTCAAAATGCAGTGGCCGACCCACTCAATACCGAATATACAACTAATGTAACGCAATGCTGAGTTCAACACTAGATGCAAATGCGTGTGCGAGGGATTTACTGTGATATATGCACCATATCCAATGGAATCTGGGTTATACATTTTTTGTTGCGGGTACGAGGACCCCTTCGGAACCTTACCCCGCCAAAAATTCTAAAGTAAGTTATACTGTTTCAAACGCAAGTAAATTTTTAACAGCGGCCAATTCAATACAATTTCAGTTTAACCCCTCAAAATGCAGTGGCCGACCCACTCGGTACCGAATATACAAGTAACGTAACGCGACGCTGAATTCAACACTAGATGTAAATGCGTGTGCGAGGGAGTTACTGCAATATATTCACCATATCGACTAGAATTTGGATGGTAAGTTTGTTGTTGCGGGTACGAGGACCACCTTGGTAACCTTACCCCGCCAAAAATTCTAAAGTAAGTTATCCTGTTTCTAACGCAAGAAAATTTCTAATAGCCGCCAATTCAATACAATTTCAGTTTAACCCCTCAAAATGCAGTGGCCGACCCACTCAATACCGAATATACAAGTAATGTAACGCGATGCTGAATTCAACACTAGATGTAAATGCTTGTGCGAGGGATTTACTGTGATATATGCACCATATCCAATGGAATCTGGGTTATACATTTTTTGTTGCGGGTACGAGGACCCCTTCGGTAACCTTACCCCGCCAAAAATTCTAAAGTAAGTTATACTGTTTCTAACGCAAGTAAATGTTTAACAGCGGCCAATTCAATACAATTTCAGTTTAACCCCTCAAAATGCAGTGGCCGACCCACTCGGTACCGAATATACAAGTAACGTAACGCGACGCTGAATTCAACACTAGATGTAAATGCGTGTGCGAGGGATTTACTGTGATATATGCACCATACCCAATGGAATCTGGGTTATACATTTTTTGTCGCGGGTATGAGGACCCCTTCGGTAACCTTAACCCGCCAAAAATTATAAAGTAAGTTATAATGTTTCTAATGCAAGATAATTTTTAATAGCGGCCAATTCAATACAATTTCAGTTTGACCCCTCAAAATGCAGTGGCCGACCCACTCGGTACCGAATATATAAGTAATGTAACGCAATGCTGAATTCAACACTAGATGTAAATGCGTGTGCGATGGACTTACTGCAATATATTCACCATATCGACTAGAATTTGGGTGGTAAGTTTGTTGTTGCGGGTACGAGGACCACCTTGGTAACCTTACCCCGCCAAAAATTCTAAAGTAAGTTATACTGTTTCTAACGCAAGTAAATTTTTAATAGCGGCCAATTCAATACAATTTCAGTTTAACCCCTCAAAATGCAGTGGCCGACCCACTCGGTACCGAATATACAAGTAATGTAACGCGACGCTGAATTCAACACTAGATGTAAATGCGTGTGCGAGGGATTTACTGCAATATATTCACCATATCGACTAGAATTTGGATGGTAAGTTTGTTGTTGCGGGTACGAGGACCACCTTGGTAACCTTACCCCGCCGAAAATTCTAAAGTAAGTTATCCTGTTTCTAACGCAAGAAAATTTCTAATAGCGGCCAATTCATTACAATTTCAGTTTAACCCCTCAAAATGCAGTGGCCGACCCACTCGGTACCGAATATACAAGTAATGTAACGCGACGCTGAATTCAACACTAGATGTAAATGCGTGTGCGAGGGATTTACTGTGATATATGCACCATATCCAATGGAATCTGGGTTATACATTTTTTGTTGCGGGTACGAGGACCCCTTCGGAACCTTACCTCGCCAAAAATTCTAAAGTAAGTTACACTGTTTCTAACGCAAGTAAATGTTTAACAGCGGCCAATTCAATACAATTTCAGTTTAACCCCTCAAAATGCAGTGGCCGACCCACTCGGTACCGAATATACAAGTAACGTAACGCGACGCTGAATTCAACACTAGATGTAAATGCGTGTGCGAGGGATTTACTGCGATATATTCACCATATCGACTAGAATTTGGATGGTAAGTTTGTTGTTGCGGGTACGAGGACCACCTTGGTAACCTTACCCCGCCAAAAATTCTAAAGTAAGTTATCCTGTTTCTAACGCAAGAAAATTTCTAATAGCGGCCAATTCATTACAATTTCAGTTTAACCCCTCAAAATGCAGTGGCCGACCCACTCGGTACCGAATATACAAGTAACGTAACGCGACGCTGAATTCAACACTAGATGTAAATGCGTGTGCGATGGACTTACTGCAATATATTCACCATATCGACTAGAATTTGGATGGTAAGTTTGTTGTTGCGGGTACGAGGACCACCTTGGTAACCTTACCCCGCCAAAAATTCTAAAGTAAGTTATACTGTTTCTAACGCAAGTAAATTTTTAATAGCGGCCAATTCAATACAATTTCAGTTTAACCCCTCAAAATGCAGTGGCCGACCCACTCGGTACCGAATATACAAGTAATGTAACGCGACGCTGAATTCAACACTAGATGTAAATGCGTGTGCGAGGGATTTACTGCAATATATTCACCATATCGACTAGAATTTGGATGGTAAGTTTGATGTTGCGGGTACGAGGACCACCTTGGTAACCTTACCCCGCCAAAAATTCTAAAGTAAGTTATCCTGTTTCTAACGCAAGTAAATTTTTAATAGCGGCCAATTCATTACAATTTCAGTTTAACCCCTTCAAATGCAGTGGCCGACCCACTCGGTACCGAATATACAAGTAATGTAACGCGATTTTGAATTCAACACTATATGTAAATGCTTGTGCGAGGTGTTTACTGTGATATATGTACCATATCCAATGGAATCTGGGTTATACATTTTTTGTTGCGGGTACGAGGACCCCTTCGGTAACCTTACCCCGCCAAAAATTATAAAGTAAGTTATAATGTTTCCAACGCAAGTAAATGTTTAATAGCGGCCTAATTTACCAAATTAATTTCAATTGCAGTTTAACTCTTAAAATGCAGTGGCCGACCCACTCAGTACCGACTATACAAGTAACGTAACGCGATGCTGAGTTCAGCAATAGATGCAAATGCGTGTGCGAGGGATTTACTGCAAAATATTCACCATATCGACTAGAATTTGGGTGGTAAGTTTGTTGTTGCTGGTACGAGGACCACCTTGGTAACCTTACCCCGCCGAAAATTCTAAAGTAAGTTATACTGTTTCTAACGCAAGTAAATGTTTAACAGCGGCCAATTCAATACAATTTCAGTTTAACCCCTCAAAATGCAGTGGCCGACCCACTCGGTACCGAATATACAAGTAACGTAACGCGACGCTGAATTCAACACTAGATGTAAATGCTTGTGCGAGGGATTTACTGTGATATATGCACCATATCCAATGGAATCTGGGTTATACATTTTTTGTTGCGGGTACGAGGACCCCTTCGGTAACCTTACCCCGCCAAAAATTCTAAAGTAAGTTATACTGTTTCTAACGCAAGTAAATGTTTAACAGCGGCCAATTCAATACAATTTCAGTTTAACCCCTCAAAATGCAGTGGCCGACCCACTCGGTACCGAATATACAAGTAACGTAACGCGACGCTGAATTCAACACTAGATGTAAATGCGTGTGCGAGGGATTTACTGTGATATATGCACTATACCCAATGGAATCTGGGTTATACATTTTTTGTCGCGGGTATGAGGACCCCTTCGGTAACCTTAACCCGCCAAAAATTATAAAGTAAGTTATAATGTTTCTAATGCAAGATAATTTTTAATAGCGGCCAATTCAATACAATTTCAGTTTAACCCCTCAAAATGCAGTGGCCGACCCACTCGGTACCGAATATACAAGTAATGTAACGCGATGCTGAATTCAACACTAGATGTAAATGCGTGTGCGAGGGACTTACCTGCAATATATTCACCATATCGACTAGAATTTGGGTGGTAAGTTTGTTGTTGCGGGTACGAGGACCACCTTGGTAACCTTACCCCGCCAAAAATTCTAAAGTAAGTTATCCTGTTTCTAACGCAAGAAAATTTCTAATAGCGGCCAATTCATTACAATTTCAGTTTAACCCCTCAAAATGCAGTGGCCGACCCACTCGGTACCGAATATACAAGTAACGTAACGCGACGCTGAATTCAACAATAGATGTAAATGCGTGTGCGAGGGATTTACTGCGATATATGCACCATATCGACTAGAATTTGGATGGTAAGTTTGTTGTTGCGGGTACGAGGACCACCTTGGTAACCTTACCCCGCCAAAAATTCTAAAGTAAGTTATCCTGTTTCTAACGCAAGTAAATTTTTAATAGCGGCCAATTCATTACAATTTCAGTTTAACCCCTTCAAATGCAGTGGCCGACCCACTCGGTACCGAATATACAAGTAATGTAACGCGACGCTGAATTCAACACTAGATGTAAATGCTTGTGCGAGGTGTTTACTGTGATATATGCACCATATCCAATGGAATCTGGGTTATACATTTTTTGTTGCGGGTACGAGGACCCCTTCGGAACCTTACCCCGCCAAAAATTCTAAAGTAAGTTATACTGTTTCTAACGCAAGTAAATGTTTAACAGCGGCCAATTCAATACAATTTCAGTTTAACCCCTCAAAATGCAGTGGCCGACCCACTCGGTACCGAATATACAAGTAACGTAACGCGACGCTGAATTCAACACTAGATGTAAATGCGTGTGCGAGGGATTTACTGCAATATATTCACCATATCGACTAGAATTTGGATGGTAAGTTTGTTGTTGCGGATACGAGGACCACCTTGGTAACCTTACCCCGCCAAAAATTCTAAAGTAAGTTATCCTGTTTCTAACGCAAGTAAATTTTTAATAGCGGCCAATTCATTACAATTTCAGTTTAACCCCTTCAAATGCAGTGGCCGACCCACTCGGTACCGAATATACAAGTAATGTAACGCGATTTTGAATTCAACATTATATGTAAATGCTTGTGCAAGGTGTTTACTGTGATATATGCACCATATCCAATGGAATCTGGGTTATACATTTTTTGTTGCGGGTACGAGGACCCCTTCGGTAACCTTACCCCGCCAAAAATTATAAAGTAAGTTATAATGTTTCCAACGCAAGTAAATGTTTAATAGCGGCCTAATTTACCAAATTAATTTCAATTGCAGTTTAACTCTTAAAATGCAGTGGCCGACCCACTCAGTACCGACTATACAAGTAACGTAACGCGATGCTGAGTTCAGCAATAGATGCAAATGCGTGTGCGAGGGATTTACTGCAAAATATTAACCATATCGACTAGAATTTGGGTGGTAAGTTTGTTGTTGCGGGTACGAGGACCACCTTGGTAACCTTACCCCGCCGAAAATTCTAAAGTAAGTTATACTGTTTCTAACGCAAGTCAATTTTTAATAGCGGCCAATTCGATACAATTTCAGTTTATCCTCTCAAAATGCAGTGGCCGACCCACTCAATACCGAATATTTAAGTAATGTAACGCGATGCTGAGTTCAACATTAGATGCAAATGCGTGTGCGAGGGATTTACTGTGATATATGCACCATATCCAATGGAATCTGGGTTATACATTTTTTGTTGCGGGTACGAGGACCCCTTCGGTAACCTTACCCCGCCAAAAATTATAAAGTAAGTTATAATGTTTCCAACGCAAGTAAATGTTTAATAGCGGCCTAATTTACCAAATTAATTTCAATTGCAGTTTAACTCTTAAAATGCAGTGGCCGACCCACTCAGTACCGACTATACAAGTAACGTAACGCGATGCTGAGTTCAGCAATAGATGCAAATGCGTGTGCGAGGGATTTACTGCAAAATATTAACCATATCGACTAGAATTTGGGTGGTAAGTTTGTTGTTGCGGGTACGAGGACCACCTTGGTAACCTTACCCCGCCGAAAATTCTAAAGTAAGTTATACTGTTTCTAACGCAAGTCAATTTTTAATAGCGGCCAATTCAATACAATTTCAGTTTAACCCCTCAAAATGCAGTGGCCAACCCACTCAATACCGAATATACAAGTAATGTAACGCGATGCTGAATTCAACACTAGATGTAAATGCTTGTGCGAGGGATTTACTGTGATATATGCACCATATCCAATGGAATCTGGGTTATACATTTTTTGTTGCGGGTACGAGGACCCCTTCGGTAACCTTACCCCGCCAAAAATTCTAAAGTAAGTTATACTGTTTCTAACGCAAGTAAATGTTTAACAGCGGCCAATTCAATACAATTTCAGTTTAACCCCTCAAAATGCAGTGGCCGACCCACTCGGTACCGAATATACAAGTAACGTAACGCGACGCTGAATTCAACACTAGATGTAAATGCGTGTGCGAGGGATTTACTGTGATATATGCACCATACCCAATGGAATCTGGGTTATACATTTTTTGTCGCGGGTATGAGGACCCCTTCGGTAACCTTAACCCGCCAAAAATTATAAAGTAAGTTATAATGTTTCTAATGCAAGATAATTTTTAATAGCGGCCAATTCAATACAATTTCAGTTTAACCCCTCAAAATGCAGTGGCCGACCCACTCGGTACCGAATATACAAGTAACGTAACGCGACGCTGAATTCAACACTAGATGTAAATGCGTGTGCGAGGGATTTACTGCAATATATTCACCATATCGACTAGAATTTGGATGGTAAGTTTGTTGTTGCGGGTACGAGGACCACCTTGGTAACCTTACCCCGCCAAAAATTCTAAAGTAAGTTATCCTGTTTCTAACGCAAGAAAATTTCTAATAGCGGCCAATTCATTACAATTTCAGTTTAACCCCTCAAAATGCAGTGGCCGACCCACTCGGTACCGAATATACAAGTAACGTAACGCGACGCTGAATTCAACAATAGATGTAAATGCGTGTGCGAGGGATTTACTGCGATATATGCACCATATCGACTAGAATTTGGATGGTAAGTTTGTTGTTGCGGGTACGAGGACCACCTTGGTAACCTTACCCCGCCAAAAATTCTAAAGTAAGTTATCCTGTTTCTAACGCAAGTAAATTTTTAATAGCGGCCAATTCATTACAATTTCAGTTTAACCCCTTCAAATGCAGTGGCCGACCCACTCGGTACCGAATATACAAGTAATGTAACGCGACGCTGAATTCAACACTAGATGTAAATGCTTGTGCGAGGTGTTTACTGTGATATATGCACCATATCCAATGGAATCTGGGTTATACATTTTTTGTTGCGGGTACGAGGACCCCTTCGGAACCTTACCCCGCCAAAAATTCTAAAGTAAGTTATACTGTTTCTAACGCAAGTAAATGTTTAACAGCGGCCAATTCAATACAATTTCAGTTTAACCCCTCAAAATGCAGTGGCCGACCCACTCGGTACCGAATATACAAGTAACGTAACGCGACGCTGAATTCAACACTAGATGTAAATGCGTGTGCGAGGGATTTACTGCAATATATTCACCATATCGACTAGAATTTGGATGGTAAGTTTGTTGTTGCGGATACGAGGACCACCTTGGTAACCTTACCCCGCCAAAAATTCTAAAGTAAGTTATCCTGTTTCTAACGCAAGTAAATTTTTAATAGCGGCCAATTCATTACAATTTCAGTTTAACCCCTTCAAATGCAGTGGCCGACCCACTCGGTACCGAATATACAAGTAATGTAACGCGATTTTGAATTCAACATTATATGTAAATGCTTGTGCGAGGTGTTTACTGTGATATATGCACCATATCCAATGGAATCTGGGTTATACATTTTTTGTTGCGGGTACGAGGACCCCTTCGGTAACCTTACCCCGCCAAAAATTATAAAGTAAGTTATAATGTTTCCAACGCAAGTAAATGTTTAATAGCGGCCTAATTTACCAAATTAATTTCAATTGCAGTTTAACTCTTAAAATGCTGAGTTCAGCAATAGATGCAAATGCGTGTGCGAGGGATTTACTGCAAAATATTAACCATATCGACTAGAATTTGGGTGGTAAGTTTGTTGTTGCGGGTACGAGGACCACCTTGGTAACCTTACCCCGCCGAAAATTCTAAAGTAAGTTATACTGTTTCTAACGCAATTCAATTTTTAATAGCGGCCAATTCGATACAATTTCAGTTTATCCTCTCAAAATGCAGTGGCCGACCCACTCAATACCGAATATTTAAGTAATGTAACGCGATGCTGAGTTCAACATTAGATGCAAATGCGTGTGCGAGGGATTTACTGTGATATATGCACCATATCCAATGGAATCTGGGTTATACATTTTTTGTTGCGGGTACGAGGACCCCTTCGGTAACCTTACCCCGCCAAAAATTCTAAAGTAAGTTATACTGTTTCTAACGCAAGTAAATGTTTAACAGCGGCCAATTCAATACAATTTCAGTTTAACCCCTCAAAATGCAGTGGCCGACCCACTCGGTACCGAATATACAAGTAACGTAACGCGACGCTGAATTCAACACTAGATGTAAATGCGTGTGCGAGGGATTTACTGTGATATATGCACCATACCCAATGGAATCTGGGTTATACATTTTTTGTCGCGGGTATGAGGACCCCTTCGGTAACCTTAACCCGCCAAAAATTATAAAGTAAGTTATAATGTTTCTAATGCAAGATAATTTTTAATAGCGGCCAATTCAATACAATTTCAGTTTAACCCCTCAAAATGCAGTGGCCGACCCACTCGGTACCGAATATACAAGTAACGTAACGCGACGCTGAATTCAACACTAGATGTAAATGCGTGTGCGAGGGATTTACTGCAATATATTCACCATATCGACTAGAATTTGGATGGTAAGTTTGTTGTTGCGGGTACGAGGACCACCTTGGTAACCTTACCCCGCCAAAAATTCTAAAGTAAGTTATCCTGTTTCTAACGCAAGAAAATTTCTAATAGCGGCCAATTCATTACAATTTCAGTTTAACCCCTCAAAATGCAGTGGCCGACCCACTCGGTACCGAATATACAAGTAACGTAACGCGACGCTGAATTCAACAATAGATGTAAATGCGTGTGCGAGGGATTTACTGCGATATATGCACCATATCGACTAGAATTTGGATGGTAAGTTTGTTGTTGCGGGTACGAGGACCACCTTGGTAACCTTACCCCGCCAAAAATTCTAAAGTAAGTTATCCTGTTTCTAACGCAAGTAAATTTTTAATAGCGGCCAATTCATTACAATTTCAGTTTAACCCCTTCAAATGCAGTGGCCGACCCACTCGGTACCGAATATACAAGTAATGTAACGCGACGCTGAATTCAACACTAGATGTAAATGCTTGTGCGAGGTGTTTACTGTGATATATGCACCATATCCAATGGAATCTGGGTTATACATTTTTTGTTGCGGGTACGAGGACCCCTTCGGAACCTTACCCCGCCAAAAATTCTAAAGTAAGTTATACTGTTTCTAACGCAAGTAAATGTTTAACAGCGGCCAATTCAATACAATTTCAGTTTAACCCCTCAAAATGCAGTGGCCGACCCACTCGGTACCGAATATACAAGTAACGTAACGCGACGCTGAATTCAACACTAGATGTAAATGCGTGTGCGAGGGATTTACTGCAATATATTCACCATATCGACTAGAATTTGGATGGTAAGTTTGTTGTTGCGGATACGAGGACCACCTTGGTAACCTTACCCCGCCAAAAATTCTAAAGTAAGTTATCCTGTTTCTAACGCAAGTAAATTTTTAATAGCGGCCAATTCATTACAATTTCAGTTTAACCCCTTCAAATGCAGTGGCCGACCCACTCGGTACCGAATATACAAGTAATGTAACGCGATTTTGAATTCAACATTATATGTAAATGCTTGTGCGAGGTGTTTACTGTGATATATGCACCATATCCAATGGAATCTGGGTTATACATTTTTTGTTGCGGGTACGAGGACCCCTTCGGTAACCTTACCCCGCCAAAAATTATAAAGTAAGTTATAATGTTTCCAACGCAAGTAAATGTTTAATAGCGGCCTAATTTACCAAATTAATTTCAATTGCAGTTTAACTCTTAAAATGCAGTGGCCGACCCACTCAGTACCGACTATACAAGTAACGTAACGCGATGCTGAGTTCAACAATAGATGCAAATGCGTGTGCGAGGGATTTACTGCAAAATATTCACCATATCGACTAGAATTTGGGTGGTAAGTTTGTTGTTGCGGGTACGAGGACCACCTTGGTAACCTTACCCCGCCAAAAATTCTAAAGTAAGTTATACTGTTTCTAACGCAAGTAAATTTTTAATAGCGGCCAATTCAATACAATTTCAGTTTAACCCCTCAAAATGCAGTGGCCGACCCACTCGGTACCGAATATACAAGTAACGTAACGCGACGCTGAATTCAACACTAGATGTAAATGCGTGTGCGAGGGATTTACTGTGATATATGCACCATACCCAATGGAATCTGGGTTATACATTTTTTGTCGCGGGTATGAGGACCCCTTCGGTAACCTTAACCCGCCAAAAATTATAAAGTAAGTTATAATGTTTCTAATGCAAGATAATTTTTAATAGCGGCCAATTCAATACAATTTCAGTTTAACCCCTCAAAATGCAGTGGCCGACCCACTCGGTACCGAATATACAAGTAATGTAACGCGATGCTGAATTCAACACTAGATGTAAATGCGTGTGCGAGGGACTTACTGCAATATATTCACCATATCGACTAGAATTTGGGTGGTAAGTTTGTTGTTGCGGGTACGAGGACCACCTTGGTAACCTTACCCCGCCAAAAATTCTAAAGTAAGTTATACTGTTTCTAACGCAAGTAAATTTTTAATAGCGGCCAATTCAATACAATTTCAGTTTAACCCCTCAAAATGCAGTGGCCGACCCACTCGGTACCGAATATACAAGTAATGTAACGCGACGCTGAATTCAACACTAGATGTAAATGCGTGTGCGAGGGATTTACTGCAATATATTCACCATATCGACTAGAATTTGGATGGTAAGTTTGTTGTTGCGGGTACGAGGACCACCTTGGTAACCTTACCCCGCCAAAAATTCTAAAGTAAGTTATCCTGTTTCTAACGCAAGAAAATTTCTAATAGCGGCCAATTCATTACAATTTCAGTTTAACCCCTCAAAATGCAGTGGCCGACCCACTCGGTACCGAATATACAAGTAACGTAACGCGACGCTGAATTCAACAATAGATGTAAATGCGTGTGCGAGGGATTTACTGCGATATATGCACCATATCGACTAGAATTTGGATGGTAAGTTTGTTGTTGCGGGTACGAGGACCACCTTGGTAACCTTACCCCGCCAAAAATTCTAAAGTAAGTTATCCTGTTTCTAACGCAAGTAAATTTTTAATAGCGGCCAATTCATTACAATTTCAGTTTAACCCCTTCAAATGCAGTGGCCGACCCACTCGGTACCGAATATACAAGTAATGTAACGCGACGCTGAATTCAACACTAGATGTAAATGCTTGTGCGAGGTGTTTACTGTGATATATGCACCATATCCAATGGAATCTGGGTTATACATTTTTTGTTGCGGGTACGAGGACCCCTTCGGAACCTTACCCCGCCAAAAATTCTAAAGTAAGTTATACTGTTTCTAACGCAAGTAAATGTTTAACAGCGGCCAATTCAATACAATTTCAGTTTAACCCCTCAAAATGCAGTGGCCGACCCACTCGGTACCGAATATACAAGTAACGTAACGCGACGCTGAATTCAACACTAGATGTAAATGCGTGTGCGAGGGATTTACTGCAATATATTCACCATATCGACTAGAATTTGGATGGTAAGTTTGTTGTTGCGGATACGAGGACCACCTTGGTAACCTTACCCCGCCAAAAATTCTAAAGTAAGTTATCCTGTTTCTAACGCAAGTAAATTTTTAATAGCGGCCAATTCATTACAATTTCAGTTTAACCCCTTCAAATGCAGTGGCCGACCCACTCGGTACCGAATATACAAGTAATGTAACGCGATTTTGAATTCAACATTATATGTAAATGCTTGTGCGAGGTGTTTACTGTGATATATGCACCATATCCAATGGAATCTGGGTTATACATTTTTTGTTGCGGGTACGAGGACCCCTTCGGTAACCTTACCCCGCCAAAAATTATAAAGTAAGTTATAATGTTTCCAACGCAAGTAAATGTTTAATAGCGGCCTAATTTACCAAATTAATTTCAATTGCAGTTTAACTCTTAAAATGCTGAGTTCAGCAATAGATGCAAATGCGTGTGCGAGCGATTTACTGCAAAATATTAACCATATCGACTAGAATTTGGGTGGTAAGTTTGTTGTTGCGGGTACGAGGACCACCTTGGTAACCTTACCCCGCCGAAAATTCTAAAGTAAGTTATACTGTTTCTAACGCAAGTCAATTTTTAATAGCGGCCAATTCGATACAATTTCAGTTTATCCTCTCAAAATGCAGTGGCCGACCCACACAATACCGAATATTTAAGTAATGTAACGCGATGCTGAGTTCAACATTAGATGCAAATGCGTGTGCGAGGGATTTACTGTGATATATGCACCATATCCAATGGAATCTGGGTTATACATTTTTTGTTGCGGGTACGAGGACCCCTTCGGTAACCTTACCCCGCCAAAAATTATAAAGTAAGTTATAATGTTTCCAACGCAAGTAAATGTTTAATAGCGGCCTAATTTACCAAATTAATTTCAATTGCAGTTTAACTCTTAAAATGCAGTGGCCGACCCACTCAGTACCGACTATACAAGTAACGTAACGCGATGCTGAGTTCAACAATATATGCAAATGCGTGTGCGAGGGATTTACTGCAAAATATTCACCATATCGACTAGAATTTGGGTGGTAAGTTTGTTGTTGCGGGTACGAGGACCACTTTGGTAACCTTACCCCGCCAAAAATTCTAAAGTAAGTTATACTGTTTCTAACGCAAGTAAATTTTTAATAGCGGCCAATTCAATACAATTTCAGTTTAACCCCTCAAAATGCAGTGGCCGACCCACTCGGTACCGAATATACAAGTAACGTAACGCGACGCTGAATTCAACAATAGATGTAAATGCGTGTGCGAGGGATTTACTGCGATATATGCACCATATCGACTAGAATTTGGATGGTAAGTTTGTTGTTGCGGGTACGAGGACCACCTTGGTAACCTTACCCCGCCAAAAATTCTAAAGTAAGTTATCCTGTTTCTAACGCAAGTAAATTTTTAATAGCGGCCAATTCATTACAATTTCAGTTTAACCCCTTCAAATGCAGTGGCCGACCCACTCGGTACCGAATATACAAGTAATGTAACGCGACGCTGAATTCAACACTAGATGTAAATGCTTGTGCGAGGTGTTTACTGTGATATATGCACCATATCCAATGGAATCTGGGTTATACATTTTTTGTTGCGGGTACGAGGACCCCTTCGGAACCTTACCCCGCCAAAAATTCTAAAGTAAGTTATACTGTTTCTAACGCAAGTAAATGTTTAACAGCGGCCAATTCAATACAATTTCAGTTTAACCCCTCAAAATGCAGTGGCCGACCCACTCGGTACCGAATATACAAGTAACGTAACGCGACGCTGAATTCAACACTAGATGTAAATGCGTGTGCGAGGGATTTACTGCAATATATTCACCATATCGACTAGAATTTGGATGGTAAGTTTGTTGTTGCGGATACGAGGACCACCTTGGTAACCTTACCCCGCCAAAAATTCTAAAGTAAGTTATCCTGTTTCTAACGCAAGTAAATTTTTAATAGCGGCCAATTCATTACAATTTCAGTTTAACCCCTTCAAATGCAGTGGCCGACCCACTCGGTACCGAATATACAAGTAATGTAACGCGATTTTGAATTCAACATTATATGTAAATGCTTGTGCGAGGTGTTTACTGTGATATATGCACCATATCCAATGGAATCTGGGTTATACATTTTTTGTTGCGGGTACGAGGACCCCTTCGGTAACCTTACCCCGCCAAAAATTATAAAGTAAGTTATAATGTTTCCAACGCAAGTAAATGTTTAATAGCGGCCTAATTTACCAAATTAATTTCAATTGCAGTTTAACTCTTAAAATGCTGAGTTCAGCAATAGATGCAAATGCGTGTGCGAGCGATTTACTGCAAAATATTAACCATATCGACTAGAATTTGGGTGGTAAGTTTGTTGTTGCGGGTACGAGGACCACCTTGGTAACCTTACCCCGCCGAAAATTCTAAAGTAAGTTATACTGTTTCTAACGCAAGTCAATTTTTAATAGCGGCCAATTCGATACAATTTCAGTTTATCCTCTCAAAATGCAGTGGCCGACCCACTCAATACCGAATATTTAAGTAATGTAACGCGATGCTGAGTTCAACATTAGATGCAAATGCGTGTGCGAGGGATTTACTGTGATATATGCACCATATCCAATGGAATCTGGGTTATACATTTTTTGTTGCGGGTACGAGGACCCCTTCGGTAACCTTACCCCGCCAAAAATTATAAAGTAAGTTATAATGTTTCCAACGCAAGTAAATGTTTAATAGCGGCCTAATTTACCAAATTAATTTCAATTGCAGTTTAACTCTTAAAATGCAGTGGCCGACCCACTCAGTACCGACTATACAAGTAACGTAACGCGATGCTGAGTTCAACAATATATGCAAATGCGTGTGCGAGGGATTTACTGCAAAATATTCACCATATCGACTAGAATTTGGGTGGTAAGTTTGTTGTTGCGGGTACGAGGACCACTTTGGTAACCTTACCCCGCCAAAAATTCTAAAGTAAGTTATACTGTTTCTAACGCAAGTAAATTTTTAATAGCGGCCAATTCAATACAATTTCAGTTTAACCCCTCAAAATGCAGTGGCCGACCCACTCGGTACCGAATATACAAGTAACGTAACGCGACGCTGAATTCAACACTAGATGTAAATGCGTGTGCGAGGGACTTACTGCAATATATTCACCATATCGACTAGAATTTGGGTGGTAAGTTTGTTGTTGCGGGTACGAGGACCACCTTGGTAACCTTACCCCGCCAAAAATTCTAAAGTAAGTTATACTGTTTCTAACGCAAGTAAATTTTTAATAGCGGCCAATTCAATACAATTTCAGTTTAACCCCTCAAAATGCAGTGGCCGACCCACTCGGTACCGAATATACAAGTAACGTAACGCGACGCTGAATTCAACACTAGATGTAAATGCGTGTGCGAGGGATTTACTGCAATATATTCACCATATCGACTAGAATTTGGATGGTAAGTTTGTTGTTGCGGGTACGAGGACCACCTTGGTAACCTTACCCCGCCAAAAATTCTAAAGTAAGTTATCCTGTTTCTAACGCAAGAAAATTTCTAATAGCGGCCAATTCATTACAATTTCAGTTTAACCCCTCAAAATGCAGTGGCCGACCCACTCGGTACCGAATATACAAGTAACGTAACGCGACGCTGAATTCAACAATAGATGTAAATGCGTGTGCGAGGGATTTACTGCGATATATGCACCATATCGACTAGAATTTGGATGGTAAGTTTGTTGTTGCGGGTACGAGGACCACCTTGGTAACCTTACCCCGCCAAAAATTCTAAAGTAAGTTATCCTGTTTCTAACGCAAGTAAATTTTTAATAGCGGCCAATTCATTACAATTTCAGTTTAACCCCTTCAAATGCAGTGGCCGACCCACTCGGTACCGAATATACAAGTAATGTAACGCGACGCTGAATTCAACACTAGATGTAAATGCTTGTGCGAGGTGTTTACTGTGATATATGCACCATATCCAATGGAATCTGGGTTATACATTTTTTGTTGCGGGTACGAGGACCCCTTCGGAACCTTACCCCGCCAAAAATTCTAAAGTAAGTTATACTGTTTCTAACGCAAGTAAATGTTTAACAGCGGCCAATTCAATACAATTTCAGTTTAACCCCTCAAAATGCAGTGGCCGACCCACTCGGTACCGAATATACAAGTAACGTAACGCGACGCTGAATTCAACACTAGATGTAAATGCGTGTGCGAGGGATTTACTGCAATATATTCACCATATCGACTAGAATTTGGATGGTAAGTTTGTTGTTGCGGATACGAGGACCACCTTGGTAACCTTACCCCACCAAAAATTCTAAAGTAAGTTATCCTGTTTCTAACGCAAGTAAATTTTTAATAGCGGCCAATTCATTACAATTTCAGTTTAACCCCTTCAAATGCGGTGGCCGACCCACTCGGTACCGAATATACAAGTAATGTAACGCGATTTTGAATTCAACATTATATGTAAATGCTTGTGCGAGGTGTTTACTGTGATATATGCACCATATCCAATGGAATCTGGGTTATACATTTTTTGTTGCGGGTACGAGGACCCCTTCGGTAACCTTACCCCGCCAAAAATTATAAAGTAAGTTATACTGTTTCTAACGCAAGTCAATTTTTAATAGCGGCCAATTCGATACAATTTCAGTTTATCCTCTCAAAATGCAGTGGCCGACCCACTCAATACCGAATATTTAAGTAATGTAACGCGATGCTGAGTTCAACATTAGATGCAAATGCGTGTGCGAGGGATTTACTGTGATATATGCACCATATCCAATGGAATCTGGGTTATACATTTTTTGTTGCGGGTACGAGGACCCCTTCGGTAACCTTACCCCGCCAAAAATTATAAAGTAAGTTATAATGTTTCCAACGCAAGTAAATGTTTAATAGCGGCCTAATTTACCAAATTAATTTCAATTGCAGTTTAACTCTTAAAATGCAGTGGCCGACCCACTCAGTACCGACTATACAAGTAACGTAACGCGATGCTGAGTTCAACAATATATGCAAATGCGTGTGCGAGGGATTTACTGTAAAATATTCACCATATCGACTAGAATTTGGGTGGTAAGTTTGTTGTTGCGGGTACGAGGACCACTTTGGTAACCTTACCCCGCCAAAAATTCTAAAGTAAGTTATACTGTTTCTAACGCAAGTAAATTTTTAATAGCGGCCAATTCAATACAATTTCAGTTTAACCCCTCAAAATGCAGTGGCCGACCCACTCGGTACCGAATATACAAGTAACGTAACGCGACGCTGAATTCAACACTAGATGTAAATGCGTGTGCGAGGGACTTACTGCAATATATTCACCATATCGACTAGAATTTGGGTGGTAAGTTTGTTGTTGCGGGTACGAGGACCACCTTGGTAACCTTACCCCGCCAAAAATTCTAAAGTAAGTTATACTGTTTCTAACGCAAGTAAATTTTTAATAGCGGCCAATTCAATACAATTTCAGTTTAACCCCTCAAAATGCAGTGGCCGACCCACTCGGTACCGAATATACAAGTAACGTAACGCGACGCTGAATTCAACACTAGATGTAAATGCGTGTGCGAGGGATTTACTGCAATATATTCACCATATCGACTAGAATTTGGATGGTAAGTTTGTTGTTGCGGGTACGAGGACCACCTTGGTAACCTTACCCCGCCAAAAATTCTAAAGTAAGTTATCCTGTTTCTAACGCAAGAAAATTTCTAATAGCGGCCAATTCATTACAATTTCAGTTTAACCCCTCAAAATGCAGTGGCCGACCCACTCGGTACCGAATATACAAGTAACGTAACGCGACGCTGAATTCAACAATAGATGTAAATGCGTGTGCGAGGGATTTACTGCGATATATGCACCATATCGACTAGAATTTGGATGGTAAGTTTGTTGTTGCGGGTACGAGGACCACCTTGGTAACCTTACCCCGCCAAAAATTCTAAAGTAAGTTATCCTGTTTCTAACGCAAGTAAATTTTTAATAGCGGCCAATTCATTACAATTTCAGTTTAACCCCTTCAAATGCAGTGGCCGACCCACTCGGTACCGAATATACAAGTAATGTAACGCGACGCTGAATTCAACACTAGATGTAAATGCTTGTGCGAGGTGTTTACTGTGATATATGCACCATATCCAATGGAATCTGGGTTATACATTTTTTGTTGCGGGTACGAGGACCCCTTCGGAACCTTACCCCGCCAAAAATTCTAAAGTAAGTTATACTGTTTCTAACGCAAGTAAATGTTTAACAGCGGCCAATTCAATACAATTTCAGTTTAACCCCTCAAAATGCAGTGGCCGACCCACTCGGTACCGAATATACAAGTAACGTAACGCGACGCTGAATTCAACACTAGATGTAAATGCGTGTGCGAGGGATTTACTGCAATATATTCACCATATCGACTAGAATTTGGATGGTAAGTTTGTTGTTGCGGGTACGAGGACCACCTTGGTAACCTTACCCCGCCAAAAATTCTAAAGTAAGTTATCCTGTTTCTAACGCAAGAAAATTTCTAATAGCGGCCAATTCATTACAATTTCAGTTTAACCCCTCAAAATGCAGTGGCCGACCCACTCGGTACCGAATATACAAGTAACGTAACGCGACGCTGAATTCAACACTAGATGTAAATGCGTGTGCGAGGGATTTACTGCGATATATGCACCATATCGACTAGAATTTGGATGGTAAGTTTGTTGTTGCGGGTACGAGGACCACCTTGGTAACCTTACCCCGCCAAAAATTCTAAAGTAAGTTATCCTGTTTCTAACGCAAGTAAATTTTTAATAGCGGCCAATTCATTACAATTTCAGTTTAACCCCTTCAAATGCAGTGGCCGACCCACTCGGTACCGAATATACAAGTAATGTAACGCGACGCTGAATTCAACACTAGATGTAAATGCTTGTGCGAGGTGTTTACTGTGATATATGCACCATATCCAATGGAATCTGGGTTATACATTTTTTGTTGCGGGTACGAGGACCCCTTCGGAACCTTACCCCGCCAAAAATTCTAAAGTAAGTTATACTGTTTCTAACGCAAGTAAATGTTTAACAGCGGCCAATTCAATACAATTTCAGTTTAACCCCTCAAAATGCAGTGGCCGACCCACTCGGTACCGAATATACAAGTAACGTAACGCGACGCTGAATTCAACACTAGATGTAAATGCGTGTGCGAGGGATTTACTGCAATATATTCACCATATCGACTAGAATTTGGATGGTAAGTTTGTTGTTGCGGATACGAGGACCACCTTGGTAACCTTACCCCACCAAAAATTCTAAAGTAAGTTATCCTGTTTCTAACGCAAGTAAATTTTTAATAGCGGCCAATTCATTACAATTTCAGTTTAACCCCTTCAAATGCAGTGGCCGACCCACTCGGTACCGAATATACAAGTAATGTAACGCGATTTTGAATTCAACATTATATGTAAATGCTTGTGCGAGGTGTTTACTGTGATATATGCACCATATCCAATGGAATCTGGGTTATACATTTTTTGTTGCGGGTACGAGGACCCCTTCGGTAACCTTACCCCGCCAAAAATTATAAAGTAAGTTATAATGTTTCCAACGCAAGTAAATGTTTAATAGCGGCCTAATTTACCAAATTAATTTCAATTGCAGTTTAACTCTTAAAATGCAGTGGCCGACCCACTCAGTACCGACTATACAAGTAACGTAACGCGATGCTGAGTTCAGCAATAGATGCAAATGCGTGTGCGAGGGATTTACTGCAAAATATTCACCATATCGACTAGAATTTGGGTGGTAAGTTTGTTGTTGCGGGTACGAGGACCACCTTGGTAACCTTACCCCGCCGAAAATTCTAAAGTAAGTTATACTCTTTCTAACGCAAGTCAATTTTTAATGGCGGCCAATTCATTACAATTTCAGTTAATCCTCTCAAAATGCAGTGGCCGACCCACTCAATACCGAATATTTAAGTAATGTAACGCAATGCTGAGTTCAACATTAGATGCAAATGCGTGTGCGAGGGATTTACTGTGATATATGCACCATATCCAATGGAATCTGGGTTATACATTTTTTGTTGCGGGTACGAGGACCCCTTCGGTAACCTTACCCCGCCAAAAATTCTAAAGTAAGTTATACTGTTTCTAACGCAAGAAAATTTCTAATAGCCGCCAATTCAATACAATTTCAGTTTAACCCCTCAAAATGCAGTGGCCGACCCACTCAATACCGAATATACAAGTAATGTAACGCGATGCTGAATTCAACACTAGATGTAAATGCTTGTGCGAGGGATTTTCTGTGATATATGCACCATATCCAATGGAATCTGGGTTATACATTTTTTGTTGCGGGTACGAGGACCCCTTCGGTAACCTTACCCCGCCAAAAATTCTAAAGTAAGTTATACTGTTTCTAACGCAAGTAAATGTTTAAAAGCGACCTAATTTACCAAATTAATTTCAATTGCAGTTTAACTCTAAAAATGCAGTGGCCGACCCACTCAGTACCGACTTTACAAGTAATGTAACGCGATGCTGAGTTCAACAATAGATCCAAATGCGTGTGCGAGGGGTTTACTGCAATATATTCACCATATCGACTAGAATTTGGGTGGAAAAGTTGTTGTTGCGTTTACGAGGACCCCCTCTGGTAACCTTACGCCGCCGAAAATTCTAAAGTAAGTTATTTATAGCGACCAATTCGATACAATTTCAGTTTAACCCCACAAAATGGAGTGGCCGACCCACTCAATACCGAATATACAAGTAATGTAACGCAATGCTGAGTTCAACGTGCGAGGGATTTACTGTGATATATGCACCATACCCAATGGAATCTGGGTTATACATTTTTTGTTGCGGGTACGAGGACCTCTTCGGTAACCTTACCCCGCCCAAAATTTCTAAAGTAAGTTATAATGTTTCAAACGCAAGTAAATTTTTAATAGCGGCCAATTCAATACAATTTCAGTTTAACCCCTCAAAATGCAGTGGCCGACCCACTCAATACCGAATATACAAGTAATGTAACGCAATGCTGAGTTCAACACTAGATGCAAATGCGTGTGCGAGGGATTTACTGTGATATATGCACCATACCGAATGGAATCTGGGTTATACATTTTTTGTTGCGGGTACGAGGACCCCTTCGGTAACCTTACCCCGCCAAAAATTCTAAAGTAAGTTATAATGTTTCTAATGCAAGATAATTTTTAATAGCGGCCAATTCAATACAATTTCAGTTTGACCCCTCAAAATGCAGTGGCCGACCCACTCGGTACCGAATATACAAGTAATGTAACGCGATGCTGAATTCAACACTAGATGTAAATGCGTGTGCGAGGGATTTACTTTGATATATGCACCATACCCAATGGAATCTGGGTTATACATTTTTTGTCGCGGGTATGAGGACCCCTTCGGTAACCTTAACCCGCCAAAAATTATAAAGTAAGTTATAATGTTTCTAATGCAAGATAATTTTTAATAGCGGCCAATTCAATACAATTTCAGTTTGACCCCTCAAAATGCAGTGGCCGACCCACTCGGTACCGAATATACAAGTAATGTAACGCGATGCTGAATTCAACACTAGATGTAAATGCGTGTGCGAGGGATTTACTGCAATATATTCACCATATCGACTAGAATTTGGGTGGTAAGTTTGTTGTTGCGGGTACGAGGACCACCTTGGTAACCTTACCCCGCCAAAAATTCTAAAGTAAGTTATACTGTTTCTAACGCAAGTAAATTTTTAACAGCGGCCAATTCAATAAAATTTCAGTTTAACCCCTCAAAATGCAGTGGCCGACCCACTCGGTACCGAATATACAAGTAACGTAACGCGACGCTGAATTCAACACTAGATGTAAATGCGTGTGCGAGGGATTTACTGCAATATATTCACCATATCGACTAGAATTTGGATGGTAAGTTTGTTGTTGCGGGTACGAGGACCACCTTGGTAACCTTACCCCGCCAAAAATTCTAAAGTAAGTTATCCTGTTTCTAACGCAAGAAAATTTCTAATAGCCGCCAATTCAATACAATTTCAGTTTAACCCCTCAAAATGCAGTGGCCGACCCACTCAATACCGAATATACAAGTAATGTAACGCGATGCTGAATTCAACACTAGATGTAAATGCTTGTGCGAGGGATTTACTGTGATATATGCACCATATCCAATGGAATCTGGGTTATACATTTTTTGTTGCGGGTACGAGGACCCCTTCGGTAACCTTACCCCGCCAAAAATTCTAAAGTAAGTTATACTGTTTCTAACGCAAGTAAATGTTTAAAAGCGACCTAATTTACCAAATTAATTTCAATTGCAGTTTAACTCTAAAAATGCAGTGGCCGACCCACTCAGTACCGACTTTACAAGTAATGTAACGCGATGCTGAGTTCAACAATTGATCCAAATGCGTGTGCGAGGGGTTTACTGCAATATATTCACCATATCGACTAGAATTTGGGTGGAAAAGTTGTTGTTGCGTTTACGAGGACCCCCTCTGGTAACCTTACCCCGCCGAAAATTCTAAAGTAAGTTATTATGTTTCTAACGCAAGTCAATTTTTAATAGCGACCAATTCGATACAATTTCAGTTTAACCCCACAAAATGGAGTGGCCGACCCACTCAATACCGAATATACAAGTAATGTAACGCAATGCTGAGTTCAACGTGCGAGGGATTTACTGTGATATATGCACCATACCCAATGGAATCTGGGTTATACATTTTTTGTTGCGGGTACGAGGACCTCTTCGGTAACCTTACCCCGCCCAAAATTTCTAAAGTAAGTTATACTGTTTCTAACGCAAGTAAATTTTTAATAGCGGCCAATTCAATACAATTTCAGTTTAACCCCTCAAAATGCAGTGGCCGACCCACTCAATACCGAATATACAAGTAATGTAACGCAATGCTGAGTTCAACACTAGATGCAAATGCGTGTGCGAGGGATTTACTGTGATATATGCACCATACCGAATGGAATCTGGGTTATACATTTTTTGTTGCGGGTACGAGGACCCCTTCGGTAACCTTACCCCGCCAAAAATTCTAAAGTAAGTTATACTGTTTCTAACGCAAGAAAATTTCTTATAGCCGCCAATTCAATACAATTTCAGTTTAACCCCTCAAAATGCAGTGGCCGACCCACTCAATACCGAATATACAAGTAATGTAACGCGATGCTGAGTTCAACACTAGATGCAAATGCGTGTGCGAGGGATTTACTGTGATATATGCACCATACCCAATGGAATCTGGGTTATACATTTTTTGTCGCGGGTATGAGGACCCCTTCGGTAACCTTAACCCGCCAAAAATTCTAAAGTAAGTTATACTGTTTCTAACGCAAGTAAATTTTTAATAGCGGCCAATTCGATACAATTTTTAGTTAAACCCCTCAAAATGCAGTGGCCGACCCACTCAATACCGAATATACAACTAATGTAACGCAATGCTGAGTTCAACACTAGATGCAAATGCGTGTGCGAGGGATTTACTGTGATATATGCACCATATCCAATGGAATCTGGGTTATACATTTTTTGTTGCGGGTACGAGGACCCCTTCGGAACCTTACCCCGCCAAAAATTCTAAAGTAAGTTATACTGTTTCAAACGCAAGTAAATTTTTAACAGCGGCCAATTCAATACAATTTCAGTTTAACCCCTCAAAATGCAGTGACCGACCCACTCGGTACCGAATATACAAGTAATGTAACGCGATTTTGAATTCAACACTATATGTAAATGCGTGTGCGAGGGATTTACTGCAATATATTCACCATATCGACTAGAATTTGGATGGTAAGTTTGTTGTTGCGGGTACAAAGACCACCTTGGTAACCTTACCCCGCCAAAAATTCTAAAGTAAGTTATCCTGTTTCTAACGCAAGTAAATTTTTAATAGCGGCCAATTCATTACAATTTCAGTTTAACCCCTTCAAATGCAGTGGCCGACCCACTCGGTACCGAATATACAAGTAATGTAACGCGATTTTGAATTCAACACTATATGTAAATGCTTGTGCGAGGTGTTTACTGTGATATATGCACCATATCCAATGGAATCTGGGTTATACATTTTTTGTTGCGGGTACGAGGACCCCTTCGGTAACCTTACCCCGCCAAAAATTATAAAGTAAGTTATAATGTTTCCAAAGCAAGTAAATGTTTAATAGCGGCCTAATTTACCAAATTAATTTCAATTGCAGTTTAACTCTTAAAATGCAGTGGCCGACCCACTCAGTACCGACTATACAAGTAACGTAACGCGATGCTGAGTTCAGCAATAGATGCAAATGCGTGTGCGAGGGATTTACTGCAAAATATTCACCATATCGACTAGAATTTGGGTGGTAAGTTTGTTGTTGCGGGTACGAGGACCACCTTGGTAACCTTACCCCGCCGAAAATTCTAAAGTAAGTTATACTGTTTCTAACGCAAGTCAATTTTTAATAGCGGCCAATTCGATACAATTTCAGTTTATCCTCTCAAAATGCAGTGGCCGACCCACTCAATACCGAATATTTAAGTAATGTAACGCGATGCTGAGTTCAACATTAGATGCAAATGCGTGTGCGAGGGATTTACTGTGATATATGCACCATATCCAATGGAATCTGGGTTATACATTTTTTGTTGCGGGTACGAGGACCTCTTCGGTAACCTTACCCCGCCCAAAATTTCTAAAGTAAGTTATAATGTTTCAAACGCAAGTAAATTTTTAATAGCGGCCAATTCAATACAATTTCAGTTTAACCCCTCAAAATGCAGTGGCCGACCCACTCAATACCGAATATACAAGTAATGTAACGCAATGCTGAGTTCAACGTGCGAGGGATTTACTGTGATATATGCACCATACCCAATGGAATCTGGGTTATACATTTTTTGTTGCGGGTACGAGGACCTCTTCGGTAACCTTACCCCGCCCAAAATTTCTAAAGTAAGTTATAATGTTTCAAACGCAAGTAAATTTTTAATAGCGGCCAATTCAATACAATTTCAGTTTAACCCCTCAAAATGCAGTGGCCGACCCACTCAATACCGAATATACAAGTAATGTAACGCAATGCTGAGTTCAACACTAGATGCAAATGCGTGTGCGAGGGATTTACTGTGATATATGCACCATACCGAATGGAATCTGGGTTATACATTTTTTGTTGCGGGTACGAGGACCCCTTCGGTAACCTTACCCCGCCAAAAATTCTAAAGTAAGTTATAATGTTTCTAATGCAAGATAATTTTTAATAGCGGCCAATTCAATACAATTTCAGTTTGACCCCTCAAAATGCAGTGGCCGACCCACTCGGTACCGAATATACAAGTAATGTAACGCGATGCTGAATTCAACACTAGATGTAAATGCGTGTGCGAGGGATTTACTTTGATATATGCACCATACCCAATGGAATCTGGGTTATACATTTTTTGTCGCGGGTATGAGGACCCCTTCGGTAACCTTAACCCGCCAAAAATTATAAAGTAAGTTATAATGTTTCTAATGCAAGATAATTTTTAATAGCGGCCAATTCAATACAATTTCAGTTTGACCCCTCAAAATGCAGTGGCCGACCCACTCGGTACCGAATATACAAGTAATGTAACGCGATGCTGAATTCAACACTAGATGTAAATGCGTGTGCGAGGGATTTACTGCAATATATTCACCATATCGACTAGAATTTGGGTGGTAAGTTTGTTGTTGCGGGTACGAGGACCACCTTGGTAACCTTACCCCGCCAAAAATTCTAAAGTAAGTTATACTGTTTCTAACGCAAGTAAATTTTTAACAGCGGCCAATTCAATAAAATTTCAGTTTAACCCCTCAAAATGCAGTGGCCGACCCACTCGGTACCGAATATACAAGTAACGTAACGCGACGCTGAATTCAACACTAGATGTAAATGCGTGTGCGAGGGATTTACTGCAATATATTCACCATATCGACTAGAATTTGGATGGTAAGTTTGTTGTTGCGGGTACGAGGACCACCTTGGTAACCTTACCCCGCCAAAAATTCTAAAGTAAGTTATCCTGTTTCTAACGCAAGAAAATTTCTAATAGCCGCCAATTCAATACAATTTCAGTTTAACCCCTCAAAATGCAGTGGCCGACCCACTCAATACCGAATATACAAGTAATGTAACGCGATGCTGAATTCAACACTAGATGTAAATGCTTGTGCGAGGGATTTACTGTGATATATGCACCATATCCAATGGAATCTGGGTTATACATTTTTTGTTGCGGGTACGAGGACCCCTTCGGTAACCTTACCCCGCCAAAAATTCTAAAGTAAGTTATACTGTTTCTAACGCAAGTAAATGTTTAAAAGCGACCTAATTTACCAAATTAATTTCAATTGCAGTTTAACTCTAAAAATGCAGTGGCCGACCCACTCAGTACCGACTTTACAAGTAATGTAACGCGATGCTGAGTTCAACAATTGATCCAAATGCGTGTGCGAGGGGTTTACTGCAATATATTCACCATATCGACTAGAATTTGGGTGGAAAAGTTGTTGTTGCGTTTACGAGGACCCCCTCTGGTAACCTTACCCCGCCGAAAATTCTAAAGTAAGTTATTATGTTTCTAACGCAAGTCAATTTTTAATAGCGACCAATTCGATACAATTTCAGTTTAACCCCACAAAATGGAGTGGCCGACCCACTCAATACCGAATATACAAGTAATGTAACGCAATGCTGAGTTCAACGTGCGAGGGATTTACTGTGATATATGCACCATACCCAATGGAATCTGGGTTATACATTTTTTGTTGCGGGTACGAGGACCTCTTCGGTAACCTTACCCCGCCCAAAATTTCTAAAGTAAGTTATACTGTTTCTAACGCAAGTAAATTTTTAATAGCGGCCAATTCAATACAATTTCAGTTTAACCCCTCAAAATGCAGTGGCCGACCCACTCAATACCGAATATACAAGTAATGTAACGCAATGCTGAGTTCAACACTAGATGCAAATGCGTGTGCGAGGGATTTACTGTGATATATGCACCATACCGAATGGAATCTGGGTTATACATTTTTTGTTGCGGGTACGAGGACCCCTTCGGTAACCTTACCCCGCCAAAAATTCTAAAGTAAGTTATACTGTTTCTAACGCAAGAAAATTTCTTATAGCCGCCAATTCAATACAATTTCAGTTTAACCCCTCAAAATGCAGTGGCCGACCCACTCAATACCGAATATACAAGTAATGTAACGCGATGCTGAGTTCAACACTAGATGCAAATGCGTGTGCGAGGGATTTACTGTGATATATGCACCATACCCAATGGAATCTGGGTTATACATTTTTTGTCGCGGGTATGAGGACCCCTTCGGTAACCTTAACCCGCCAAAAATTCTAAAGTAAGTTATACTGTTTCTAACGCAAGTAAATTTTTAATAGCGGCCAATTCGATACAATTTTTAGTTAAACCCCTCAAAATGCAGTGGCCGACCCACTCAATACCGAATATACAACTAATGTAACGCAATGCTGAGTTCAACACTAGATGCAAATGCGTGTGCGAGGGATTTACTGTGATATATGCACCATATCCAATGGAATCTGGGTTATACATTTTTTGTTGCGGGTACGAGGACCCCTTCGGAACCTTACCCCGCCAAAAATTCTAAAGTAAGTTATACTGTTTCAAACGCAAGTAAATTTTTAACAGCGGCCAATTCAATACAATTTCAGTTTAACCCCTCAAAATGCAGTGACCGACCCACTCGGTACCGAATATACAAGTAATGTAACGCGATGCTGAATTCAACACTAGATGTAAATGCGTGTGCGAGGGATTTACTGCAATATATTCACCATATCGACTAGAATTTGGATGGTAAGTTTGTTGTTGCGGGTACAAAGACCACCTTGGTAACCTTACCCCGCCAAAAATTCTAAAGTAAGTTATCCTGTTTCTAACGCAAGTAAATTTTTAATAGCGGCCAATTCATTACAATTTCAGTTTAACCCCTTCAAATGCAGTGGCCGACCCACTCGGTACCGAATATACAAGTAATGTAACGCGATTTTGAATTCAACACTATATGTAAATGCTTGTGCGAGGTGTTTACTGTGATATATGCACCATATCCAATGGAATCTGGGTTATACATTTTTTGTTGCGGGTACGAGGACCCCTTCGGTAACCTTACCCCGCCAAAAATTATAAAGTAAGTTATAATGTTTCCAAAGCAAGTAAATGTTTAATAGCGGCCTAATTTACCAAATTAATTTCAATTGCAGTTAAACTCTTAAAATGCAGTGGCCGACCCACTCAGTACCGACTATACAAGTAACGTAACGCGATGCTGAGTTCAGCAATAGATGCAAATGCGTGTGCGAGGGATTTACTGCAAAATATTCACCATATCGACTAGAATTTGGGTGGTAAGTTTGTTGTTGCGGGTACGAGGACCACCTTGGTAACCTTACCCCGCCGAAAATTCTAAAGTAAGTTATACTGTTTCTAACGCAAGTCAATTTTTAATAGCGGCCAATTCGATACAATTTCAGTTTATCCTCTCAAAATGCAGTGGCCGACCCACTCAATACCGAATATTTAAGTAATGTAACGCGATGCTGAGTTCAACATTAGATGCAAATGCGTGTGCGAGGGATTTACTGTGATATATGCACCATATCCAATGGAATCTGGGTTATACATTTTTTGTTGCGGGTACGAGGACCCCTTCGGTAACCTTACCCCGCCAAAAATTATAAAGTAAGTTATAATGTTTCCAACGCAAGTAAATGTTTAATAGCGGCCTAATTTACCAAATTAATTTCAATTGCAGTTTAACTCTTAAAATGCAGTGGCCGACCCACTCAGTACCGACTATACAAGTAACGTAACGCGATGCTGAGTTCAACAATAGATGCAAATGCGTGTGCGAGGGATTTACTGCAAAATATTCACCATATCGACTAGAATTTGGGTGGTAAGTTTGTTGTTGCGGGTACGAGGACCACCTTGGTAACCTTACCCCGCCGAAAATTCTAAAGTAAGTTATACTGTTTCTAACGTGAGTAAATTTTTAATAGCGGCCAATTCGATACAATTTCAGTTTATCCTCTCAAAATGCAGTGGCCGACCCACTCAATACCGAATATTTAAGTAATGTAACGCGATGCTGAGTTCAACATTAGATGCAAATGCGTGTGCGAGGGATTTACTGTGATATATGCACCATATCCAATGGAATCTGGGTTATACATTTTTTGTTGCGGGTACGAGGACCCCTTCGGTAACCTTACCCCGCCAAAAATTCTAAAGTAAGTTATACTGTTTCTAACGTGAGTAAATTTTAAATAGCGGCCAATTCAATACAATTTCAGTTTAACCCCTCAAAATGCAGTGGCCGACCCACTCAGTACCGACTATACAAGTAATGTAACGCGATGCTGAGTTCAGCAATAGATGCAAATGCGTGTGCGAGGGATTTACTGCAAAATATTCACCATATCGACTAGAATTTGGGTGGTAAGTTTGTTGTTGCTGGTACGAGGACCACCTTGGTAACCTTACCCCGCCAAAAATTCTAACTCAGTACCCACTCAGTACCGACTATACAAGTAACGTAACGCGATGCTGAGTTCAACAATAGATGCAAATGCGTGTGCGAGGGATTTACTGCAAAATATTCACCATATCCACTAGAATTTGGGTGGTAAGTTTGTTGTTGCGGGTACGAGGACCACTCTGGTAACCTTACCCTGCCAAAAATTCTAAAGTAAGTTATACTGTTTCTAACGCAAGTAAATTTTTAAAAGCGGCCAATTCATTACAATTTCAGTTTAACCCCTCAAAATGCAGTGGCCGACCCACTCAGTACCGACTATACAAGTAACGTAACGCGATGCTGAGTTCAGCAATAGATGCAAATGCGTGTGCGAGGGATTTACTGCAAAATATTCACCATATCGACTAGAATTTGGGTGGTAAGTTTGTTGTTGCTGGTACGAGGACCACCTTGGTAACCTTACCCCGCCAAAAATTCCAAATCAGTACCCACTCAGTACCGACTATACAAGTAACGTAACGCGATGCTGAGTTCAGCAATAGATGCAAATGCGTGTGCGAGTGATTTACTGCAAAATATTCACCATATCGACTAGAATTTGGGTGGTAAGTTTGTTGTTGCTGGTACGAGGACCACCTTGGTAACCTTACCCCGCCAAAAATTCTAACTCAGTACCCACTCAGTACCGAATATACAAGTAATGTAACGCGATGCTGAATTCAACACTAGATGTAAATGCTTGTGCGAGGGGTTTACTGTGATATATGCACCATATCCAATGGAATCTGGGTTATACATTTTTTGTTGCGGGTACGAGGACCCCTTCGGTAACCTTACCCCGCCAAAAATTATAAAGTAAGTTATAATGTTTCCAACGCAAGTAAATGTTTAATAGCGGCCTAATTTACCAAATTAATTTCAATTGCAGTTTAACTCTTAAAATGCAGTGGCCGACCCACTCAGTACCGACTATACAAGTAACGTAACGCGATGCTGAGTTAAGCAATAGATGCAAATGCGTGTGCGAGGGATTTACTGCAAAATATTCACCATATCGACTAGAATTTGGGTGGTAAGTTTGTTGTTGCTGGTACGAGGACCACCTTGGTAACCTTACCCCGCCAAAAATTCTAACTCAGTACCCACTCAGTACCGACTATACAAGTAACGTAACGCGATGCTGAGTTCAGCAATAGATGCAAATGCGTGTGCGAGGGATTTACTGCAAAATATTCACCATATCGACTAGAATTTGGGTGGTAAGTTTGTTGTTGCTGGTACGAGGACCACCTTGGTAACCTTACCCCGCCAAAAATTCTAACTCAGTACCCACTCAGTACCGACTATACAAGTAACGTAACGCGATGCTGAGTTCAGCAATAGATGCAAATGCGTGTGCGAGGGATTTACTGCAAAATATTCACCATATCGACTAGAATTTGGGTGGTAAGTTTGTTGTTGCGGGTACGAGGACCACCTTGGTAACCTTACCCCGCCGAAAATTCTAAAGTAAGTTATAGTGTTTCTAACGCAAGTCAATTTTTAATAGCGGCCAATTCGATACAATTTCAGTTTAACCCCTTAAAATGCAGTGGCCGACCCACTCAGTACCGACTATACAAGTAACGTAACGCGATGCTGAGTTCAGCAATAGATGCAAATGCGTGTGCGAGGGATTTACTGCAAAATATTCACCATATCGACTAGAATTTGGGTGGTAAGTTTGTTGTTGCTGGTACGAGGACCACCTTGGTAACCTTACCCCGCCAAAAATTCTAACTCAGTACCCACTCAGTACCGACTATACAAGTAACGTAACGCGATGCTGAGTTCAGCAATAGATGCAAATGCGTGTGCGAGGGATTTACTGCAAAATATTCACCATATCGACTAGAATTTGGGTGGTAAGTTTGTTGTTGCTGGTACGAGGACCACCTTGGTAACCTTACCCCGCCAAAAATTCTAACTCAGTACCCACTCAGTACCGAATATACAAGTAATGTGACGCGATGCTGAATTCAACACTAGATGTAAATGCTTGTGCGCGGGGTTTACTGTGATATATGCACCATATCCAATGGAATCTGGGTTATACATTTTTTGTTGCGGGTACGAGGACCCCTTCGGTAACCTTACCCCGCCAAAAATTATAAAGTAAGTTATAATGTTTCCAACGCAAGTAAATGTTTAATAGCGGCCTAATTTACCAAATTAATTTCAATTGCAGTTTAACTCTTAAAATGCAGTGGCCGACCCACTCAGTACCGACTATACAAGTAACGTAACGCGATGCTGAGTTAAGCAATAGATGCAAATGCGTGTGCGAGGGATTTACTGCAAAATATTCACCATATCGACTAGAATTTGGGTGGTAAGTTTGTTGTTGCTGGTACGAGGACCACCTTGGTAACCTTACCCCGCCAAAAATTCTAACTCAGTACCCACTCAGTACCGACTATACAAGTAACGTAACGCGATGCTGAGTTCAGCAATAGATGCAAATGCGTGTGCGAGGGATTTACTGCAAAATATTCACCATATCGACTAGAATTTGGGTGGTAAGTTTGTTGTTGCGGGTACGAGGACCACCTTGGTAACCTTACCCCGCCGAAAATTCTAAAGTAAGTTATACTGTTTCTAACGCAAGTCAATTTTTAATAGCGGCCAATTCGATACAATTTCAGTTTATCCTCTCAAAATGCAGTGGCCGACCCACTCAATACCGAATATTTAAGTAATGTAACGCGATGCTGAGTTCAACATTAGATGCAAATGCGTGTGCGAGGGATTTACTGTGATATATGCACCATATCCAATGGAATCTGGGTTATACATTTTTTGTTGCGGGTACGAGGACCCCTTCGGTAACCTTACCCCGCCAAAAATTATAAAGTAAGTTATAATGTTTCCAACGCAAGTAAATGTTTAATAGCGGCCTAATTTACCAAATTAATTTCAATTGCAGTTTAACTCTTAAAATGCAGTGGCCGACCCACTCAGTACCGACTATACAAGTAACGTAACGCGATGCTGAGTTCAACAATAGATGCAAATGCGTGTGCGAGGGATTTACTGCAAAATATTCACCATATCGACTAGAATTTGGGTGGTAAGTTTGTTGTTGCGGGTACGAGGACCACCTTGGTAACCTTACCCCGCCGAAAATTCTAAAGTAAGTTATACTGTTTCTAACGTGAGTAAATTTTTAATAGCGGCCAATTCGATACAATTTCAGTTTATCCTCTCAAAATGCAGTGGCCGACCCACTCAATACCGAATATTTAAGTAATGTAACGCGATGCTGAGTTCAACATTAGATGCAAATGCGTGTGCGAGGGATTTACTGTGATATATGCACCATATCCAATGGAATCTGGGTTATACATTTTTTGTTGCGGGTACGAGGACCCCTTCGGTAACCTTACCCCGCCAAAAATTATAAAGTAAGTTATAATGTTTCCAACGCAAGTAAATGTTTAATAGCGGCCTAATTTACCAAATTAATTTCAATTGCAGTTTAACTCTTAAAATGCAGTGGCCGACCCACTCAGTACCGACTATACAAGTAACGTAACGCGATGCTGAGTTCAACAATAGATGCAAATGCGTGTGCGAGGGATTTACTGCAAAATATTCACCATATCGACTAGAATTTGGGTGGTAAGTTTGTTGTTGCGGGTACGAGGACCACCTTGGTAACCTTACCCCGCCGAAAATTCTAAAGTAAGTTATACTGTTTCTAACGTGAGTAAATTTTTAATAGCGGCCAATTCGATACAATTTCAGTTTATCCTCTCAAAATGCAGTGGCCGACCCACTCAATACCGAATATTTAAGTAATGTAACGCGATGCTGAGTTCAACAATAGATGCAAATGCGTGTGCGAGGGATTTACTGCAAAATATTCACCATATCCACTAGAATTTGGGTGGTAAGTTTGTTGTTGCGGGTACGAGGACCACTCTGGTAACCTTACCCTGCCAAAAATTCTAAAGTAAGTTATACTGTTTCTAACGCAAGTAAATTTTTAAAAGCGGCCAATTCATTACAATTTCAGTTTAACCCCTCAAAATGCAGTGGCCGACCCACTCAGTACCGACTATACAAGTAACGTAACGCGATGCTGAGTTCAGCAATAGATGCAAATGCGTGTGCGAGGGATTTACTGCAAAATATTCACCATATCGACTAGAATTTGGGTGGTAAGTTTGTTGTTGCTGGTACGAGGACCACCTTGGTAACCTTACCCCGCCAAAAATTCCAAATCAGTACCCACTCAGTACCGACTATACAAGTAACGTAACGCGATGCTGAGTTCAGCAATAGATGCAAATGCGTGTGCGAGTGATTTACTGCAAAATATTCACCATATCGACTAGAATTTGGGTGGTAAGTTTGTTGTTGCTGGTACGAGGACCACCTTGGTAACCTTACCCCGCCAAAAATTCTAACTCAGTACCCACTCAGTACCGAATATACAAGTAATGTAACGCGATGCTGAATTCAACACTAGATGTAAATGCTTGTGCGAGGGGTTTACTGTGATATATGCACCATATCCAATGGAATCTGGGTTATACATTTTTTGTTGCGGGTACGAGGACCCCTTCGGTAACCTTACCCCGCCAAAAATTATAAAGTAAGTTATAATGTTTCCAACGCAAGTAAATGTTTAATAGCGGCCTAATTTACCAAATTAATTTCAATTGCAGTTTAACTCTTAAAATGCAGTGGCCGACCCACTCAGTACCGACTATACAAGTAACGTAACGCGATGCTGAGTTAAGCAATAGATGCAAATGCGTGTGCGAGGGATTTACTGCAAAATATTCACCATATCGACTAGAATTTGGGTGGTAAGTTTGTTGTTGCTGGTACGAGGACCACCTTGGTAACCTTACCCCGCCAAAAATTCTAACTCAGTACCCACTCAGTACCGACTATACAAGTAACGTAACGCGATGCTGAGTTCAGCAATAGATGCAAATGCGTGTGCGAGGGATTTACTGCAAAATATTCACCATATCGACTAGAATTTGGGTGGTAAGTTTGTTGTTGCTGGTACGAGGACCACCTTGGTAACCTTACCCCGCCAAAAATTCTAACTCAGTACCCACTCAGTACCGACTATACAAGTAACGTAACGCGATGCTGAGTTCAGCAATAGATGCAAATGCGTGTGCGAGGGATTTACTGCAAAATATTCACCATATCGACTAGAATTTGGGTGGTAAGTTTGTTGTTGCGGGTACGAGGACCACCTTGGTAACCTTACCCCGCCGAAAATTCTAAAGTAAGTTATAGTGTTTCTAACGCAAGTCAATTTTTAATAGCGGCCAATTCGATACAATTTCAGTTTAACCCCTTAAAATGCAGTGGCCGACCCACTCAGTACCGACTATACAAGTAACGTAACGCGATGCTGAGTTCAGCAATAGATGCAAATGCGTGTGCGAGGGATTTACTGCAAAATATTCACCATATCGACTAGAATTTGGGTGGTAAGTTTGTTGTTGCTGGTACGAGGACCACCTTGGTAACCTTACCCCGCCAAAAATTCTAACTCAGTACCCACTCAGTACCGACTATACAAGTAACGTAACGCGATGCTGAGTTCAGCAATAGATGCAAATGCGTGTGCGAGGGATTTACTGCAAAATATTCACCATATCGACTAGAATTTGGGTGGTAAGTTTGTTGTTGCTGGTACGAGGACCACCTTGGTAACCTTACCCCGCCAAAAATTCTAACTCAGTACCCACTCAGTACCGAATATACAAGTAATGTGACGCGATGCTGAATTCAACACTAGATGTAAATGCTTGTGCGCGGGGTTTACTGTGATATATGCACCATATCCAATGGAATCTGGGTTATACATTTTTTGTTGCGGGTACGAGGACCCCTTCGGTAACCTTACCCCGCCAAAAATTATAAAGTAAGTTATAATGTTTCCAACGCAAGTAAATGTTTAATAGCGGCCTAATTTACCAAATTAATTTCAATTGCAGTTTAACTCTTAAAATGCAGTGGCCGACCCACTCAGTACCGACTATACAAGTAACGTAACGCGATGCTGAGTTAAGCAATAGATGCAAATGCGTGTGCGAGGGATTTACTGCAAAATATTCACCATATCGACTAGAATTTGGGTGGTAAGTTTGTTGTTGCTGGTACGAGGACCACCTTGGTAACCTTACCCCGCCAAAAATTCTAACTCAGTACCCACTCAGTACCGACTATACAAGTAACGTAACGCGATGCTGAGTTCAGCAATAGATGCAAATGCGTGTGCGAGGGATTTACTGCAAAATATTCACCATATCGACTAGAATTTGGGTGGTAAGTTTGTTGTTGCGGGTACGAGGACCACCTTGGTAACCTTACCCCGCCGAAAATTCTAAAGTAAGTTATACTGTTTCTAACGCAAGTCAATTTTTAATAGCGGCCAATTCGATACAATTTCAGTTTATCCTCTCAAAATGCAGTGGCCGACCCACTCAATACCGAATATTTAAGTAATGTAACGCGATGCTGAGTTCAACATTAGATGCAAATGCGTGTGCGAGGGATTTACTGTGATATATGCACCATATCCAATGGAATCTGGGTTATACATTTTTTGTTGCGGGTACGAGGACCCCTTCGGTAACCTTACCCCGCCAAAAATTATAAAGTAAGTTATAATGTTTCCAACGCAAGTAAATGTTTAATAGCGGCCTAATTTACCAAATTAATTTCAATTGCAGTTTAACTCTTAAAATGCAGTGGCCGACCCACTCAGTACCGACTATACAAGTAACGTAACGCGATGCTGAGTTCAACAATAGATGCAAATGCGTGTGCGAGGGATTTACTGCAAAATATTCACCATATCGACTAGAATTTGGGTGGTAAGTTTGTTGTTGCGGGTACGAGGACCACCTTGGTAACCTTACCCCGCCGAAAATTCTAAAGTAAGTTATACTGTTTCTAACGTGAGTAAATTTTTAATAGCGGCCAATTCGATACAATTTCAGTTTATCCTCTCAAAATGCAGTGGCCGACCCACTCAATACCGAATATTTAAGTAATGTAACGCGATGCTGAGTTCAACATTAGATGCAAATGCGTGTGCGAGGGATTTACTGTGATATACATATGCACCATATCCAATGGAATCTGGGTTATACATTTTTTGTTGCGGGTACGAGGACCCCTTCGGTAACCTTACCCCGCCAAAAATTCTAAAGTAAGTTATACTGTTTCTAACGTGAGTAAATTTTAAATAGCGGCCAATTCAATACAATTTCAGTTTAACCCCTCAAAATGCAGTGGCCGACCCACTCAGTACCGACTATACAAGTAATGTAACGCGATGCTGAGTTCAGCAATAGATGCAAATGCGTGTGCGAGGGATTTACTGCAAAATATTCACCATATCGACTAGAATTTGGGTGGTAAGTTTGTTGTTGCTGGTACGAGGACCACCTTGGTAACCTTACCCCGCCAAAAATTCTAACTCAGTACCCACTCAGTACCGACTATACAAGTAACGTAACGCGATGCTGAGTTCAACAATAGATCCAAATGCGTGTGCGAGGGATTTACTGCAAAATATTCACCATATCCACTAGAATTTGGGTGGTAAGTTTGTTGTTGCGGGTACGAGGACCACTCTGGTAACCTTACCCTGCCAAAAATTCTAAAGTAAGTTATACTGTTTCTAACGCAAGTAAATTTTTAAAAGCGGCCAATTCATTACAATTTCAGTTTAACCCCTCAAAATGCAGTGGCCGACCCACTCAGTACCGACTATACAAGTAACGTAACGCGATGCTGAGTTCAGCAATAGATGCAAATGCGTGTGCGAGGGATTTACTGCAAAATATTCACCATATCGACTAGAATTTGGGTGGTAAGTTTGTTGTTGCTGGTACGAGGACCACCTTGGTAACCTTACCCCGCCAAAAATTCCAAATCAGTACCCACTCAGTACCGACTATACAAGTAACGTAACGCGATGCTGAGTTCAGCAATAGATGCAAATGCGTGTGCGAGTGATTTACTGCAAAATATTCACCATATCGACTAGAATTTGGGTGGTAAGTTTGTTGTTGCTGGTACGAGGACCACCTTGGTAACCTTACCCCGCCAAAAATTCTAACTCAGTACCCACTCAGTACCGAATATACAAGTAATGTAACGCGATGCTGAATTCAACACTAGATGTAAATGCTTGTGCGAGGGGTTTACTGTGATATATGCACCATATCCAATGGAATCTGGGTTATACATTTTTTGTTGCGGGTACGAGGACCCCTTCGGTAACCTTACCCCGCCAAAAATTATAAAGTAAGTTATAATGTTTCCAACGCAAGTAAATGTTTAATAGCGGCCTAATTTACCAAATTAATTTCAATTGCAGTTTAACTCTTAAAATGCAGTGGCCGACCCACTCAGTACCGACTATACAAGTAACGTAACGCGATGCTGAGTTAAGCAATAGATGCAAATGCGTGTGCGAGGGATTTACTGCAAAATATTCACCATATCGACTAGAATTTGGGTGGTAAGTTTGTTGTTGCTGGTACGAGGACCACCTTGGTAACCTTACCCCGCCAAAAATTCTAACTCAGTACCCACTCAGTACCGACTATACAAGTAACGTAACGCGATGCTGAGTTCAGCAATAGATGCAAATGCGTGTGCGAGGGATTTACTGCAAAATATTCACCATATCGACTAGAATTTGGGTGGTAAGTTTGTTGTTGCTGGTACGAGGACCACCTTGGTAACCTTACCCCGCCAAAAATTCTAACTCAGTACCCACTCAGTACCGACTATACAAGTAACGTAACGCGATGCTGAGTTCAGCAATAGATGCAAATGCGTGTGCGAGGGATTTACTGCAAAATATTCACCATATCGACTAGAATTTGGGTGGTAAGTTTGTTGTTGCGGGTACGAGGACCACCTTGGTAACCTTACCCCGCCGAAAATTCTAAAGTAAGTTATAGTGTTTCTAACGCAAGTCAATTTTTAATAGCGGCCAATTCGATACAATTTCAGTTTAACCCCTTAAAATGCAGTGGCCGACCCACTCAGTACCGACTATACAAGTAACGTAACGCGATGCTGAGTTCAGCAATAGATGCAAATGCGTGTGCGAGGGATTTACTGCAAAATATTCACCATATCGACTAGAATTTGGGTGGTAAGTTTGTTGTTGCTGGTACGAGGACCACCTTGGTAACCTTACCCCGCCAAAAATTCTAACTCAGTACCCACTCAGTACCGACTATACAAGTAACGTAACGCGATGCTGAGTTCAGCAATAGATGCAAATGCGTGTGCGAGGGATTTACTGCAAAATATTCACCATATCGACTAGAATTTGGGTGGTAAGTTTGTTGTTGCTGGTACGAGGACCACCTTGGTAACCTTACCCCGCCAAAAATTCTAACTCAGTACCCACTCAGTACCGAATATACAAGTAATGTGACGCGATGCTGAATTCAACACTAGATGTAAATGCTTGTGCGCGGGGTTTACTGTGATATATGCACCATATCCAATGGAATCTGGGTTATACATTTTTTGTTGCGGGTACGAGGACCCCTTCGGTAACCTTACCCCGCCAAAAATTATAAAGTAAGTTATAATGTTTCCAACGCAAGTAAATGTTTAATAGCGGCCTAATTTACCAAATTAATTTCAATTGCAGTTTAACTCTTAAAATGCAGTGGCCGACCCACTCAGTACCGACTATACAAGTAACGTAACGCGATGCTGAGTTAAGCAATAGATGCAAATGCGTGTGCGAGGGATTTACTGCAAAATATTCACCATATCGACTAGAATTTGGGTGGTAAGTTTGTTGTTGCTGGTACGAGGACCACCTTGGTAACCTTACCCCGCCAAAAATTCTAACTCAGTACCCACTCAGTACCGACTATACAAGTAACGTAACGCGATGCTGAGTTCAGCAATAGATGCAAATGCGTGTGCGAGGGATTTACTGCAAAATATTCACCATATCGACTAGAATTTGGGTGGTAAGTTTGTTGTTGCTGGTACGAGGACCACCTTGGTAACCTTACCCCGCCAAAAATTCTAACTCAGTACCCACTCAGTACCGACTATACAAGTAACGTAACGCGATGCTGAGTTCAGCAATAGATGCAAATGCGTGTGCGAGGGATTTACTGCAAAATATTCACCATATCGACTAGAATTTGGGTGGTAAGTTTGTTGTTGCGGGTACGAGGACCACCTTGGTAACCTTACCCCGCCGAAAATTCTAAAGTAAGTTATACTGTTTCTAACGCAAGTCAATTTTTAATAGCGGCCAATTCGATACAATTTCAGTTTAACCCCTCAAAATGCAGTGGCCGACCCACTCAGTACCGACTATACAAGTAACGTAACGCGATGCTGAGTTCAGCAATAGATGCAAATGCGTGTGCGAGGGATTTACTGCAAAATATTCACCATATCGACTAGAATTTGGGTGGTAAGTTTGTTGTTGCTGGTACGAGGACCACCTTGGTAACATTACCCCGCCAAAAATTCTAACTCAGTACCCACTCAGTACCGACTATACAAGTAACGTAACGCGATGCTGAGTTCAGCAATAGATGCAAATGCGTGTGCGAGGGATTTACTGCAAAATATTCACCATATCGACTAGAATTTGGGTGGTAAGTTTGTTGTTGCTGGTACGAGGACCACCTTGGTAACCTTACCCCGCCAAAAATTCTAACTCAGTACCCACTCAGTACCGAATATACAAGTAATGTAACGCGATGCTGAATTCAACACTAGATGTAAATGCTTGTGCGAGGGGTTTACTGTGATATATGCACCATATCCAATGGAATCTGGGTTATACATTTTTTGTTGCGGGTACGAGGACGCCTTCGGTAACCTTACCCCGCCAAAAATTATAAAGTAAGTTATAATGTTTCCAACGCAAGTAAATGTTTAATAGCGGCCTAATTTACCAAATTAATTTCAATTGCAGTTTAACTCTTAAAATGCAGTGGCCGACCCACTCAGTACCGACTATACAAGTAACGTAACGCGATGCTGAGTTAAGCAATAGATGCAAATGCGTGTGCGAGGGATTTACTGCAAAATATTCACCATATCGACTAGAATTTGGGTGGTAAGTTTGTTGTTGCTGGTACGAGGACCACCTTGGTAACCTTACCCCGCCAAAAATTCTAACTCAGTACCCACTCAGTACCGACTATACAAGTAACGTAACGCGATGCTGAGTTCAGCAATAGATGCAAATGCGTGTGCGAGGGATTTACTGCAAAATATTCACCATATCGACTAGAATTTGGGTGGTAAGTTTGTTGTTGCGGGTACGAGGACCACCTTGGTAACCTTACCCCGCCGAAAATTCTAAAGTAAGTTATACTGTTTCTAACGCAAGTCAATTTTTAATAGCGGCCAATTCGATACAATTTCAGTTTAACCCCTCAAAATGCAGTGGCCGACCCACTCAGTACCGACTATACAAGTAACGTAACGCGATGCTGAGTTAAGCAATAGATGCAAATGCGTGTGCGAGGGATTTACTGCAAAATATTCACCATATCGACTAGAATTTGGGTGGTAAGTTTGTTGTTGCTGGTACGAGGACCACCTTGGTAACCTTACCCCGCCAAAAATTCTAACTCAGTACCCACTCAGTACCGACTATACAAGTAACGTAACGCGATGCTGAGTTCAGCAATAGATGCAAATGCGTGTGCGAGGGATTTACTGCAAAATATTCACCATATCGACTAGAATTTGGGTGGTAAGTTTGTTGTTGCGGGTACGAGGACCACCTTGGTAACCTTACCCCGCCGAAAATTCTAAATTAATTTATACTGTTTCTAACGCAAGTCAATTTTTAATAGCGGCCAATTCGATACAATTTCAGTTTATCCTCTCAAAATGCAGTGGCCGACCCACTCAATACCGCATATTTAAGTAATGTAACGCGATGCTGAGTTCAACATTAGATGCAAATGCGTGTGCGAGGGATTTACTGTGATATATGCACCATATCCAATGAAATCTGGGTTATAAATTTTTTGTTGCGGGTACGAGGACCCCTTCGGTAACCTTACCCCGCCAAAAATTCTAAAGTAAGTTATACTGTTTCTAACGTGAGTAAATTTTAAATAGCGGCCAATTCAATACAATTTCAGTTTAACCCCTCAAAATGCAGTGGCCGACCCACTCGGTACCGAATATACAAGTAATGTAACGCGATGCTGAATTCAACACTAGATGTAAATGCTTGTGCGAGGGGTTTACTGTGATATATGCACCATATCCAATGGAATCTGGGTTATACATTTTTTGTTGCGGGTACGAGGACCCCTTCGGTAACCTTACCCCGCCAAAAATTATAAAGTAAGTTATAATGTTTCCAACGCAAGTAAATGTTTAATAGCGGCCTAATTTACCAAATTAATTTCAATTGCAGTTTAACTCTTAAAATGCAGTGGCCGACCCACTCAGTACCGACTATACAAGTAACGTAACGCGATGCTGAGTTCAGCAATTGATGCAAATGCGTGTGCGAGGGATTTACTGCAAAATATTCACCATATCGACTAGAATTTGGGTGGTAAGTTTGTTGTTGCGGGTACGAGGACCACCTTGGTAACCTTACCCCGCCGAAAATTCTAACTCAGTACCCACTCAGTACCGACTATACAAGTAACGTAACGCGATGCTGAGTTCAGCAATAGATGCAAATGCGTGTGCGAGGGATTTACTGCAAAATATTCACCATATCGACTAGAATTTGGGTGGTAAGTTTGTTGTTGCTGGTACGAGGACCACCTTGGTAACCTTACCCCGCCAAAAATTCTAACTCAGTACCCACTCAGTACCGACTATACAAGTAACGTAACGCGATGCTGAGTTCAGCAATAGATGCAAATGCGTGTGCGAGGGATTTACTGCAAAATATTCACCATATCGACTAGAATTTGGGTGGTAAGTTTGTTGTTGCGGGTACGAGGACCACCTTGGTAACCTTACCCCGCCGAAAATTCTAAGGTAAGTTATAGTGTTTCTAACGCAAGTCAATTTTTAATAGCGGCCAATTCGATACAATTTCAGTTTAACCCCTCAAAATGCAGTGGCCGACCCACTCAGTACCGACTATACAAGTAACGTAACGCGATGCTGAGTTCAGCAATAGATGCAAATGCGTGTGCGAGGGATTTACTGCAAAATATTCACCATATCGACTAGAATTTGGGTGGTAAGTTTGTTGTTGCTGGTACGAGGACCACCTTGGTAACCTTACCCCGCCAAAAATTCTAACTCAGTACCCACTCAGTACCGACTATACAAGTAACGTAACGCGATGCTGAGTTCAGCAATAGATGCAAATGCGTGTGCGAGGGATTTACTGCAAAATATTCACCATATCGACTAGAATTTGGGTGGTAAGTTTGTTGTTGCGGGTATGAGGACCACCTTGGTAACCTTACCCCGCCGAAAATTCTAAAGTAAGTTATACTGTTTCTAACGCAAGTCAATTTTTAATAGCGGCCAATTCGATACAATTTCAGTTTATCCTCTCAAAATGCAGTGGCCGACCCACTCAATACCGAATATTTAAGTAATGTAACGCGATGCTGAGTTCAACATTAGATGCAAATGCGTGTGCGAGGGATTTACTGTGATATATGCACCATATCCAATGGAATCTGGGTTATACATTTTTTGTTGCGGGTACGAGGACCCCTTCGGTAACCTTACCCCGCCAAAAATTACAAAGTAAGTTATAATGTTTCCAACGCAAGTAAATGTTTAATAGCGGCCTAATTTACCAAATTAATTTCAATTGCAGTTTAACTCTTAAAATGCAGTGGCCGACCCACTCAGTACCGACTATACAAGTAACGTAACGCGATGCTGAGTTAAGCAATAGATGCAAATGCGTGTGCGAGGGATTTACTGCAAAATATTCACCATATCGACTAGAATTTGGGTGGTAAGTTTGTTGTTGCTGGTACGAGGACCACCTTGGTAACCTTACCCCGCCAAAAATTCTAACTCAGTACCCACTCAGTACCGACTATACAAGTAACGTAACGCGATGCTGAGTTCAGCAATAGATGCAAATGCGTGTGCGAGGGATTTACTGCAAAATATTCACCATATCGACTAGAATTTGGGTGGTAAGTTTGTTGTTGCGGGTACGAGGACCACCTTGGTAACCTTACCCCGCCGAAAATTCTAAATTAATTTATACTGTTTCTAACGCAAGTCAATTTTTAATAGCGGCCAATTCGATACAATTTCAGTTTATCCTCTCAAAATGCAGTGGCCGACCCACTCAATACCGCATATTTAAGTAATGTAACGCGATGCTGAGTTCAACATTAGATGCAAATGCGTGTGCGAGGGATTTACTGTGATATATGCACCATATCCAATGAAATCTGGGTTATAAATTTTTTGTTGCGGGTACGAGGACCCCTTCGGTAACCTTACCCCGCCAAAAATTCTAAAGTAAGTTATACTGTTTCTAACGTGAGTAAATTTTAAATAGCGGCCAATTCAATACAATTTCAGTTTAACCCCTCAAAATGCAGTGGCCGACCCACTCGGTACCGAATATACAAGTAATGTAACGCGATGCTGAATTCAACACTAGATGTAAATGCTTGTGCGAGGGGTTTACTGTGATATATGCACCATATCCAATGGAATCTGGGTTATACATTTTTTGTTGCGGGTACGAGGACCCCTTCGGTAACCTTACCCCGCCAGTTTCCAACGCAAGTAAATGTTTAATAGCGGCCTAATTTACCAAATTAATTTCAATTGCAGTTTAACTCTTAAAATGCAGTGGCCGACCCACTCAGTACCGACTATACAAGTAACGTAACGCGATGCTGAGTTCAGCAATTGATGCAAATGCGTGTGCGAGGGATTTACTGCAAAATATTCACCATATCGACTAGAATTTGGGTGGTAAGTTTGTTGTTGCGGGTACGAGGACCACCTTGGTAACCTTACCCCGCCGAAAATTCTAAAGTAAGTTATACTGTTTCTAACGCAAGTCAATTTTTAATAGCGGCCAATTCGATACAATTTCAGTTTATCCTCTCAAAATGCAGTGGCCGACCCACTCAATACCGAATATTTAAGTAATGTAACGCGATGCTGAGTTCAACATTAGATGCAAATGCGTGTGCGAGGGATTTACTGTGATATATGCACCATATCCAATGGAATCTGGGTTATACATTTTTTGTTGCGGGTACGAGGACCCCTTCGGTAACCTTACCCCGCCAAAAATTATAAAGTAAGTTATAATGTTTCCAACGCAAGTAAATGTTTAATAGCGGCCTAATTTACCAAATTAATTTCAATTGCAGTTTAACTCTTAAAATGCAGTGGCCGACCCACTCAGTACCGACTATACAAGTAACGTAACGCGATGCTGAGTTCAACAATAGATGCAAATGCGTGTGCGAGGGATTTACTGCAAAATATTCACCATATCGACTAGAATTTGGGTGGTAAGTTTGTTGTTGCGGGTACGAGGACCACCTTGGTAACCTTACCCCGCCGAAAATTCTAAAGTAATTTATACTGTTTCTAACGCAAGTCAATTTTTAATAGCGGCCAATTCGATACAATTTCAGTTTATCCTCTCAAAATGCAGTGGCCGACCCACTCAATACCGCATATTTAAGTAATGTAACGCGATGCTGAGTTCAACATTAGATGCAAATGCGTGTGCGAGGGATTTACTGTGATATATGCACCATATCCAATGAAATCTGGGTTATAAATTTTTTGTTGCGGGTACGAGGACCCCTTCGGTAACCTTACCCCGCCAAAAATTCTAAAGTAAGTTATACTGTTTCTAACGTGAGTAAATTTTAAATAGCGGCCAATTCAATACAATTTCAGTTTAACCCCTCAAAATGCAGTGGCCGACCCACTCGGTACCGAATATACAAGTAATGTAACGCGATGCTGAATTCAACACTAGATGTAAATGCTTGTGCGAGGGGTTTACTGTGATATATGCACCATATCCAATGGAATCTGGGTTATACATTTTTTGTTGCGGGTACGAGGACCCCTTCGGTAACCTTACCCCGCCAAAAATTATAAAGTAAGTTATAATGTTTCCAACGCAAGTAAATGTTTAATAGCGGCCTAATTTACCAAATTAATTTCAATTGCAGTTTAACTCTTAAAATGCAGTGGCCGACCCACTCAGTACCGACTATACAAGTAACGTAACGCGATGCTGAGTTCAGCAATTGATGCAAATGCGTGTGCGAGGGATTTACTGCAAAATATTCACCATATCGACTAGAATTTGGGTGGTAAGTTTGTTGTTGCGGGTACGAGGACCACCTTGGTAACCTTACCCCGCCGAAAATTCTAAAGTAAGTTATACTGTTTCTAACGCAAGTCAATTTTTAATAGCGGCCAATTCGATACAATTTCAGTTTATCCTCTCAAAATGCAGTGGCCGACCCACTCAATACCGAATATTTAAGTAATGTAACGCGATGCTGAGTTCAACATTAGATGCAAATGCGTGTGCGAGGGATTTACTGTGATATATGCACCATATCCAATGGAATCTGGGTTATACATTTTTTGTTGCGGGTACGAGGACCCCTTCGGTAACCTTACCCCGCCAAAAATTATAAAGTAAGTTATAATGTTTCCAACGCAAGTAAATGTTTAATAGCGGCCTAATTTACCAAATTAATTTCAATTGCAGTTTAACTCTTAAAATGCAGTGGCCGACCCACTCAGTACCGACTATACAAGTAACGTAACGCGATGCTGAGTTCAACAATAGATGCAAATGCGTGTGCGAGGGATTTACTGCAAAATATTCACCATATCGACTAGAATTTGGGTGGTAAGTTTGTTGTTGCGGGTACGAGGACCACCTTGGTAACCTTACCCCGCCGAAAATTCTAAAGTAATTTATACTGTTTCTAACGCAAGTCAATTTTTAATAGCGGCCAATTCGATACAATTTCAGTTTATCCTCTCAAAATGCAGTGGCCGACCCACTCAATACCGCATATTTAAGTAATGTAACGCGATGCTGAGTTCAACATTAGATGCAAATGCGTGTGCGAGGGATTTACTGTGATATATGCACCATATCCAATGAAATCTGGGTTATAAATTTTTTGTTGCGGGTACGAGGACCCCTTCGGTAACCTTACCCCGCCGAAAATTCTAAAGTAATTTATACTGTTTCTAACGCAAGTCAATTTTTAATAGCGGCCAATTCGATACAATTTCAGTTTATCCTCTCAAAATGCAGTGGCCGACCCACTCAATACCGCATATTTAAGTAATGTAACGCGATGCTGAGTTCAACATTAGATGCAAATGCGTGTGCGAGGGATTTACTGTGATATATGCACCATATCCAATGGAATCTGGGTTATACATTTTTTGTTGCGGGTACGAGGACCCCTTCGGTAACCTTACCCCGCCAAAAATTATAAAGTAAGTTATAATGTTTCCAACGCAAGTAAATGTTTAATAGCGGCCTAATTTACCAAATTAATTTCAATTGCAGTTTAACTCTTAAAATGCAGTGGCCGACCCACTCAGTACCGACTATACAAGTAACGTAACGCGATGCTGAGTTCAACAATAGATGCAAATGCGTGTGCGAGGGATTTACTGCAAAATATTCACCATATCGACTAGAATTTGGGTGGTAAGTTTGTTGTTGCGGGTACGAGGACCACCTTGGTAACCTTACCCCGCCAAAAATTCTAAAGTAAGTTATACTGTTTCTAACGCAAGTCAATTTTTAATAGCGTCCAATTCGATACAATTTTAGTTTATCCTCTCAAAATGCAGTGGCCGACCCACTCAATACCGAATATTTAAGTAATGTAACGCGAGGCTGAGTTCAACATTAGATGCAAATGCGTGTGCGAGGGATTTACTGTGATATATGCACCATATCCAATGAAATCTGGGTTATACATTTTTTGTTGCGGGTACGAGGACCCCTTCGGTAACCTTACCCCGCCAAAAATTCTAAAGTAAGTTATACTGTTTCTAACGTGAGTAAATTTTAAATAGCGGCCAATTCAATACAATTTCAGTTTAACCCCTCAAAATGCAGTGGCCGACCCACTCGGTACCGAATATACAAGTAATGTAACGCGATGCTGAATTCAACACTAGATGTAAATGCTTGTGCGAGGGGTTTACTGTGATATATGCACCATATCCAATGGAATCTGGGTTATACATTTTTTGTTGCGGGTACGAGGACCCCTTCGGTAACCTTACCCCGCCAAAAATTATAAAGTAAGTTATAATGTTTCCAACGCAAGTAAATGTTTAATAGCGGCCTAATTTACCAAATTAATTTCAATTGCAGTTTAACTCTTAAAATGCAGTGGCCGACCCACTCAGTACCGACTATACAAGTAACGTAACGCGATGCTGAGTTCAGCAATAGATGCAAATGCGTGTGCGAGGGATTTACTGCAAAATATTCACCATATTGACTAGAATTTGGGTGGTAAGTTTGTTGTTGCGGGTACGAGGACCACCTTGGTAACCTTACCCCGCCGAAAATTCTAAAGTAAGTTATACTGTTTCTAACGCAAGTCAATTTTTAATAGCGGCCAATTCGATACAATTTCAGTTTATCCTCTCAAAATGCAGTGGCCGACCCACTCAATACCGAATATTTAAGTAATGTAACGCGATGCTGAGTTCAACATTAGATGCAAATGCGTGTGCGAGGGATTTACTGTGATATATGCACCATATCCAATGGAATCTGGGTTATACATTTTTTGTTGCGGGTACGAGAACCCCTTCGGTAACCTTACCCCGCCAAAAATTATAAAGTAAGTTATAATGTTTCCAACGCAAGTAAATGTTTAATAGCGGCCTAATTTACCAAATTAATTTCAATTGCAGTTTAACTCTTAAAATGCAGTGGCCGACCCACTCAGTACCGACTATACAAGTAACGTAACGCGATGCTGAGTTCAACAATAGATGCAAATGCGTGTGCGAGGGATTTACTGCAAAATATTCACCATATCGACTAGAATTTGGGTGGTAAGTTTGTTGTTGCGGGTACGAGGACCACCTTGGTAACCTTACCCCGCCGAAAATTCTAAAGTAATTTATACTGTTTCTAACGCAAGTCAATTTTTAATAGCGGCCAATTCGATACAATTTCAGTTTATCCTCTCAAAATGCAGTGGCCGACCCACTCAATACCGAATATTTAAGTAATGTAACGCGATGCTGAGTTCAACATTAGATGCAAATGCGTGTGCGAGGGATTTACTGTGATATATGCACCATATCCAATGAAATCTGGGTTATAAATTTTTTGTTGCGGGTACGAGGACCCCTTCGGTAACCTTACCCCGCCAAAAATTCTAAAGTAAGTTATACTGTTTCTAACGTGAGTAAATTTTAAATAGCGGCCAATTCAATACAATTTCAGTTTAACCCCTCAAAATGCAGTGGCCGACCCACTCGGTACTGAATATACAAGTAATGTAACGCGATGCTGAATTCAACACTAGATGTAAATGCTTGTGCGAGGGATTTACTGTGATATATGCACCATATCCAATGGAATCTGGGTTATACATTTTTTGTTGCGGGTACGAGGACCCCTTCGGTAACCTTACCCCGCCAAAAATTATAAAGTAAGTTATAATGTTTCCAACGCAAGTAAATGTTTAATAGCGGCCTAATTTACCAAATTAATTTCAATTGCAGTTTAACTCTTAAAATGCAGTGGCCGACCCACTCAGTACCGACTATACAAGTAACGTAACGCGATGCTGAGTTCAACAATAGATGCAAATGCGTGTGCGAGGGATTTACTGCAAAATATTCACCATATCGACTAGAATTTGGGTGGTAAGTTTGTTGTTGCGGGTACGAGGACCACCTTGGTAACCTTACCCCGCCGAAAATTCTAAAGTAAGTTATACTGTTTCTAACGCAAGTCAATTTTTAATAGCGGCCAATTCGATACAATTTCAGTTTATCCTCTCAAAATGCAGTGGCCGACCCACTCAATACCGAATATTTAAGTAATGTAACGCGATGCTGAGTTCAACATTAGATGCAAATGCGTGTGCGAGGGATTTACTGTGATATATGCACCATATCCAATGGAATCTGGGTTATACATTTTTTGTTGCGGGTACGAGAACCCCTTCGGTAACCTTACCCCGCCAAAAATTATAAAGTAAGTTATAATGTTTCCAACGCAAGTAAATGTTTAATAGCGGCCTAATTTACCAAATTAATTTCAATTGCAGTTTAACTCTTAAAATGCAGTGGCCGACCCACTCAGTACCGACTATACAAGTAACGTAACGCGATGCTGAGTTCAACAATAGATGCAAATGCGTGTGCGAGGGATTTACTGCAAAATATTCACCATATCGACTAGAATTTGGGTGGTAAGTTTGTTGTTGCGGGTACGAGGACCACCTTGGTAACCTTACCCCGCCGAAAATTCTAAAGTAATTTATACTGTTTCTAACGCAAGTCAATTTTTAATAGCGGCCAATTCGATACAATTTCAGTTTATCCTCTCAAAATGCAGTGGCCGACCCACTCAATACCGCATATTTAAGTAATGTAACGCGATGCTGAGTTCAACATTAGATGCAAATGCGTGTGCGAGGGATTTACTGTGATATATGCACCATATCCAATGAAATCTGGGTTATAAATTTTTTGTTGCGGGTACGAGGACCCCTTCGGTAACCTTACCCCGCCGAAAATTCTAAAGTAATTTATACTGTTTCTAACGCAAGTCAATTTTTAATAGCGGCCAATTCGATACAATTTCAGTTTATCCTCTCAAAATGCAGTGGCCGACCCACTCAATACCGCATATTTAAGTAATGTAACGCGATGCTGAGTTCAACATTAGATGCAAATGCGTGTGCGAGGGATTTACTGTGATATATGCACCATATCCAATGGAATCTGGGTTATACATTTTTTGTTGCGGGTACGAGGACCCCTTCGGTAACCTTACCCCGCCAAAAATTATAAAGTAAGTTATAATGTTTCCAACGCAAGTAAATGTTTAATAGCGGCCTAATTTACCAAATTAATTTCAATTGCAGTTTAACTCTTAAAATGCAGTGGCCGACCCACTCAGTACCGACTATACAAGTAACGTAACGCGATGCTGAGTTCAACAATAGATGCAAATGCGTGTGCGAGGGATTTACTGCAAAATATTCACCATATCGACTAGAATTTGGGTGGTAAGTTTGTTGTTGCGGGTACGAGGACCACCTTGGTAACCTTACCCCGCCAAAAATTCTAAAGTAAGTTATACTGTTTCTAACGCAAGTCAATTTTTAATAGCGTCCAATTCGATACAATTTTAGTTTATCCTCTCAAAATGCAGTGGCCGACCCACTCAATACCGAATATTTAAGTAATGTAACGCGAGGCTGAGTTCAACATTAGATGCAAATGCGTGTGCGAGGGATTTACTGTGATATATGCACCATATCCAATGAAATCTGGGTTATACATTTTTTGTTGCGGGTACGAGGACCCCTTCGGTAACCTTACCCCGCCAAAAATTCTAAAGTAAGTTATACTGTTTCTAACGTGAGTAAATTTTAAATAGCGGCCAATTCAATACAATTTCAGTTTAACCCCTCAAAATGCAGTGGCCGACCCACTCGGTACCGAATATACAAGTAATGTAACGCGATGCTGAATTCAACACTAGATGTAAATGCTTGTGCGAGGGGTTTACTGTGATATATGCACCATATCCAATGGAATCTGGGTTATACATTTTTTGTTGCGGGTACGAGGACCCCTTCGGTAACCTTACCCCGCCAAAAATTATAAAGTAAGTTATAATGTTTCCAACGCAAGTAAATGTTTAATAGCGGCCTAATTTACCAAATTAATTTCAATTGCAGTTTAACTCTTAAAATGCAGTGGCCGACCCACTCAGTACCGACTATACAAGTAACGTAACGCGATGCTGAGTTCAGCAATAGATGCAAATGCGTGTGCGAGGGATTTACTGCAAAATATTCACCATATTGACTAGAATTTGGGTGGTAAGTTTGTTGTTGCGGGTACGAGGACCACCTTGGTAACCTTACCCCGCCGAAAATTCTAAAGTAAGTTATACTGTTTCTAACGCAAGTCAATTTTTAATAGCGGCCAATTCGATACAATTTCAGTTTATCCTCTCAAAATGCAGTGGCCGACCCACTCAATACCGAATATTTAAGTAATGTAACGCGATGCTGAGTTCAACATTAGATGCAAATGCGTGTGCGAGGGATTTACTGTGATATATGCACCATATCCAATGGAATCTGGGTTATACATTTTTTGTTGCGGGTACGAGAACCCCTTCGGTAACCTTACCCCGCCAAAAATTATAAAGTAAGTTATAATGTTTCCAACGCAAGTAAATGTTTAATAGCGGCCTAATTTACCAAATTAATTTCAATTGCAGTTTAACTCTTAAAATGCAGTGGCCGACCCACTCAGTACCGACTATACAAGTAACGTAACGCGATGCTGAGTTCAACAATAGATGCAAATGCGTGTGCGAGGGATTTACTGCAAAATATTCACCATATCGACTAGAATTTGGGTGGTAAGTTTGTTGTTGCGGGTACGAGGACCACCTTGGTAACCTTACCCCGCCGAAAATTCTAAAGTAATTTATACTGTTTCTAACGCAAGTCAATTTTTAATAGCGGCCAATTCGATACAATTTCAGTTTATCCTCTCAAAATGCAGTGGCCGACCCACTCAATACCGAATATTTAAGTAATGTAACGCGATGCTGAGTTCAACATTAGATGCAAATGCGTGTGCGAGGGATTTACTGTGATATATGCACCATATCCAATGAAATCTGGGTTATAAATTTTTTGTTGCGGGTACGAGGACCCCTTCGGTAACCTTACCCCGCCAAAAATTCTAAAGTAAGTTATACTGTTTCTAACGTGAGTAAATTTTAAATAGCGGCCAATTCAATACAATTTCAGTTTAACCCCTCAAAATGCAGTGGCCGACCCACTCGGTACTGAATATACAAGTAATGTAACGCGATGCTGAATTCAACACTAGATGTAAATGCTTGTGCGAGGGGTTTACTGTGATATATGCACCATATCCAATGGAATCTGGGTTATACATTTTTTGTTGCGGGTACGAGGACCCCTTCGGTAACCTTACCCCGCCAAAAATTATAAAGTAAGTTATAATGTTTCCAACGCAAGTAAATGTTTAATAGCGGCCTAATTTACCAAATTAATTTCAATTGCAGTTTAACTCTTAAAATGCAGTGGCCGACCCACTCAGTACCGACTATACAAGTAACGTAACGCGATGCTGAGTTCAGCAATAGATGCAAATGCGTGTGCGAGGGATTTACTGCAAAATATTCACCATATTGACTAGAATTTGGGTGGTAAGTTTGTTGTTGCGGGTACGAGGACCACCTTGGTAACCTTACCCCGCCGAAAATTCTAAAGTAAGTTATACTGTTTCTAACGCAAGTCAATTTTTAATAGCGGCCAATTCGATACAATTTCAGTTTATCCTCTCAAAATGCAGTGGCCGACCCACTCAATACCGAATATTTAAGTAATGTAACGCGATGCTGAGTTCAACATTAGATGCAAATGCGTGTGCGAGGGATTTACTGTGATATATGCACCATATCCAATGGAATCTGGGTTATACATTTTTTGTTGCGGGTACGAGAACCCCTTCGGTAACCCTACCCCGCCAAAAATTATAAAGTAAGTTATAATGATTCCAACGCAAGTAAATGTTTAATAGCGGCCTAATTTACCAAATTAATTTCAATTGCAGTTTAACTCTTAAAATGCAGTGGCCGACCCACTCAGTACCGACTATACAAGTAACGTAACGCTATGCTGAGTTCAGCAATAGATGCAAATGCGTGTGCGAGGGATTTACTGCAAAATATTCACCATATCGACTAGAATTTGGGTGGTAAGTTTGTTGTTGCGGGTACGAGGACCACCTTGGTAACCTTACCCCGCCGAAAATTCTAAAGTAAGTTATACTGTTTCTAACGCAAGTCAATTTTTAATAGCGGCCAATTCGATACAATTTCAGTTTATCCTCTCAAAATGCAGTGGCCGACCCACTCAATACCGAATATTTAAGTAATGTAACGCGATGCTGAGTTCAACATTAGATGCAAATGCGTGTGCGAGGGATTTACTGTGATATATGCACCATATCCAATGGAATCTGGGTTATACATTTTTTGTTGCGGGTACGAGGACCCCTTCGGTAACCTTACCCCGCCAAAAATTCTAAAGTAAGTTATACTGTTTCTAACGTGAGTAAATTTTAAATAGCGGCCAATTTAATACAATTTCAGTTTAACCCCTCAAAATGCAGTGGCCGACCCACTCGGTACCGAATATACAAGTAATGTAACGCGATGCTGAATTCAACACTAGATGTAAATGCGTGTGCGAGGGATTTACTGCAATATATTCACCATATCGACTAGAATTTGGGTGGAAAAGTTGTTGTTGCGGGTACGTTATACGTTATATGTTGTTGCGGGTATGGGTTATACATTTTTTGTTGCGGGTACGAGGACCCCTTCGGTAACCTTACCCCGCCAAAAATTATAAAGTAAGTTATAATGTTTCCAACGCAAGTAAATGTTTAATAGCGGCCTAATTTACCAAATTAATTTCAATTGCAGTTTAACTCTTAAAATGCAGTGGCCGACCCACTCAGTACCGACTATACAAGTAACGTAACGCGATGCTGAGTTCAGCAATAGATGCAAATGCGTGTGCGAGGGATTTACTGCAAAATATTCACCATATCGACTAGAATTTGGGTGGTAAGTTTGTTGTTGCGGGTACGAGGACCACCTTGGTAACCTTACCCCGCCGAAAATTCTAAAGTAAGTTATACTGTTTCTAACGCAAGTCAATTTTTAATAGCGGCCAATTCGATACAATTTCAGTTTATCCTCTCAAAATGCAGTGGCCGACCCACTCAATACCGAATATTTAAGTAATGTAACGCGATGCTGAGTTTAACATTAGATGCAAATGCGTGTGCGAGGGATTTACTGTGATATATGCACCATATCCAATGGAATCTGGGTTATACATTTTTTGTTGCGGGTACGAGGACCCCTTCGGTAACCTTACCCCGCCAAAAATTCTAAAGTAAGTTATACTGTTTCTAACGTGAGTAAATTTTAAATAGCGGCCAATTCAATACAATTTCAGTTTAACCCCTCAAAATGCAGTGGCCGACCCACTCGGTACCGAATATACAAGTAATGTAACGCGATGCTGAATTCAACACTAGATGTAAATGCTTGTGCGAGGGGTTTACTGTGATATATGCACCATATCCAATGGAATCTGGGTTATACATTTTTTGTTGCGGGTACGAGGACCCCTTCGGTAACCTTACCCCGCCAAAAATTATAAAGTAAGTTATAATGTTTCCAACGCAAGTAAATGTTTAATAGCGGCCTAATTTACCAAATTAATTTCAATTGCAGTTTAACTCTTAAAATGCAGTGGCCGACCCACTCAGTACCGACTATACAAGTAACGTAACGCGATGCTGAGTTCAGCAATAGATGCAAATGCGTGTGCGAGGGATTTACTGCAAAATATTCACCATATTGACTAGAATTTGGGTGGTAAGTTTGTTGTTGCGGGTACGAGGACCACCTTGGTAACCTTACCCCGCCGAAAATTCTAAAGTAAGTTATACTGTTTCTAACGCAAGTCAATTTTTAATAGCGGCCAATTCGATACAATTTCAGTTTATCCTCTCAAAATGCAGTGGCCGACCCACTCAATACCGAATATTTAAGTAATGTAACGCGATGCTGAGTTCAACATTAGATGCAAATGCGTGTGCGAGGGATTTACTGTGATATATGCACCATATCCAATGGAATCTGGGTTATACATTTTTTGTTGCGGGTACGAGAACCCCTTCGGTAACCTTACCCCGCCAAAAATTATAAAGTAAGTTATAATGTTTCCAACGCAAGTAAATGTTTAATAGCGGCCTAATTTACCAAATTAATTTCAATTGCAGTTTAACTCTTAAAATGCAGTGGCCGACCCACTCAGTACCGACTATACAAGTAACGTAACGCGATGCTGAGTTCAACAATAGATGCAAATGCGTGTGCGAGGGATTTACTGCAAAATATTCACCATATCGACTAGAATTTGGGTGGTAAGTTTGTTGTTGCGGGTACGAGGACCACCTTGGTAACCTTACCCCGCCGAAAATTCTAAAGTAATTTATACTGTTTCTAACGCAAGTCAATTTTTAATAGCGGTCAATTCGATACAATTTCAGTTTATCCTCTCAAAATGCAGTGGCCGACCCACTCAATACCGCATATTTAAGTAATGTAACGCGATGCTGAGTTCAACATTAGATGCAAATGCGTGTGCGAGGGATTTACTGTGATATATGCACCATATCCAATGAAATTTGGGTTATAAATTTTTTGTTGCGGGTACGAGGACCCCTTCGGTAACCTTACCCCGCCAAAAATTCTAAAGTAAGTTATACTGTTTCTAACGTGAGTAAATTTTAAATAGCGGCCAATTCAATACAATTTCAGTTTAACCCCTCAAAATGCAGTGGCCGACCCACTCGGTACCGAATATACAAGTAATGTAACGCGATGCTGAATTCAACACTAGATGTAAATGCTTGTGCGAGGGGTTTACTGTGATATATGCACCATATCCAATGGAATCTGGGTTATACATTTTTTGTTGCGGGTACGAGGACCCCTTCGGTAACCTTACCCCGCCAAAAATTATAAAGTAAGTTATAATGATTCCAACGCAAGTAAATGTTTAATAGCGGCCTAATTTACCAAATTAATTTCAATTGCAGTTTAACTCTTAAAATGCAGTGGCCGACCCACTCAGTACCGACTATACAAGTAACGTAACGCTATGCTGAGTTCAGCAATAGATGCAAATGCGTGTGCGAGGGATTTACTGCAAAATATTCACCATATCGACTAGAATTTGGGTGGTAAGTTTGTTGTTGCGGGTACGAGGACCACCTTGGTAACCTTACCCCGCCGAAAATTCTAAAGTAAGTTATACTGTTTCTAACGCAAGTCAATTTTTAATAGCGGCCAATTCGATACAATTTCAGTTTATCCTCTCAAAATGCAGTGGCCGACCCACTCAATACCGAATATTTAAGTAATGTAACGCGATGCTGAGTTCAACATTAGATGCAAATGCGTGTGCGAGGGATTTACTGTGATATATGCACCATATCCAATGGAATCTGGGTTATACATTTTTTGTTGCGGGTACGAGGACCCCTTCGGTAACCTTACCCCGCCAAAAATTCTAAAGTAAGTTATACTGTTTCTAACGTGAGTAAATTTTAAATAGCGGCCAATTTAATACAATTTCAGTTTAACCCCTCAAAATGCAGTGGCCGACCCACTCGGTACCGAATATACAAGTAATGTAACGCGATGCTGAATTCAACACTAGATGTAAATGCGTGTGCGAGGGATTTACTGCAATATATTCACCATATCGACTAGAATTTGGGTGGAAAAGTTGTTGTTGCGGGTACGTTATACGTTATATGTTGTTGCGGGTATGGGTTATACATTTTTTGTTGCGGGTACGAGGACCCCTTCGGTAACCTTACCCCGCCAAAAATTATAAAGTAAGTTATAATGTTTCCAACGCAAGTAAATGTTTAATAGCGGCCTAATTTACCAAATTAATTTCAATTGCAGTTTAACTCTTAAAATGCAGTGGCCGACCCACTCAGTACCGACTATACAAGTAACGTAACGCGATGCTGAGTTCAACAATAGATGCAAATGCGTGTGCGAGGGATTTACTGCAAAATATTCACCATATCGACTAGAATTTGGGTGGTAAGTTTGTTGTTGCGGGTACGAGGACCACTTTGGTAACCTTACCCTGCCAAAAATTCTAAAGTAAGTTATACTGTTTCTAACGTGAGTAAATTTTTAAAAGCGGCCAATTCATTACAATTTCAGTTTAACCCCTCAAAATGCAGTGGCCGACCCACTCGGTACCGAATATACAAGTAATGTAACGCGATGCTGAATTCAACACTAGATGTAAATGCTTGTGCGAGGGGTTTACTGTGATATATGCACCATATCCAATGGAATCTGGGTTATATATTTTTTGTTGCGGGTACGAGGACCCCTTCGGTAACCTTACCCAGCCAAAAATTATAAAGTAAGTTATAATGTTTCCAACGCAAGTAAATGTTTAATAGCGGCCTAATTTACCAAATTAATTTCAATTGCAGTTTAACTCTTAAAATGCAGTGGCCGACCCACTCAGTACCGACTCTACAAGTAATGTAATGCGATGCTGAGTTCAACACTAGATGCAAATGCGTGTGGGAGGGATTTACTGCAAAATATTCACCATATCGACTAGAATTTGGGTGGTAAGTTTGTTGTTGCGGGTACGAGGACCACCTTGGTAACCTTACCCCGCCGAAAATTCTAAAGTAAGTTATACTGTTTCTAACGCAAGTCAATTTTTAATAGCGGCCAATTCGATACAATTTCAGTTTATCCTCTCAAAATGCAGTGGCCGACCCACTCAATACCGAATATTTAAGTAATGTAACGCGATGCTGAGTTCAACATTAGATGCAAATGCGTGTGCGAGGGATTTACTGTGATATATGCACCATATTCAATGGAATCTGGGTTATACATTTTTTGTTGCGGGTACGACCCCTTCGGTAACCTTACCCCGCCAAAAATTATAAAGTAAGTTATAATGTTTCCAACGCAAGTAAATGTTTAATAGCGGCCTAATTTACCAAATTAATTTCAATTGCAGTTTAACTCTTAAAATGCAGTGGCCGACCCACTCAGTACCGACTATACAAGTAACGTAACGCGATGCTGAGTTCAACAATAGATGCAAATGCGTGTGCGAGGGATTTACTGCAAAATATTCACCATATCGACTAGAATTTGGGCGGTAAGTTTGTTGTTGCGGGTACGAGGACCACCTTGGTAACCTTACCCCGCCGAAAATTCTAAAGTAATTTATACTGTTTCTAACGCAAGTCAATTTTTAAAAGCGGCCAATTCATTACAATTTCAGTTTAACCCCTCAAAATGCAGTGGCCGACCCACTCAATACCGAATATACAAGTAATGTAACGCGATGCTGAATTCAACACTAGATGTAAATGCTTGTGCGAGGGGTTTACTGTGATATATGCACCATATCCAATGGAATCTGGGTTATATATTTTTTGTTGCGGGTACGAGGACCCCTTCGGTAACCTTACCCAGCCAAAAATTATAAAGTAAGTTATAATGTTTCCAACGCAAGTAAATGTTTAATAGCGGCCTAATTTACCAAATTAATTTCAATTGCAGTTTAACTCTTAAAATGCAGTGGCCGACCCACTCAGTACCGACTCTACAAGTAATGTAATGCGATGCTGAGTTCAACACTAGATGCAAATGCGTGTGGGAGGGATTTACTGCAAAATATTCACCATATCGACTAGAATTTGGGTGGTAAGTTTGTTGTTGCGGGTACGAGGACCACCTTGGTAACCTTACCCCGCCGAAAATTCTAAAGTAAGTTATACTGTTTCTAACGCAAGTCAATTTTTAATAGCGGCCAATTCGATACAATTTCAGTTTATCCTCTCAAAATGCAGTGGCCGACCCACTCAATACCGAATATTTAAGTAATGTAACGCGATGCTGAGTTCAACATTAGATGCAAATGCGTGTGCGAGGGATTTACTGTGATATATGCACCATATTCAATGGAATCTGGGTTATACATTTTTTGTTGCGGGTACGACCCCTTCGGTAACCTTACCCCGCCAAAAATTATAAAGTAAGTTATAATGTTTCCAACGCAAGTAAATGTTTAATAGCGGCCTAATTTACCAAATTAATTTCAATTGCAGTTTAACTCTTAAAATGCAGTGGCCGACCCACTCAGTACCGACTCTACAAGTAACGTAACGCGATGCTGAGTTCAACAATAGATTCAAATGCGTGTGCGAGGGATTTACTGCAAAATATTCACCATATCGACTAGAATTTGGGCGGTAAGTTTGTTGTTGCGGGTACGAGGACCACCTTGGTAACCTTACCCCGCCGAAAATTCTAAAGTAATTTATACTGTTTCTAACGCAAGTCAATTTTTAATAGCGGCCAATTCGATACAATTTCAGTTTATCCTCTCAAAATGCAGTGGCCGACCCACTCAATACCGAATATTTAAGTAATGTAACGCGATGCTGAGTTCAACATTAGATGCAAATGCGTGTGCGAGGGATTTACTGTGATATATGCACCATATCCAATGAAATCTGGGTTATAAATTTTTTGTTGCGGGTACGAGGACCCCTTCGGTAACCTTACCGCGCCAAAAATTCTAAAGTAAGTTATACTGTTTCTAACGTGAGTAAATTTTAAATAGCGGCCAATTCAATACAATTTCAGTTTAACCCCTCAAAATGCAGTGGCCGACCCACTCGGTACCGACTCTACAAGTAATGTAACGCGATACTGAATTCAACACTAGATGTAAATGCGTGTGCGAGGGGTTTACTGTGATATATGCGCCATATCCAATGGAATCTGGGTTATACATTTTTTGTTGCGGGTACGAGGAATCTTCGGTAACCTTACCCCGCCAAAAATTATAAAGTAAGTTATAATGTTTCCAACGCAAGTAAATGTTTAATAGCGGCCTATTTTACCAAATTAATTTCAATTGCAGTTTAACTCTAAAAATGCAGTGGCCGACCCACTCAGTATCGACTATACAAGTAACGTAACGCGATGCTGAGTTCAACAATAGATGCAAATGCGTGTGCGAGGGATTTACTGCAAAATATTCACCATATCGACTAGAATTTGGGCGGTAAGTTTGTTGTTGCGGGTACGAGGACCACCTTGGTAACCTTACCCCGCCGAAAATTCTAAAGTAATTTATACTGTTTCTAACGCAAGTCAATTTTTAATAGCGGCCAATTCGATACAATTTCAGTTTATCCTCTCAAAATGCAGTGGCCGACCCACTCAATACCGAATATTTAAGTAATGTAACGCGATGCTGAGTTCAACATTAGATGCAAATGCGTGTGCGAGGGATTTACTGTGATATATGCACCATATTCAATGGAATCTGGGTTATACATTTTTTGTTGCGGGTACGACCCCTTCGGTAACCTTACCCCGCCGAAAATTCTAAAGTAAGTTATACTGTTTCTAACGCAAGTCAATTTTTAATAGCGGCCAATTCGATACAATTTCAGTTTATCCTCTCAAAATGCAGTGGCCGACCCACTCAATACCGAATATTTAAGTAATGTAATGCGATGCTGAGTTCAACATTAGATGCAAATGCGTGTTCGAGGGATTTACTGCAATATATTCACCATATCGACTACAATTTGGGTGGTAAATTTGTTGTTGCAGGTACGAAGACCACCTTGGTAACCTTACCCCGCCAAAAATTCTAAAGTATGTTATACTGTTTCTAACGCCAGTAAATTTTTAATAGCGGCCAATTCATTACAATTTCAGTTTAACCCCTTAAAATGCAGTGGCCGACCCACTCGGTACCGAATATACAAGTAATGTAACGCGATGCTGAATTCAACACTAGATGTAAATGTTTGTGCGAGGGGTTTACTGTGATATATGAACCATATCCAATGGAATCTGGGTTATACATTTTTTGTTGCGGGTACGAGGACCCCTTCGGTAACCTTACCCCGCCAAAAATTATAAAGTAAGTTATAATGATTCCAACGCAAGTAAATGTTTAATAGCGGCCTAATTTACCAAATTAATTTCAATTGCAGTTTAACTCTTAAAATGCAGTGGCCGACCCACTCAGTACCGACTATACAAGTAACGTAACGCGATGCTGAGTTCAGCAATAGATGCAAATGCGTGTGCGAGGGATTTACTGCAAAATATTCACCATATTGACTAGAATTTGGGTGGTAAGTTTGTTGTTGCGGGTACGAGGACCACCTTGGTAACCTTACCCCGCCGAAAATTCTAAAGTAAGTTATACTGTTTCTAACGCAAGTCAATTTTTAATAGCGGCCAATTCGATACAATTTCAGTTTATCCTCTCAAAATGCAGTGGCCGACCCACTCAATACCGAATATTTAAGTAATGTAACGCGATGCTGAGTTCAACATTAGATGCAAATGCGTGTGCGAGGGATTTACTGCAATATATTCACCATATCGACTAGAATTTGGGTGGTAAATTTGTTGTTGCGGGTACGAGGACCACCTTGGTAACCTTACCCCGCCAAAAATTATAAAGTAAGTTATAATGTTTCCAACGCAAGTAAATGTTTAATAGCGGCCTAATTTACCAAATTAATTTCAATTGCAGTTTAACTCTAAAAATGCAGTGGCCGACCCACTCAATACCGACTCTACAAGTAATGTAATGCGATGCTAAGTTCAACACTAGATGCAAATGCGTGTGCGAGGGATTTACTGCAATATATTCACCATATCGACTAGAATTTGGGTGGTAAATTTGTTGTTGCGGGTACGAGGACCACCTTGCTAACCTTACCCCGCCGAAAATTCTAAAGTAAGTTATACTGTTTCTAACGCAAGTAAATTTTTAATAGCGGCCAATTCATTACAATTTCATTTTAACCCCTCAAAATGCAGTGGCCGACCCACTCGGTACCGAATATACAAGTAATGTAACGCGATGCTGAATTCAACACTAGATGTAAATGCGTGTGCGAGGGGTTTACTGTGATATATGCACCATATCCAATGGAATCTGGGTTATACATTTTTTGTTGCGGGTACGAGGAATCTTCGGTAACCTTACCCCGCCAAAAATTATAAAGTAAGTTATAATGTTTCCAACGCAAGTAAATGTTTAATAGCGGCCAAATTTACCAAATTAATTTCAATTGCAGTTTAACGCTAAAAATGCAGTGGCTGACCCACTCAGTACCGACTCTACAAGTAATGTAATTCGATGCTGAGTTCAACACTAGATGCAAATGCGTGTGCGAGGGATTTACTGCAATATATTCACCATATCGACTAGAAGTTGGGTGGTAAATTTGTTGTTGCGGGTACGAGGACCACCTTGGTAACCTTACCCCGCCAAAAATTATAAAGTAAGTTATAATGTTTCCAACGCACGTAAATGTTTAATAGCGGCCTAATTTACCAAAATAATTTCAATTGCAGTTTATTTCTAAAAATGCAGTGGCCGACCCACTCAGTACCGACTCTACAAGTAATGTAATGCGATGCTGAGTTCAACACTAGATGTAAATGCGTGTGCGAGGGGTTTACTGTGATATATGCGCCATATCCAATGGAATCTGGGTTATACATTTTTTGTTGCGGGTACGAGGAATCTTCGGTAACCTTACCCCGCCAAAAATTATAAAGTAAGTTATAATGTTTCCAACGCAAGTAAATGTTTAATAGCGGCCAAATTTACCAAATTAATTTCAATTGCAGTTTAACGCTAAAAATGCAGTGGCTGACCCACTCAGTACCGACTCTACAAGTAATGTAATTCGATGCTGAGTTCAACACTAGATGCAAATGCGTGTGCGAGGGATTTACTGCAATATATTCACCATATCGACTAGAAGTTGGGTGGTAAATTTGTTGTTGCGGGTACGAGGACCACCTTGGTAACCTTACCCCGCCAAAAATTCTAAAGTAAGTTATACTGTTTCTAACGCAAGTAAATTTTTAATAGCGGCCAATTCATTACAATTTCAGTTTAACCCCTCAAAATGCAGTGGCCGACCCACTCGGTACCGAATATACAAGTAATGTAACGCGATGCTGAATTCAACACTAGATGTAAATGCGTGTGCGAGGGATTTACTGCAATATATTCACCATATCGACTAGAATTTGGGTGGTAAATTTGTTGTTGCGGGTACGAGGACCACCTTGGTCACCTTACCCCGCCAAAAATTCTAAAGTAAGTTATACTGTTTCTAACGCAAGTAAATTTTTAATAGCGGCCAATTCATTACAATTTCATTTTAACCCCTCAAAATGCAGTGGCCGACCCCCTCGGTACCGAATATACAAGTAATGTAACGCGATGCTGAATTCAACACTAGATGTAAATGCGTGTGCGAGGGATTTACTGCAATATATTCACCATATCGACTAGAATTTGGGTGGTAAATTTGTTGTTGCGGGTACGAGGACCACCTTGGTCACCTTACCCCGCCAAAAATTCTAAAGTAAGTTATACTGTTTCTAACGCAAGTAAATTTTTAATAGCGGCCAATTCATTACAATTTCATTTTAACCCCTCAAAATGCAGTGGCCGACCCACTCGGTACCGAATATACAAGTAATGTAACGCGATGCTGAATTCAACAATAGATGCAAATGCGTGTGCGAGGGGTTTACTGCAATATATTCACCATATCGACTAGAATTTGGGTGGTAAAATTGTTGTTGCGGGTACGAGGACCACCTTGGTAACCTTACCCCGCCAAAAATTATAAAGTAAGTTATAATGTTTCCAACGCAAGTAAATGTTTAATAGCGGCCTAATTTACCAAATTAATTTCAATTGCAGTTTAACGCTAAAAATGCAGTGGCTGACCCACTCAGTACCGACTCTACAAGTAATGTAATTCGATGCTGAGTTCAACACTAGATGCAAATGCGTGTGCGAGGGTTATACATTTTTTGTTGCGGGTACGAGGAATCTTCGGTAACCTTACCCCGCCAAAAATTATAAAGTAAGTTATAATGTTTCCAACGCAAGTAAATGTTTAATAGCGGCCTAATTTACCAAATTAATTTCAATTGCAGTTTAACGCTAAAAATGCAGTGGCTGACCCACTCAGTACCGACTCTACAAGTAATGTAATTCGATGCTGAGTTCAACACTAGATGCAAATGCGTGTGCGAGGGATTTACTGCAATATATTCACCATATCGACTACAATTTGGGTGGTAAATTTGTTGTTGCGGGTACGAGGACCACCTTGGTAACCTTACCCCGCCAAAAATTCTAAAGTAAGTTATACTGTTTCTAACGCAAGTAAATTTTTAATAGCGGCCAATTCATTACAATTTCAGTTTAACCCCTCAAAATGCAGTGGCCGACCCACTCGGTACCGAATATACAAGTAATGTAACGCGATGCTGAATTCAACACTAGATGTAAATGCGTGTGCGAGGGATTTACTGCAATATATTCACCATATCGACTAGAATTTGGGTGGTAAATTTGTTGTTGCGGGTACGAGGACCACCTTGGTCACCTTACCCCGCCAAAAATTCTAAAGTAAGTTATACTGTTTCTAACGCAAGTAAATTTTTAATAGCGGCCAATTCATTACAATTTCATTTTAACCCCTCAAAATGCAGTGGCCGACCCCCTCGGTACCGAATATACAAGTAATGTAACGCGATGCTGAATTCAACACTAGATGTAAATGCGTGTGCGAGGGATTTACTGCAATATATTCACCATATCGACTAGAATTTGGGTGGTAAATTTGTTGTTGCGGGTACGAGGACCACCTTGGTCACCTTACCCCGCCAAAAATTCTAAAGTAAGTTATACTGTTTCTAACGCAAGTAAATTTTTAATAGCGGCCAATTCATTACAATTTCATTTTAACCCCTCAAAATGCAGTGGCCGACCCACTCGGTACCGAATATACAAGTAATGTAACGCGATGCTGAATTCAACAATAGATGCAAATGCGTGTGCGAGGGGTTTACTGCAATATATTCACCATATCGACTAGAATTTGGGTGGTAAAATTGTTGTTGCGGGTACGAGGACCACCTTGGTAACCTTACCCCGCCAAAAATTATAAAGTAAGTTATAATGTTTCCAACGCAAGTAAATGTTTAATAGCGGCCTAATTTACCAAATTAATTTCAATTGCAGTTTAACGCTAAAAATGCAGTGGCTGACCCACTCAGTACCGACTCTACAAGTAATGTAATTCGATGCTGAGTTCAACACTAGATGCAAATGCGTGTGCGAGGGTTATACATTTTTTGTTGCGGGTACGAGGAATCTTCGGTAACCTTACCCCGCCAAAAATTATAAAGTAAGTTATAATGTTTCCAACGCAAGTAAATGTTTAATAGCGGCCTAATTTACCAAATTAATTTCAATTGCAGTTTAACGCTAAAAATGCAGTGGCTGACCCACTCAGTACCGACTCTACAAGTAATGTAATTCGATGCTGAGTTCAACACTAGATGCAAATGCGTGTGCGAGGGATTTACTGCAATATATTCACCATATCGACTACAATTTGGGTGGTAAATTTGTTGTTGCGGGTACGAGGACCACCTTGGTAACCTTACCCCGCCAAAAATTCTAAAGTAAGTTATACTGTTTCTAACGCAAGTAAATTTTTAATAGCGGCCAATTCATTACAATTTCAGTTTAACCCCTCAAAATGCAGTGGCCGACCCACTCGGTACCGAATATACAAGTAATGTAACGCGATGCTGAATTCAACACTAGATGTAAATGCGTGGGCGAGGGATTTACTGCAATATATTCACCATATCGACTAGAATTTGGGTGGTAAATTTGTTGTTGCGGGTACGAGGACCACCTTGGTCACCTTACCCCGCCAAAAATTCTAAAGTAAGTTATACTGTTTCTAACGCAAGTAAATTTTTAATAGCGGCCAATTCATTACAATTTCATTTTAACTCCTCAAAATGCAGTGGCCGACCCACTCGGTACCGAATATACAAGTAATGTAACGCGATGCTGAATTCAACACTAGATGTAAATGCGTGTGCGAGGGATTTACGGCAATATATTCACCATATCGACTAGAATTTGGGTGGTAAATTTGTTGTTGCGGGTACGAGGACCACCTTGGTCACCTTACCCCGCCAAAAATTCTAAAGTAAGTTATACTGTTTCTAACGCAAGTAAATTTTTAATAGCGGCCAATTCATTACAATTTCATTTTAACCCCTCAAAATGCAGTGGCCGACCCACTCGGTACCGAATATACAAGTAATGTAACGCGATGCTGAATTCAACAATAGATGCAAATGCGTGTGCGAGGGGTTTACTGCAATATATTCACCATATCGACTAGAATTTGGGTGGTAAATTTGTTGTTGCGGGTACGAGGACCACCTTGGTAACCTTACCCCGCCAAAAATTATAAAGTAAGTTATAATGTTTCCAACGCAAGTAAATGTTTAATAGCGGCCAATTCATTACAATTTCAGTTTAACCCCTCAAAATGCAGTGGCCGACCCACTCGGTACCGAATATACAAGTAATGTAACGCGATGCTGAATTCAACACTAGATGTAAATGCGTGTGCGAGGGATTTACTGTGATATATGCGCCATATCCAATGGAATCTGGGTTATACATTTTTTGTTGCGGGTACGAGGAATCTTCGGTAACCTTACCCCGCCAAAAATTATAAAGAAAGTTATACTGTTTCAAACGCAAGTAAATTTTGAATAGCGGCCAATGCAATACATTTTCAGTTTAACCCCTCAAAATTCAGTGGCCGACCCACTCGGTACCGAATATACCAGTAATGTAACGCGATGCTGAATTCAACACTAGATGTCAATGCGTGTGCGAGGGATTTACTGCAATATATTCACTATATCGACTAGAATTTGGGTGGTAAATTTGTTGTTGCGGGTACGAGGACCACCTTGGTAACCTTACCCAGCCAAAAATTATAAAGTAAGTTATAACGTTTCCAACGCAAGTAAATGTTTAATAGCGGCCAATTCATTACAATTTCAGTTTAACCCCTCAAAATGCAGTGGCCGACCCACTCGGTACCGAATATACAAGTAATGTAACGCGATGCTGAATTCAACACTAGATGTAAATGCGTGTGCGAGGGATTTACTGTAATATATTCACCATATCGACTAGAATTTGGGTGGTAAATTTGTTGTTGCGGTTACGAGGACCACCTTGGTAACCTTACCCCGCCGAAAATTCTAAAGTAAGTTATACTGTTTCTAACGCAAGTAAATTTTTAATAGCGGCCAATTCATTACAATTTCATTTTAACCCCTCAAAATGCAGTGGCCGACCCACTCGGTACCGAATATACAAGTAATGTAACGCGATGCTGAATTCAACACTAGATGTAAATGCGTGTGCGAGGGGTTTACTGTGATATATGCACCATATCCAATGGAATCTGGGTTATACATTTTTTGTTGCGGGTACGAGGACCCCTTCGGTAACCTTACCCCGCCAAAAATTATAAAGTAAGTTATAATGTTTCCAACGCAAGTAAATGTTTAATAGCGGCCTAATTTACCAAATTAATTTAAATTGCAGTTTTACGCTAAAAATGCAGTGGCTGACCCACTCAGTACCGACTCTACAAGTTATGTAATGCGATGCTGAGTTCAACACTAGATGCAAATGCGTGTGCGAGGGATTTACTGCAATATATTCACCATATCGACTAGAATTTGGGTGGTAAATTTGTTGTTGCGGGTACGAGGACCACCTTGGTCACCTTACCCCGCCAAAAATTCTAAAGTAAGTTATACTGTTTCTAACGCAAGTAAATTTTTAATAGCGGCCAATTCATTACAATTTCATTTTAACCCCTCAAAATGCAGTGGCCGACCCACTCGGTACCGAATATACAAGTAATGTAACGCGATGCTGAATTCAACACTAGATGCAAATGCGTGTGCGAGGGGTTTACTGCAATATATTCACCATATCGACTAGAATTTGGGTGGTAAATTTGTTGTTGCGGGTACGAGGACCACCTTGGTAACCTTACCGCTATTAAACATTAGTAAGTTATACTGTTTCTAACGCAAGTAAATTTTTAATAGCGGCCAATTCATTACAATTTCATTTTAACCCCTCAAAATGCAGTGGCCGACCCACTCGGTACCGAATATACAAGTAATGTAACGCAATGCTGAATTCAACAATAGATGCAAATGCGTGTGCGAGGGGTTTACTGTGATATATGCACCATATCCAATGGAATCTGGGTTATACATTTTTTTTTGCGGGTACGAGGAATCTTCGGTAACCTTACCCCGCCAAAAATTATAAAGTAAGTTATAATGTTTCCAACGCAAGTAAATGTTTAATAGCGGCCAATTCATTACAATTTCGGTTTAACCCCTCAAAATGCAGTGGCCGACCCACTCGGTATCGAATATACAAGTAATGTAACGCGATGCTGAATTCAACATTAGATGTAAATGCGTGTGCGAGGAGTTAACTGTGATATATTCACCATATCGACTAGAATTTGGGTGGAAAAGTTGTTGTTGCGGGTACGAGGACCCCTTCGGTAACCTTACCCCGCCAAAAATTATAAAGTAAGTTATAATGTTTCCAACGCAAGTAAATGTTTAATAGCGGCCTAATTTACCAAATTAATTTCAATTGCAGTTTAACTCTAAAAATGCAGTGGCCGACCCACTCAGTACCGACTCTACAAGTAATGTAATGCGATGCTGAGTTCAACACTAGATGCAAATGCGTGTGGGAGGGATTTACTGCAATATATTCACCATGTCGACTAGAATTTGGGTGGTAAATTTAATGTTGCGGGTACGAGGACCACCTTCGTAACCTTACCCCGCCAAAAATTCTAAAGTAAGTTATACTGTTTCTAACGCAAGTCAATTTTTAATAGCGGCCAATTCGATACAATTTCAGTTTAACCCCTCAAAATGCAGTGGCCGACCCACTCGGTACCGAATATACAAGTAATGTAACGCGATGCTGAATTCAACACTAGATGTTAATGCGTGTGCGAGGGGTTTACTATATGCACCATATCCAATGAAATCTGGGTTCTACATTTTTTGTTGCGGGTACGAGGACCCCTTCGGTAACCTTACCCCGCCAAAAATTCTAAAGTAAGTTATACTGTTTCTAACGCAAGTTAATTTTTAAGAGCGGCCAATTCGATACAATTTCAGTTTAACCCCTCAAAATGCAGTGGCCGACCCACTCAATACCGAATAAAGCAGTAATGTAACGCAATGATGAGTTCAACATTAGATGTTAATGCGTGTGCGAGGGATTTACTGTGATATATGCATCATATCCAATGGAATCTGGGTTATACATTTTTTGTTGCGGGTACGAGGACCCCTTTGGTAACCTTACCCCGCCAAAAATTATAAAGTAAGTTATAATGTTGCCAACGCAAGTAAATGTTTAATAGCGGCCTAATTTACCAAATTAATTTCAATTGCAGTTTAACTCTAAAAATGCAGTGGCAGACCCACTCAGTACCGACTATACAAGTAACGTAACGCGATGCTGAGTTCAGCAATAGATGCAAATGCGTGTGCGAGGGATTCACTGTGATATATGCACCATATCCAATGGAATCTGGGTTATACATTTTTTGCTGCGGGTACGAGGACCCCTTCGGTAACCTTACCCCGCCAAAAATTATAAAGTAAGTTATAATGTTTCCAACGCAAGTAAATGTTTAATAGCGGCCTAATTTACCAAATTATTTTCAATTGCAGTTTAACTCTAAAAATGCAGTGGCCGACCCACTCAGTACCGACTCTACAAGTAATGTAATGCGATGCTGAGTTCAACACTAGATGCAAATGCGTGTGGGAGGGATTTACTGCAATATATTCACCATATCGACTAGAATTTGGGTGGTAAATTTAATGTTGCGGGTACGAGGACCACCTTCGTAACCTTACCCCGCCGAAAATTCTAAAGTGAGTTATACTGTTTCTAACGCAAGTTAATTTTTAATAGCGGCCAATTCGATACAATTTCAGTTTAACCCCTCAAAATGCAGTGGCCGACCCACTCGGTACCGAATATACAAGTAATGTAACGCGATGCTGAATTCAACACTAGATGCAAATGCGTGTGCGAGGGGTTTACTGTGATATATTCACCATATCGACTAGAATTTGGGTGGAAAAGTTGTTGTTGCGGGTACGAGGACCCCTTCGGTAACCTTACCCCGCCAAAAATTCTAAAGTAAGTTATACTGTTTCTAACGCAAGTAAATTTTTAATAGCGGCCAATTCATTACAATTTCAGTTTAACCCCTCAAAATGCAGTGGCCGACCCACTCGGTACCGAATATACAAGCAATGTAACGCGATGCTGAATTCAACACTAGATGTAAATGCTTGTGCGAGGGGTTTACTGTGATATATGCACCATATCCAATGGAATCTGGGTTATACATTTTTTGCTGCGGGTACGAGGACCCCTTCGGTAACCTTACCCCGCCAAAAATTATAAAGTAAGTTATAATGTTTCCAACGCAAGTTAATGTTTAATAGCGGACTAATTTACCAAATTAATTTCAACTGCAGTTTTACGCTAAAAATTCAGTGGCTGACCCACTCAGTACCGACTCTACAAGTTATGTTATGCGATGCTGAGTTCAACACTAGATGCAAATGCGTGTGCGAGGGATTTACTGCAATATATTCACCATATCGACTAGAAGTTGGGTGGTAAATTTGTTGTTGCGGGTACGAGGACCACTTTGGTAACCTTACCCCGCCAAAAATTCTAAAGTAAGTTATACTGTTTCTAACGCAAGTAAATTTTTAATAGCGGCCAATTCATTACAATTTCATTTTAACCCCTCCAAATGCAGTGGCCGACCCACTCGGTACCGAATATACAAGTAATGTAACGCGATGCTGAATTCAACACTAGATGCAAATGCGTGTGCGAGGGGTTTACTGTGATATATTTACCATATCGACTAGAATTTGGGTGGAAAAGTTGTTGTTGCGGGTACGAGGACCAATTCGGTAACCTTACCCCGCCAAAAATTCTAAAGTAAGTTATACTGTTTCTAACGCAAGTAAATTTTTAATAGCGGCCAATTCATTACAATTTCAGTTTAACCCCTCAAAATGCAGTGGCCAACCCACTCGGTACCGAATATACAAGTAATGTAACGCGATGCTGAATTCAACACTAGATGTAAATGCTTGTGCGAGGGGTTTACTGTGATATATGCACCATATCCAATGGAATCTGGGTTATACATTTTTTGCTGCGGGTACGGGGACCCCTTCGGTAACCTTACCCTGCCAAAAATTATAAAGTAAGTTATAATGTTTCCAACGCAAGTAAATGTTTAATAGCGGCCAATTCATTACAATTTCGGTTTAACCCCTCAAAATGCAGTGGCCGACCCACTCGGTATCGAATATAAAAGTAATGTAACGCGATGCTGAATTCAACACTGGATGTTAATGCGTGTGCGAGGGATTTACTGCAATATATTCACCATATCGACTAGAATTTGGGTGGAAAAGTTGTTGTTGCGGGTACGAGGACCCCTTCGGTAACCTTACCCAGCCAAAAATTCTAAAGTAAGTTATACTGTTTCTAACGCAAGTTAATTTTTAATAGCGGCCAATTCGATACAATTTCGGTTTAACCCCTCAAAATGCAGTGGCCGACCCACTCGGTACCGAATATACAAGTAATGTAACGCGATGCTGAATTCAACACTAGATGTAAATGCTTGTGCGAGGGGTTTACTGTGATATATGCACCATATCCAATGGAATCTGGGTTATACATTTTTTGCTGCGGGTACGAGGACCCCTTCGGTAACCTTACCACGCCAAAAATTCTAAAGTAAGTTATACTGTTTCTAACGCAAGTAATTTTTAATAGCGGCCAATTCGATACAATTTCGGTTTAACCCCTCAAAATGCAGTGGCCGACCCACTCAATACCGAATAAAGCAGTAATGTAACGCAATGATGAGTTCAACACTAGATTCAAATGCGTGTGCGAGGGATTTACTGTGATATATGCACCATATCCAATGGAATCTGGGTTATACATTTTTTGCTGCGGGTACGAGGACCCCTTCGGTAACCTTACCCTGCCAAAAATTATAAAGTAAGTTATAATGTTTCCAACGCAAGTAAATGTTTAATAGCGGCCAATTCATTACAATTTCGGTTTAACCCCTCAAAATGCAGTGGCCGACCCACTCGGTACCGAATATACAAGTAATGTAACGCGATGCTGAATTCAACACAAGATGCAAATGCGTGTGCGAGGGGTTTACTGTGATATATGCGCCATATCCAATGAAATCTGGGTTTTACATTTTTTGTTGCGGGTACGAGGACCCCTTCGGTAACCTTACCACGCCAAAAATTCTAAAGTAAGTTATACTGTTTCTAACGCAAGTAATTTTTAATAGCGGCCAATTCGATACAATATCGGTTTAACCCCTCAAAATGCAGTGGCCGACCCACTCAATACCGAATAAAGCAGTAATGTAACGCAATGATGAGTTCAACACTAGATTCAAATGCGTGTGCGAGGGATTTACTGTGATATATGCACCATATCCAATGGAATCTGGGTTATACATTTTTTGTTGCGGGTACGAGGACCCCTTTGGTAACCTTACCCCGCCACAAATTATAACGTAAGTTATAATGTTTCCAACGCAAGTAAATGTTTAATAGCGGCCTAATTTACCAAATTAATTTCAATTGCAGTTTAACTCTAAAAATGCAGTGGCCGACCCACTCAGTACCGACTCTACAAGTAATGTAATGCGATGCTAAGTTCAACACTAGATGCAAATGCGTGTGTGAGGGATTTACTGCAATATATTCTCCATATCGACTAGAATTTGGGTGGTAAATTTGTTGTTGCGGGTACGAGGACCCCTTCGGTAACCTTACCCCGCCAAAAATTCTAAAGTAAGTTATACTGTTTCTAACGCAAGTAAATTTTTAAGAGCGGCCAATTCGATACAATTTCAGTTTAACCCCTCAAAATGCAGTGGCCGACCCACTCGGTACCGAATATACAAGTAATGTAACGCGATGCTGAATTCAACACTAGATGTAAATGCGTGTGCGAGGGGTTTACTGTGATATATGCACCATATCCAATGGAATCTGGGTTATACATTTTTTGCTGCGGGTACGAGGACCCCTTCGGTAACCTTACCCCGCCAAAAATTATAAAGTAAGTTATAATGTTTCCAACGCAAGTTAATGTTTAATAGCGGCCTAATTTACCAAATTAATTTTAATTGCAGTTTTACGCTAAAAAGGCAGTGGCTGACCCACTCAGTACCGACTCTACAAGTTATGTTATGCGATGCTGAGTTCAACACTAGATGCAAATGCGTGTGCGAGGGATTTACTGCAATATATTCACCATATCGACTAGAAGTTGGGTGGTAAATTTGTTGTTGCGGGTACGAGGACCACCTTGGTAACCTTACCCCGCCAAAAATTCTAAAGTAAGTTATACTGTTTCTAACGCAAGTAAATTTTTAATAGCGGCCAATTTATTACAATTTCATTTTAACCCCTCCAAATGCAGTGGCCGACCCACTCGGTACCGAATATACAAGTAATGTAACGCGATGCTGAATTCAACACTAGATGCAAATGCGTGTGCGAGGGGTTTACTGTGATATATTCACCATATCGACTAGAATTTGGGTGGAAAAGTTGTTGTTGCGGGTACGAGGACCCCTACGGTAACCTTACCCCGCCAAAAATTCTAAAGTAAGTTATACTGTTTCTAACGCAAGTAAATTTTTAATAGCGGCCAATTCATTACAATTTCAGTTTAACCCCTCAAAATGCAGTGGCCGACCCACTCGGTACCGAATATACAAGTAATGTAACGCGATGCTGAATTCAACACTAGATGTAAATGCGTGTGCGAGGGGTTTACTGTGATATATGCACCATATCCAATGGAATCTGGGTTATACATTTTTTGCTGCGGGTACGAGGACCGCTTCGGTAACCTTACCCCGCCAAAAATTATAAAGTAAGTTATAATGTTTCCAACGCAAGTTAATGTTTAATAGCGGCCTAATTTACCAAATTAATTTCAATTGCAGTTTTACGCTAAAAATGCAGTGGCTGACCCACTCAGTACCGACTCTACAAGTTATTTTATGCGATGCTGAGTTCAACACTAGATGCAAATGCGTGTGCGAGGGATTTACTGCAATATATTCACCATATCGACTAGAAGTTGGGTGGTAAATTTGTTGTTGCGGGTACGAGGACCACCTTGGTAACCTTACCCCGCCAAAAATTCTAAAGTAAGTTATACTGTTTCTAACGCAAGTCAATTTTTAATAACGGCCAATTCGATACAATTTCAGTTTAACCCCTCAAAATGCAGTGGCCGACCCACTCGGTACCGAATATACAAGTAATGTAACGCGATGCTGAATTCAACACTAGATGTTAATGCGTGTGCGAGGGGTTTACTATATGCACCATATCCAATGAAATCTGGGTTCTACATTTTTTGTTGCGGGTACGAGGACCCCTTCGGTAACCTTACCCCGCCAAAAATTCTAAAGTAAGTTATACTGTTTCTAACGCAAGTTAATTTTTAATAGCGGCCAATTCGATACAATTTCAGTTTAACCCCTCAAAATGCAGTGGCCGACCCACTCAATACCGAATAAAGCAGTAATGTAACGCAATGATGAGTTCAACACTAGATGTTAATGCGTGTGCGAGGGATTTACTGTGATATATGCATCATATCCAATGGAATCTGGGTTATACATTTTTTGTTGCGGGTACGAGGACCCCTTTGGTAACCTTACCCCGCCAAAAATTATAAAGTAAGTTATAATGTTGCCAACGCAAGTAAATGTTTAATAGCGGCCTAATTTACCAAATTAATTTCAATTGCAGTTTAACTCTAAAAATGCAGTGGCCGACCCACTCAGTACCGACTCTACAAGTAATGTAATGCGATGCTAAGTTCAACACTAGATGCAAATGCGTGTGCGAGGGATTTACTGCAATATATTCACCATATCGACTAGAATTTGGGTGGTAAATTTGTTGTTGCGGGTACGAGGATCACCTTGGTAACCTTACCCCGCCGAAAATTCTAAAGTAAGTTATACTGTTTCTAACGCAAGTTAATTTTTAATAGCGGCCAATTCGATACAATTTCAGTTTAACCCCTCAAAATGCAGTGGCCGACCCACTCAATACCGAATAAAGCAGTAATGTAACGCAATGATGAGTTCAACACTAGATTCAAATGCGTGTGCGAGGGATTTACTGTGATATATGCACCATATCCAATGGAATCTGGGTTATACATTTTTTGTTGCGGGTACGAGGACCCCTTCGGTAACCTTACCCCGACAAAAATTATAAAGTAAGTTATAATGTTTCCAACGCAAGTAAATTTTTAATAGCGGCCAATTCATTACAATTTCAGTTTAACCCCTCCAAATGCAGTGGCCGACCCACTCGGTACCGAATATACAAGTAATGTAACGCGATGCTGAATTCAACACTAGATGCAAATGCGTGTGCGAGGGGTTTACTGTGATATATTCACCATATCGACTAGAATTTGGGTGGAAAAGTTGTTGTTGCGGGTACGAGGACCACCTTGGTAACCTTACCCCGCCAAAAATTCTAAAGTAAGTTATACTGTTTCTAACGCAAGTAAATTTTTAATAGCGGCCAATTTATTACAATTTCATTTTAACCCCTCCAAATGCAGTGGCCGACCCACTCGGTACCGAATATACAAGTAATGTAACGCGATGCTGAATTCAACACTAGATGCAAATGCGTGTGCGAGGGGTTTACTGTGATATATTCACCATATCGACTAGAATTTGGGTGGAAAAGTTGTTGTTGCGGGTACGAGGACCCCTTCGGTAACCTTACCCCGCCAAAAATTCTAAAGTAAGTTATACTGTTTCTAACGCAAGTAAATTTTTAATAGCGGCCAATTCATTACAATTTCAGTTTAACCCCTCAAAATGCAGTGGCCGACCCACTCGGTACCGAATATACAAGTAATGTAACGCGATGCTGAATTCAACACTAGATGTAAATGCGTGTGCGAGGGGTTTACTATGATATATGCACCATATCCAATGGAATCTGGGTTATACATTTTTTGCTGCGGGTACGAGGACCGCTTCGGTAACCTTACCCCGCCAAAAATTATAAAGTAAGTTATAATGTTTCCAACGCAAGTTAATGTTTAATAGCGGCCTAATTTACCAAATTAATTTCAATTGCAGTTTTACGCTAAAAATGCAGTGGCTGACCCACTCAGTACCGACTCTACAAGTTATTTTATGCGATGCTGAGTTCAACACTAGATGCAAATGCGTGTGCGAGGGATTTACTGCAATATATTCACCATATCGACTAGAAGTTGGGTGGTAAATTTTTTGTTGCGGGTACGAGGACCCCTTCGGTAACCTTACCCCGCCAAAAATTCTAAAGTAAGTTATACTGTTTCTAACGCAAGTTAATTTTTAATAGCGGCCAATTCGATACAATTTCAGTTTAACCCCTCAAAATGCAGTGGCCGACCCACTCAATACCGAATAAAGCAGTAATGTAACGCAATGATGAGTTCAACACTAGATGTTAATGCGTGTGCGAGGGATTTACTGTGATATATGCATCATATCCAATGGAATCTGGGTTATACATTTTTTGTTGCGGGTACGAGGACCCCTTTGGTAACCTTACCCCGCCAAAAATTATAAAGTAAGTTATAATGTTGCCAACGCAAGTAAATGTTTAATAGCGGCCTAATTTACCAAATTAATTTCAATTGCAGTTTAACTCTAAAAATGCAGTGGCCGACCCACTCAGTACCGACTCTACAAGTAATGTAATGCGATGCTAAGTTCAACACTAGATGCAAATGCGTGTGCGAGGGATTTACTGCAATATATTCACCATATCGACTAGAATTTGGGTGGTAAATTTGTTGTTGCGGGTACGAGGATCACCTTGGTAACCTTACCCCGCCGAAAATTCTAAAGTAAGTTATACTGTTTCTAACGCAAGTTAATTTTTAATAGCGGCCAATTCGATACAATTTCAGTTTAACCCCTCAAAATGCAGTGGCCGACCCACTCAATACCGAATAAAGCAGTAATGTAACGCAATGATGAGTTCAACACTAGATTCAAATGCGTGTGCGAGGGATTTACTGTGATATATGCACCATATCCAATGGAATCTGGGTTATACATTTTTTGTTGCGGGTACGAGGACCCCTTCGGTAACCTTACCCCGACAAAAATTATAAAGTAAGTTATAATGTTTCCAACGCAAGTAAATGTTTAATAGCGGCCAATTCATTACAATTTCGGTTTAACCCCTAAAATGCAGTGGCCGACCCACTCGGTACCAAATATACAAGTAATGTAACGCGATGCTGAATTCAACACTAGATGCAAATGCGTGTGCGAGGGGTTTACTGTGATATATTCACCATATCGACTAGAATTTGGGTGGAAAAGTTGTTGTTGCGGGTACGAAGACCCCTTCGGTAACCTTACCCCGCCAAAAATTCTAAAGTAAGTTATACTGTTTCTAGCGCAAGTCAATTTTTAATAGCGGCCAATTCATTACAATTTCGGTTTAACCCCTCAAAATGCAGTGGCCGACCCACTCGGTACCGAATATACAAGTAATGTAACGCGACGCTGAATTCAACACTAGATGTAAATGCTTGTGCGAGGGGTTTACTGTGATATATGCACCATATCCAATGGAATCTGGGTTATACATTTTTTGCTGCGGGTACGAGGACCCCTTCGGTAACCTTACCCCGCCAAAAATTATAAAGTAAGTTATAATGTTTCCAACGCAAGTAAATGTTTAATAGCGCCCAATTCATTACAATTTCGGTTTAACCCCTCAAAATGAAGTGGCCGACCCACTCGGTATCGAATATAAAAGTAATGTAACGCGATGCTGAATTCAACACTGGATGTTAATGCGTGTGCGAGGGATTTACTGCAATATATTCACCATATCGACTAGAAGTTGGGTGGTAAATTTGTTGTTGCGGGTACGAGGACCCCTTCGGTAACCTTACCCCGCCAAAAATTCTAAAGTAAGTTATACTGTTTCTAGCGCAAGTCAATTTTTAATAGCGGCCAATTCATTACAATTTCGGTTTAACCCCTCAAAATGCAGTGGCCGACCCACTCGGTACCGAATATACAAGTAATGTAACGCGATGCTGAATTCAACACAAGATGAAAATGCGTGTGCGAGGGGTTTACTGTGATATATGCGCCATATCCAATGAAATCTGGGTTTTACATTTTTTGTTGCGGGTACGAGGACCCCTTCGGTAACCTTACCACGCCAAAAATTCTAAAGTAAGTTATACTGTTTCTAACGCAAGTAATTTTTAATAGCGGCCAATTCGATACAATTTCGGTTTAACCCCTCAAAATGCAGTGGCCGACCCACTCAATACCGAATAAAGCAGTAATGTAACGCAATGATGAGTTCAACACTAGATTCAAATGCGTGTGCGAGGGATTTACTGTGATATATGCACCATATCCAATGGAATCTGGGTTATACATTTTTTGTTGCGGGTACGAGGACCCCTTTGGTAACCTTACCCCGCCAAAGATTATAAAGTAAGTTATAATGTTTCCAACGCAAGTAAATGTTTAATACCGGCCTAATTTACCAAATTAATTTCAATTGCAGTTTAACTCTAAAAATGCAGTGGCCGACCCACTCAGTACCGACTCTACAAGTAATGTAATGCGATGCTAAGTTCAACACTAGATGCAAATGCGTGTGCGAGGGATTTACTGCAATATATTCACCATATCGACTAGAATTTGGGTGGTAAATTTGTTGTTGCGGGTACGAGGACCCCTTCGGTAACCTTACCCCGCCAAAAATTCTAAAGTAAGTTATACTGTTTCTAACGCAAGTTAATTTTTAATAGCGGCCAATTCGATACAATTTCAGTTTAACCCCTCAAAATGCAGTGGCCGACCCACTCGGTACCGAATATACAAGTAATGTAACGCGATGCTGAATTCAACACAAGATGCAAATGCGTGTGCGAGGGGTTTACTGTGATATATGCACCATATCCAATGGAATCTGGGTTATACATTTTTTGTTGCGGGTACGAGGACCCCTTTGGTAACCTTACCCCGCCACAAATTATAACGTAAGTTATAATGTTTCCAACGCAAGTAAATGTTTAATAGCGGCCTAATTTACCAAATTAATTTCAATTGCAGTTTAACTCTAAAAATGCAGTGGCCGACCCACTCAGTACCGACTCTACAAGTAATGTAATGCGATGCTAAGTTCAACACTAGATGCAAATGCGTGTGTGAGGGATTTACTGCAATATATTCTCCATATCGACTAGAATTTGGGTGGTAAATTTGTTGTTGCGGGTACGAGGACCCCTTCGGTAACCTTACCCCGCCAAAAATTCTAAAGTAAGTTATACTGTTTCTAACGCAAGTAAATTTTTAAGAGCGGCCAATTCGATACAATTTCAGTTTAACCCCTCAAAATGCAGTGGCCGACCCACTCGGTACCGAATATACAAGTAATGTAACGCGATGCTGAATTCAACACTAGATGTAAATGCGTGTGCGAGGGGTTTACTGTGATATATGCACCATATCCAATGGAATCTGGGTTATACATTTTTTGCTGCGGGTACGAGGACCCCTTCGGTAACCTTACCCCGCCAAAAATTATAAAGTAGGTTATAATGTTTCCAACGCAAGTTAATGTTTAATAGCGGCCTAATTTACCAAATTAATTTCAATTGCAGTTTTACGCTAAAAATGCAGTGGCTGACCCACTCAGTACCGACTCTACAAGTTATGTTATGCGATGCTGAGTTCAACACTAGATGCAAATGCGTGTGCGAGGGATTTACTGCAATATATTCACCATATCGACTAGAAGTTGGGTGGTAAATTTGTTGTTGCGGGTACGAGGACCACCTTGGTAACCTTACCCCGCCAAAAATTCTAAAGTAAGTTATACTGTTTCTAACGCAAGTAAATTTTTAATAGCGGCCAATTCATTACAATTTCATTTTAACCCCTCAAAATGCAGTGGCCGACCCACTCGGTACCGAATATACAAGTAATGTAACGCGATGCTGAATTCAACACTAGATGTAAATGCGTGTGCGAGGGGTTTACTGTGATATATGCACCATATCCAATGGAATCTGGGTTATACATTTTTTGTTGCGGGTATGAGGACCCCTTTGGTAACCTTACCCCGCCAAAAATTATAAAGTAAGTTATAATGTTTCCAACGCAAGTAAATGTTTAATAGCGGCCTAATTTACCAAATTAATTTCAATTGCAGTTTAACTCTAAAAATGCAGTGGCCGACCCACTCAATACCGACTCTACAAGTAATGTAATGCGATGCTAAGTTCAACACTAGATGCAAATGCGTGTGCGAGGGATTTACTGCAATATATTCACCATATCGACTAGAATTTGGGTGGTAAATTTGTTGTTGCGGGTACGAGGACCACCTTGCTAACCTTACCCCGCCAAAAATTCTAAAGTAAGTTATACTGTTTCTAAGGCAAGTAAATTTTTAATAGCGGCCAATTCATTACAATTTCATTTTAACCCCTCAAAATGCAGTGGCCGACCCACTCGGTACCAAATATACAAGTAATGTAACGCGATGCTGAATTCAACACTAGATGCAAATGCGTGTGCGAGGGGTTTACTGTGATATATTCACCATATCGACTATAATTTGGGTGGAAAAGTTGTTGTTGCGGGTACGAGGACCCCTTCGGTAACCTTACCTCGCCAAAAATTATAAAGTAAGTTATAATGTTTCCAACGCAAGTAAATGTTTAATAGCGGCCTAATTTACCAAATTAATTTCAATTGCAGTTTAACTCTAAAAATGCAGTGGCCGACCCACTCAGTACCGACTCTACAAGTAATGTAATGCGATGCTAAGTTCAACACTAGATGCAAATGCGTGTGCGAGGGATTTACTGCAATATATTCACCATATCGACTAGAATTTGGGTGGTAAATTTGTTGTTGCGGGTACGAGGACCGCCTTGCTAACCTTACCCCGCCAAAAATTCTAAAGTAAGTTATACTGTTTCTAACGCAAGTAAATTTTTAATAGCGGCCAATTCATTACAATTTCATTTTAACCCCTGTTGGGTTTTGTGCCAGCATCAAAAATCATAATTATTTATATTTCTATTCTCTCAGTGTAACCAGCCGCAGCGGTCAATTAGTGCCCGTTATCAGCTGCTCCATATTCTTTGTTTCTCCCAGATTCACATGCGCTTTGTTGTTCTTTTGTAGCGCATGTAGTTTGGGAGCTTTGGTGGAGCTTCTGCGCAAGCTCTTAGGTTTTAGCACTTGTAATTCGGCATTGTTGGGATCGGCCGCTGCCGTTGTTTTGGGGTTAAATTGACCCAATAAAATTATTGAAATTAAATTGTGGATTCTTTATTAATTCGGTCGCTATCAAAACGCTGATAGCTCAACATTGGTGACCCCGACGTGATCGCGCTCTAATTGATTTGTGATCATTAAAGTGCTTAAAGGAAACCTTGCAAAGGAAAACTTGTTGCTGTTGTTCCCATTGCATTGCACCTTGCACAAAAACAAATTGCATAATGGAGTCTGGAGATGTAGCTAGTGCCTCGGATCCTGCAAGCAGGGAAAGGCTTTTGCGGCGAAGAGCAGAGGTGACCTACCAGGAGATGGAAGCCCTGCATAACAAGGTCAAGGCTGCAGTTCAGAAGGAAGATTTGACCATCATGGTACTGGAGCCGTTGGAAATTGCGTTGCGCAAGAAATTTACCACACTCCAGGATGAGTTAGAGCGATTGAGCTCTGTTGAAGTCGGGAGTGAATTATGCTGGAAGTTCTCCCAGCTTGCCGCTGATGTGCGCTTTGACATTCAGGTGGGAATGGCAAAGCACTCCATGAGGGTACCTGCACACTCCACTTGTCTCGACGGCCCCAATGGTCCCACTGCTTCGTCAATGGCAGAACCAACCATAGCGGTGGTGAAGGTGCAGGATCGCCTGTTGGAAAAGCGTCGCTCATGCAGTCAGGATTACCCGCTGGACTGCGACATCCAATCGGGTTCTCAGGTTTTTAAATTGGAGCGAAACCTGAACAAGGATCACGATAGCCAGGACGTGTCCAATTGCGTCTCATCAGTGCCCCTGCTATCCACCGCTCCCCCCGTGGTCGCTATTTCAACGTCGCATCTGGCAGTTGTCTGCGATGGATTTTCTGAAGCTGCTGAACTTAATCCCTCATCTGGCTCGGGATTTGGATTATTGTCACCGTTGCCGATTAAGTCAGCACCCAGGTCTGACTCCATTCGGAACTCTAGCCTGCACCCTTCCAATGGGGGGAGGTCGTCCGCATCGCTGCTGCCGCCGTTTGCAGCTGCCAAGGTGGCTGCTGCTCCATCCGTGACGGCTCCCGATCCTGCAATCGAAAGGTGCGCCTACGCGCAATTTCGGAAAGATGTTTCCTTCCACTCTCGCCACTCTGTTGACGCTTGGCTCGAGCGCTCTCTGGATCTGGATGGACACGGCAGCCTGCAACTGAAAATTAAGGACCTTGAGATCATCAGCAATATTATGTGATGAAGCTGCCCCATGCCCCTAAGGATTTTTTGTTGAAAGATGGAATTCAACGGAGGGAGGATGTTGGGACTTGTGCCAGCATCAAAAATCATAATTATTTATATTTCTATTCTCTCAGTGTAACCAGCCGCAGCGGTCAATTAGTGCCCGTTATCAGCTGCTCCATATTCTTTGTTTCTCCCAGATTCGCATGCGCTTTGTTGTTCTTTTGTAGCGCATGTAGTTTGGGAGCTTTGGTGGAGCTTCTGCGCAAGCTCTTAGGTTTTAGCACTTGTAATTCGGCATTGTTGGGATCGGCCGCTGCCGTTGTTTTGGGGTTAAATTGACCCAATAAAATTATTGAAATTAAATTGTGGATTCTTTATTAATTCGGTCGCTATCAAAACGCTGATAGCTCAACAACCCCTCAAAATGCAGTGGCCGACCCACTCGGTACCAAATATACAAGTAATGTAACGCGATGCTGAATTCAACACTAGATGCAAATGCGTGTGCGAGGGGTTTATTGTGATATATTCACCATATCGACTAGAATTTGGGTGGAAAAGTTGTTGTTGCGGGTACGAGGACCCCTTCGGTAACCTTACCCCGCCAAAAATTCTAAAGTAAGTTATACTGTTTCTAACGCAAGTTAATTTTTAATAGCGGCCAATTCGATACAATTTCAGTTTAACCCCTCAAAATGCAGTAGCCGAACCCACTCGGTACCGAATATACAAGTAATGTAACGCGATGCTGAATTCAACACTAGATGTAAATGCGTGTGCGAGGGGTTTACTGTGATATATGCACCATATCCAATGGAATCTGGGTTATACATTTTTTGCTGCGGGTACGAGGACCCCTTCGGTAACCTTACCCTGCCAAAAATTATAAAGTAAGTTATAATGTTTCCAACGCAAGTAAATGTTTAATACCGCCCAATTCATTACAATTTCGGTTTAACCCCTCAAAATGCAGTGGCCGACCCACTCGGTATCGAATATAAAAGTAATGTAACGCGATGCTGAATTCAACACTGGATGTTAATGCGTGTGCGAGGGATTTACTGCAATATATTCACCATATCGACTAGAATTTGGGTGGAAAAGTTGTTGTTGCGGGTACGAGGACCCCTTCGGTAACCTTACCCCGCCAAAAATTCTAAAGTAAGTTATACTGTTTCTAACGCAAGTTAATTTTTAATAGCGGCCAATTCGATACAATTTCAGTTTAACCCCTCAAAATGCAGTGGCCGACCCACTCAATACCGAATAAAGCAGTAATGTAAAGCAATGATGAGTTCAACACTAGATTCAAATGCGTGTGCGAGGGATTTACTGTGATATATGCAGCATATCCAATGGAATCTGGGTTATACATTTTTTGTTGCGGGTACGAGGACCCCTTTGGTAACCTTACCCCGCCAAAAATTATAAAGTAAGTTATAATGTTTGCAACGCAAGTAAATGTTTAATAGCGGCCTAATTTACCAAATTAATTTCAATTGCAGTTTAACTCTAAAAATGCAGTAGCCGACACACTCAGTACCGACTCTACAAGTAATGTAATGCGATGCTAAGTTCAACACTAGATGCAAATGCGTGGGCGAGGGATTTACTGCAATATATTCACCATATCGACTAGAATTTGGGTGGTAAATTTGTTGTTGCGGGTACGAGGATCACCTTGGTAACCTTACCCCGCCGAAAATTCTAAAGTAAGTTATACTGTTTCTAACGCAAGTCAATTTTTAATAGCGGCCAATTCGATACAATTTCAGTTTAACCCCTCAAAATGCAGTAGCCGAACCCACTCGGTACCGAATATACAAGTAATGTAACGCGATGCTGAATTCAACACTAGATGTAAATGCGTGTGCGAGGGGTTTACTGTGATATATGCACCATATCCAATGGAATCTGGGTTATACATTTTTTGTTGCGGGTACGAGGACCCCTTCGGTAACCTTACCCCGCCAAAAATTATAAAGTAAGTTATAATGTTTCCAACGCAAGTAAATGTTTAATAGCGGCCTAATTTACCAAATTAATTTCAATTGCAGTTTTATGCTAAAAATGCAGTGGCTGACCCACTCAGTACCGACTCTACAAGTTATGTAATGCGATGCTGAGTTCAACACTAGATGCAAATGCGTGTGCGAGGGATTTACTGCAATATATTCACCATATCGACTAGAAGTTGGGTGGTAAATTTGTTGTTGCGGGTACGAGGACCACCTTGGTAACCTTACCCCGCCAAAAATTCTAAAGTAAGTTATACTGTTTCTAACGCAAGTAAATTTTTAATAGCGGCCAATTCATTACAATTTCATTTTAACCCCTCAAAATGCAGTGGCCGACCCACTCGGTACCGAATATACAAGTAATGTAACGCGATGCTGAATTCAACACTAGATGTAAATGCGTGTGCGAGGGGTTTACTGTGATATATGCACCATATCCAATGGAATCTGGGTTATACATTTTTTGTTGCGGGTACGAGGACCCCTTCGGTAACCTTACCCGCCAAAAATTATAAAGTAAGTTATAATGTTTCCAACGCAAGTAAATGTTTAATAGCGGCCTAATTTACCAAATTAATTTCAATTGCTTCAATCGACTAGAATTTGGGTGGTAAATTTGTTGTTGCGGGTACGAGGATCACCTTGGTAACCTTACCCCGCCGAAAATTCTAAAGTAAGTTATACTGTTTCTAACGCAAGTCAATTTTTAATAGCGGCCAATTCGATACAATTTCAGTTTAACCCCTCAAAATGCAGTGGCCGACCCACTCAATACCGAATATACAAGTAATGTAACGCAATGCTGAGTTCAACACTAGATGCAAATGCGTGTGCGAGGAATTTACTGTGATATATGCACCATACCCAATGGAATCTGGGTTATACATTTTTTGTTGCGGATACGAGGATCACCTTGGTAACCTTACCCCGCCAAAAATTCTAAAGTAAGTTATACTGTTTCAAACGCCAGTAAATTTAGAATAGCGGCCAATGCAATACATTTTCAGTTTAACCCATCAAAATACCCACTCGGTACCGAATATACAAGTAATGTAACGCGATGCTGAATTCAACACTAGATTTAAATTCGTGTGCGAGGGATTTACTGCAATATATTCACCATATCGACTAGAATTTGGGTGGTAAATTTGTTGTTGCGGGTACGAGGACCACCTTGGTAACCTTACCCCGCCAAAAATTCTAAAGTAAGTTATACTGTTTCTAACGCAAGTAAATTTTTAATAGCGGCCAATTCATTACAATTTCGTTTAACCCCTCAAAATGCAGTGGTCGACCCACTCGGTATCGAATATAAAAGTAATGTAACGCGATGCTGAATTCAACACTGGATGTTAATGCGTGTGCGAGGGATTTACTGCAATATATTCACCATATCGATTAGAATTTGGGTGGAAAAGTTGTTGTTGCGGGTACGAGGACCCCTTCGGTAACCTTACCCCGCCAAAAATTCTAAAGTAAGTTATACTGTTTCTAACGCAAGTAAATTTTTAATAGCTGCCAATTCATTACAATTTCGGTTTAACCCCTCAAAATGCAGTGGCCGACCCACTCAATACCGAATATACAAGTAATGTAACGCAATGATGAGTTCAACACTAGATTCAAATGCGTGTGCGAGGGATTTACTGTGATATATGCACCATATCCAATGGAATCTGGGTTATACATTTTTTGTTGCGGGTACGAGGACCCCTTCGGTAACCTTACCCCGCCAAAAATTATAAAGTAAGTTATAATGTTTCCAACGCAAGTAAATGTTTAATAGCGGCCTAATTTAGCAAATTAATTTCAATTGCAGTTTAACTCTAAAAATGCAGTAGCCGCGATGCTGAGTTCAACAATAGATGCAAATGCGTGTGCGAGGGATTTACTGCAATATATTCACCATATCGACTAGAACTTGGATAGAAAAGTTGTTGTTGCAAGTACGAGGACCACCTTGGTAGTCTTACCCCGCCAAAAATTCTAAAGTAAGTTATACTGTTTCTAACGCAAGTAAATTTTTAATAGCGGCCAATTCATTACAATTTCAATTTAACCCCTCAAAATGCAGTGGCCGACCCACTCGGTACCGAATATACAAGTAATGTAACGCGATGCTGAATTCAACACTAGATGTAAATGGGTGTGCGAGGGATTTACTGCAATATATTCACCATATCGACTCGAATTTGGGTGGTAAATTTGTTGTTGCGGGTACGAGGACCACCTTGGTAACCTTACCCCGCCAAGAATTCTAAAGTAAGTTATACTGTTTCTAACGCAAGTAAATTTTTAATAGCGGCCAATTCATTACAATTTCATTTTAACCCCTCAAAATGCAGTGGCCGACCCACTCGGTACAGAATATACAAGTAATGTAACGCGATGCTGAATTCAACACAAGATGTAAATGCGTGTGCGAGGGATTTACTGCAATATATTCACCATATCAACTAAAATTTGGGTGGTAAATTTGTTGTTGCGGGTACGAGGACCACCTTGGTAACCTTACCCCGCCAAAAATTCTAAAGTAAGTTATACTGTTTCTAACGCAAGTAAATTTTTAATAGCGGCCAATTCATTACAATTTCAGATAAACCCCTCAAAATGCAGTGGCCGACCCACTCGGTACCGAATATACAAGTAATGTAACGCGATGCTGAATTCAACACAAGATGTAAATGCGTGTGCGAGGGATTTACTGCAATATATTCACCATATCAACTAAAATTTGGGTGGTAAATTTGTTGTTGCGGGTACGAGGACCACCTTGGTAACCTTACCCCGCCAAAAATTCTAAAGTAAGTTATAATGTTTCTAACGCAAGTAAATTTTAAATAGCGGCCAATTCATTACAATTTCGGTTTAACCCCTCAAAATGCAGTGGCCGACCCACTCGGTACCGAATATACAAGTAATGTAACGCGATGCTGAATTCAACACTAGATGTAAATTTGTTGTTGCGGGTACAAGGACCACCTTGGTAGTCTTACCCCGCCAAAAATTCTAAAGTAAGTTATACTGTTTCTAACGCAAATAAATTTTTAATAGCGGCCAATTCATTACAATTTCAATTTAACCCCTCAAAATGCAGTGGCCGATCCACTCGGTACCGAATATACAAGTAATGTAACGCGATGCTGAATTCAACACTAGATGTAAATGCGTGTGCGAGGGATTTACTGCAATATATTCACCATATCGACTAAAATTTGGGTGGTAAATTTGTTGTTGCGGGTACGAGGACCACCTTGGTAACCTTACCCCGCCAAAAATTCTAAAGTAAGTTATACTGTTTCTAACGCAAGTAAATTTTTAACAGCGGCCAATTCATTACAATTTCATTTTAACCCCTCAAAATGCAGTGGCCGACCCACTCGGTACAGAATATACAAGTAATGTAACGCGATGCTGAATTCAACACAAGATGTAAATGCGTGTGCGAGGGATTTACTGCAATATATTCACCATATCGACTAAAATTTGGGTGGTAAATTTGTTGTTGCGGGTACGAGGACCACCTTGGTAACCTTACCCCGCCAAAAATTCTAAAGTAAGTTATACTGTTTCTAACGCAAGTAAATTTTTAACAGCGGCCAATTCATTACAATTTCATTTTAACCCCTCAAAATGCAGTGGCCGACCCACTCGGTACCGAATATACAAGTAATGTAACGCGATGCTGAATTCAACACTAGATGTAAATGCGTGTGCGAGGGATTTACTGCAATATATTCACCATATCGACTAGAATTTGGGTGGTAAATTTGTTGTTGCGGGTACGAGGACCACCTTGGTAACCTTACCCCGCCAAAAATTCTAAAGTAAGTTATACTGTTTCTAACGAAGGTAAATTTTTAATAGCGGCCAATTCATTACAATTTCGGTTTAACTCCTCAAAATGCAGTGGCCGATCCACTCGGTACCGAATATACAAGTAATGTAACGCGATGCTGAACTCAACTTTAGATGTAAATGCGTGTGCGAGGGGTTTACTGTGATATATGCGCCATATCCAATGGAATCTGGGTTATACATTTTTTGTTGCGGGTACGAGGACCCCTCCGGTAACCTTACCCCGCCAAAAATTCTAAAGTAAGTTATACTGTTTCTAACGCAAGTTAATTTTTAATAGCGGCCAATTCAATACAATTTCAGTTTAACCCCTCAAAATGCAGTAAGTATTTACAAGTAATATACAAGTACTGTAACGCGATGCTGAATTCAACATTGGATGTTAATGCGTGTGCGAGGGATTTACTGCAATATATTCACCATATCGACTAGAATTTGGGTGGAAAAGTTGTTGTTGCGGGTACGAGGAATCTTCGGTAACCTTACCCCGCCAAAAATTATAAAGTAAGTTATAATGTTTCCAACGCAAGTGAATGTTTAATAGCGGCCTAATTTACCAAATTAATTTCAATTTCAGTTTAACCCCTCAAAATGCAGTGGCCTCGTTACCCCGCCAAAAATTCTAAAGTAAGTTATACTTTTTCTAACGCAAGTCAATTTTTAACAGCGGCCAATTCGATACAATTTCAGTTTTACCCCTCAAAATGCAGTGGCCGACCCACTCAATACCGAATATACAAGTAATGTAACGCGATACTGAGTTCAACACTAGATGCAAATGCGTGTGCGAGGGATTTACTGCAATATATTCACCATATCGACTCGAATTTGGGTGGTAAATTTGTTGTTGCGGGTACGAGGACCACCTTGGTAACTTTACCCCGCCAAAAATTCTAAAGTAAGTTATACTGTTTCTAACGCAAGTAAATTTTTAATAGCGGCCAATTCATTACAATTTCAGTTAAATCCCTCAAAATGCAGTGGCCGACCCACTCGGTACCGAATATACAAGTAATGTAACGCGATGCTGAATTCAACACAAGATGTAAATGCGTGTGCGAGGGATTTACTGCAATATATTCACCATATCAACTAAAATTTGGGTGGTAAATTTGTTGTTGCGGGTCCCAGGACCACCTTGGTAACCTTACCCCGCCAAAAATTCTAAAGTAAGTTATAATGTTTCTAACGCAAGTAAATTTTAAATAGCGGCCAATTCATTACAATTTCGGTTTAACCCCTCAAAATGCAGTGGCCGACCCACTCGGTACCGAATATACAAGTAATGTAACGCGATGCTGAATTCAACACTAGATGTAAATGCTTGTGCGAGGGATTTACTGCAATATATTCACCATATCGACTAGAATTTGGGTGGTAAATTTGTTGTTGCGAGTACGAGGACCACCTTGGTAACCTTACCCCGCCAAAAATTCTAAAGTAAGTTATACTGTTTCTAACGCAAGTAAATTTTAAATAGCGGCCAATTCATTACAATTTCGGATTAACCCCTCAAAATGCAGTGGCCGACCCACTCGGTACCGAATATACAAGTAATGTAACGCGATGCTGAATTCAACACTAGATGTAAATGCTTGTGCGAGGGATTTACTGCAATATATTCACCATATCGACTAGAATTTTGGTGGTAAATTTGTTGTTGCGGGTACGAGGACCACCTTGGTAACCTTACCCCGCCAAAAATTCTAAAGTAAGTTATACTGTTTCTAACGCAAGTAAATTTTTAATAGCGGCCAATTCATTACAATTTCATTTTAACCCCTCAAAATGCAGTGGCCGACCCACTCGGTACCGAATATACAAGTAATGTAACGCGATGCTGAATTCAACACAAGATGTAAATGCGTGTGCGAGGGATTTACTGCAATATATTCACCATATCAACTAAAATTTGGGTGGTAAATTTGTTGTTGCGGGTACGAGGACCACCTTTGTAACCTTACCCCGCCAAAAATTCTAAAGTAAGTTATACTGTTTCTAACGCAAGTAAATTTTTAATAGCGGCCAATTCATTACAATTTCAGTTAAACCCCTCAAAATGCAGTGGCCGACCCACTCGGTACCGAATATACAAGTAATGTAACGCGATGCTGAATTCAACACTAGATGTAAATGCGTGTGCGAGGGATTTACTGCAATATATTCACCATATCGACTAGAATTTGGGTGGTAAATTTGTTGTTGCGGGTACGAGGACCACCTTCGTAATTTCGAGGAAATTCTAAAGTAAGTTATACTGTTTCTAACGCAAGTTAATTTTTAATAGCGGCCAATTCAATACAATTTCAGTTTAACCCCTCAAAATGCAGTGGCCGACCCACTCGGTACAGAATATACAAGTAATGTAACGCGATGCTGAATTCAACACAAGATGTAAATGCGTGTGCGAGGGAGTTACTGCAATATATTCACCATATCAACTAAAATTTGGGTGGTAAATTTGTTGTTGCGGGTACGAGGACCACCTTGGTAACCTTACCCCTCCAAAAATTCTAAAGTAAGTTATAATGTTTCTAACGCAAGTAAATTTTAAATAGCGGCCAATTCATTACAATTTCGGTTTAACCCCTCAAAATGCAGTGGCCGACCCACTCGGTACCGAATATACAAGTAATGTAACGCGATGCTGAATTCAACACTAAATGTAAATGCTTGTGCGAGGGATTTACTGCAATATATTCACCATATCGACTAGAATTGGGTGGTAAATTTGTTGTTGCGGGTACGAGGACCACCTTGGTAACCTTACCCCGCCAAAAATTCTAAAGTAAGTTATAATGTTTCTAACGCAAGTAAATTTTAAATAGCGGCCAATTCATTACAATTTCGGTTTAACCCCTCAAAATGCAGTGGCCGACCCACTCAATACCGAATATACAAGTAATGTAACGCGATGCTGAATTCAACACTAAATGTAAATGCGTGTGCGAGGGGTTTACTGTGATATATGCGCCATATCCAATGGAATCTGGGTTATACATTTTTTGTTGCGGGTACGGGGAATCTTCGGTAACCTTACCCCGCCAAAAATTATAAAGTAGGTTATACTGTTTCTAACGCAAGTAAATGTTTAATAGCGGCCAATTCGATACAATTTCAGTTTAACCCCTCAAAATGCAGTGGCCGACCCACTCAATACCGAATATACAAGTAATGTAACGCGATGCTGAGTTCAACACTAGATGCAAATGCGTGTGCGAGGGATTTACTGTGATATATGCACCATATCCAATGGAATCTGGGTTATACATTTTTTGTTGCGGGTACGAGGACCCCTTCGGTAACCTTACCCCGCCAAAAATTCTAAAGTAAGTTATACTGTTTCTAACGCAAGTTAATTTTTAATAGCGGCCAATTCAATACAATTTCAGTTTAACCCCTCAAAATGCAGTGGCCGACCCACTCGGTACCGAATATACAAGTAATGTAACGCGATGCTGAATTCAACACTGGATGTTAATGCGTGTGCGAGGGATTTACTGCAATATATTCACCATATCGACTAGAATTTGGGTGGAAAAGTTGTTGTTGCGGGTACGAGGACCCCTTCGGTAACCTTACCCCGCCAAAAATTATAAAGTAAGTTATAATGTTTCCAACGCAAGTGAATGTTTAATAGCGGCCTAATTTACCAAATTAATTTCAATTTCAGTTTAACCCCTCAAAATGCAGTGGCCGACCCACTCAATACCGAATACACAAGCAATGTAACGCAATGCTGAGTTCAACACTAGATGCAAATGCGTGTGCGAGGGATTTTCTGTGATATATGCACCATATCCAATGGAATCTGGGTAATACATTTTTTGTTGCGGGTACGAGGACCCCTTCGGTAACCTTACCCCGCCAAAAATTCTAAAGTAAGTTATACTTTTTCTAACGCAAGTCAATTTTTAAAAGCGGCCAATTCGATACAATTTCAGTTTTACCCCTCAAAATGCAGTGGCCGACCCACTCAATACTGAATATACAAGTAATGTAACGCGATGCTGAATTCAACACAAGATGTAAATGCGTGTGCGAGGGATTTACTGCAATATATTCACCATATCAACTAAAATTTGGGTGGTAAATTTGTTGTTGCGGGTACGAGGACCACCTTTGTAACCTTACCCCGCCAAAAATTCTAAAGTAAGTTATACTGTTTCTAACGCAAGTAAATTTTTAATAGCGGCCAATTCATTACAATTTCAGTTAAACCCCTCAAAATGCAGTGGCCGACCCACTCGGTACCGAATATACAAGTAATGTAACGCGATGCTGAATTCAACACTAGATGTAAATGCGTGTGCGAGGGATTTACTGCAATATATTCACCATATCAACTAAAATTTGGGTGGTAAATTTGTTGTTGCGGGTACGAGGACCACCTTGGTAACCTTACCCCTCCAAAAATTCTAAAGTAAGTTATACTGTTTCTAACGCAAGTTAATTTTTAACAGCGGCCAATTCGATACAATTTCAGTTTTACCCCTCAAAATGCAGTGGCCGACCCACTCAATACCGATTATACAAGTAATGTAACGCGATACTGAGTTCAACACTAGATGCAAATGCGTGTGCGAGGGATTTACTGCAATATATTCACCATATCGACTCGAATTTGGGTGGTAAATTTGTTGTTGCGGGTACGAGGACCACCTTGGTAACTTTACCCCGCCAAAAATTCTAAAGTAAGTTATACTGTTTCTAACGCAAGTTAATTTTTAACAGCGGCCAATTCAATACAATTTCAGTTTAACCCCTCAAAATGCAGTAAGTATTTACAAGTAATATACAAGTAATGTAACGCGATGCTGAATTCAACATTGGATGTTAATGCGTGTGCGAGGGATTTACTGCAATATATTCACCATATCGACTAGAATTTGGGTGGAAAAGTTGTTGTTGCGGGTACGAGGAATCTTCGGTAACCTTACCCCGCCAAAAATTATAAAGTAAGTTATAATGTTTCCAACGCAAGTGAATGTTTAATAGCGGCCTAATTTACCAAATTAATTTCAATTTCAGTTTAACCCCTCAAAATGCAGTGGCCTCGTTACCCCGCCAAAAATTCTAAAGTAAGTTATACATTTTCTAACGCAAGTCAATTTTTAACAGCGGCCAATTCGATACAATTTCAGTTTTACCCCTCAAAATGCAGTGGCCGACCCACTCAATACCGATTATACAAGTAATGTAACGCGATACTGAGTTCAACACTAGATGCAAATGCGTGTGCGAGGGATTTACTGCAATATATTCACCATATCGACTCGAATTTGGGTGGTAAATTTGTTGTTGCGGGTACGAGGACCACCTTGGTAACTTTACCCCGCCAAAAATTCTAAAGTAAGTTATACTGTTTCTAACGCAAGTAAATTTTTAATAGCGGCCAATTCATTACAATTTCAGTTAAATCCCTCAAAATGCAGTGGCCGACCCACTCGGTACCGAATATACAAGTAATGTAACGCGATGCTGAATTCAACACAAGATGTAAATGCGTGTGCGAGGGATTTACTGCAATATATTCACCATATCAACTAAAATTTGGGTGGTAAATTTGTTGTTGCGGGTCCCAGGACCACCTTGGTAACCTTACCCCGCCAAAAATTCTAAAGTAAGTTATAATGTTTCTAACGCAAGTAAATTTTAAATAGCGGCCAATTCATTACAATTTCGGTTTAACCCCTCAAAATGCAGTGGCCGACCCACTCGGTACCGAATATACAAGTAATGTAACGCGATGCTGAATTCAACACTAGATGTAAATGCTTGTGCGAGGGATTTACTGCAATATATTCACCATATCGACTAGAATTTGGGTGGTAAATTTGTTGTTGCGAGTACGAGGACCACCTTGGTAACCTTACCCCGCCAAAAATTCTAAAGTAAGTTATACTGTTTCTAACGCAAGTAAATTTTAAATAGCGGCCAATTCATTACAATTTCGGATTAACCCCTCAAAATGCAGTGGCCGACCCACTCGGTACCGAATATACAAGTAATGTAACGCGATGCTGAATTCAACACTAGATGTAAATGCTTGTGCGAGGGATTTACTGCAATATATTCACCATATCGACTAGAATTTTGGTGGTAAATTTGTTGTTGCGGGTACGAGGACCACCTTGGTAACCTTACCCCGCCAAAAATTCTAAAGTAAGTTATACTGTTTCTAACGCAAGTAAATTTTTAATAGCGGCCAATTCATTACAATTTCATTTTAACCCCTCAAAATGCAGTGGCCGACCCACTCGGTACCGAATATACAAGTAATGTAACGCGATGCTGAATTCAACACAAGATGTAAATGCGTGTGCGAGGGATTTACTGCAATATATTCACCATATCAACTAAAATTTGGGTGGTAAATTTGTTGTTGCGGGTACGAGGACCACCTTTGTAACCTTACCCCGCCAAAAATTCTAAAGTAAGTTATACTGTTTCTAACGCAAGTAAATTTTTAATAGCGGCCAATTCATTACAATTTCAGTTAAACCCCTCAAAATGCAGTGGCCGACCCACTCGGTACCGAATATACAAGTAATGTAACGCGATGCTGAATTCAACACTAGATGTAAATGCGTGTGCGAGGGATTTACTGCAATATATTCACCATATCAACTAAAATTTGGGTGGTAAATTTGTTGTTGCGGGTACGAGGACCACCTTGGTAACCTTACCCCGCCAAAAATTCTAAAGTAAGTTATACTGTTTCTAACGCAAGTAAATTTTTAATAGCGGCCAATTCATTACAATTTCGGTTTAACCCCTCAAAATGCAGTGGCCGACCCACTCGGTACCGAATATACAAGTAATGTAACGCGATGCTGAATTCAACACTAAATGTAAATGCTTGTGCGAGGGATTTACTGCAATATATTCACCATATCGACTAGAATTGGTTGGTAAATTTGTTGTTGCGGGTACGAGGACCACCTTGGTAACCTTACCCCGCCAAAAATTCTAAAGTAAGTTATAATGTTTCTAACGCAAGTAAATTTTAAATAGCGGCCAATTCATTACAATTTCGGTTTAACCCCTCAAAATGCAGTGGCCGACCCACTCGGTACCGAATATACAAGTAATGTAACGCGATGCTGAGTTCAACACTAGATGCAAATGCGTGTGCGAGGGATTTACTGTGATATATGCACCATATCCAATGGAATCTGGGTTATACATTTTTTGTTGCGGGTACGAGGACCCCTTCGGTAACCTTACCCCGCCAAAAATTATAAAGTAGGTTATACTGTTTCTAACGCAAGTAAATGTTTAATAGCGGCCAATTCGATACAATTTCAGTTTAACCCCTCAAAATGCAGTGGCCGACCCACTCAATACCGAATATACAAGTAATGTAACGCGATGCTGAGTTCAACACTAGATGCAAATGCGTGTGCGAGGGATTTACTGTGATATATGCACCATATCCAATGGAATCTGGGTTATACATTTTTTGTTGCGGGTACGAGGACCCCTTCGGTAACCTTACCCCGCCAAAAATTCTAAAGTAAGTTATACTGTTTCTAACGCAAGTTAATTTTTAATAGCGGCCAATTCAATACAATTTCAGTTTAACCCCTCAAAATGCAGTGGCCGACCCACTCGGTACCGAATATACAAGTAATGTAACGCGATGCTGAATTCAACACTGGATGTTAATGCGTGTGCGAGGGATTTACTGCAATATATTCACCATATCGACTAGAATTGGTTGGTAAATTTGTTGTTGCGGGTACGAGGACCACCTTGGTAACCTTACCCCGCCAAAAATTCTAAAGTAAGTTATAATGTTTCTAACGCAAGTAAACTTTAAATAGCGGCCAATTCATTACAATTTCGGTTTAACCCCTCAAAATGCAGTGGCCGACCCACTCGGTACCGAATATACAAGTAATGTAACGCGATGCTGAATTCAACACTAAATGTAAATGCTTGTGCGAGGGATTTACTGCAATATATTCACCATATCGACTAGAATTGGTTGGTAAATTTGTTGTTGCGGGTACGAGGACCACCTTGGTAACCTTACCCCGCCAAAAATTCTAAAGTAAGTTATAATGTTTCTAACGCAAGTAAATTTTAAATAGCGGCCAATTCATTACAATTTCGGTTTAACCCCTCAAAATGCAGTGGCCGACCCACTCGGTACCGAATATACAAGTAATGTAACGCGATGCTGAGTTCAACACTAGATGCAAATGCGTGTGCGAGGGATTTACTGTGATATATGCACCATATCCAATGGAATCTGGGTTATACATTTTTTGTTGCGGGTACGAGGACCCCTTCGGTAACCTTACCCCGCCAAAAATTCTAAAGTAAGTTATAATGTTTCTAACGCAAGTAAACTTTAAATAGCGGCCAATTCATTACAATTTCGGTTTAACCCCTCAAAATGCAGTGGCCGACCCACTCGGTACCGAATATACAAGTAATGTAACGCGATGCTGAATTCAACACTGGATGTTAATGCGTGTGCGAGGGATTTACTGCAATATATTCACCATATCGACTAGAATTGGTTGGTAAATTTGTTGTTGCGGGTACGAGGACCACCTTGGTAACCTTACCCCGCCAAAAATTCTAAAGTAAGTTATAATGTTTCTAACGCAAGTAAACTTTAAATAGCGGCCAATTCATTACAATTTCGGTTTAACCCCTCAAAATGCAGTGGCCGACCCACTCGGTACCGAATATACAAGTAATGTAACGCGATGCTGAATTCAACACTAAATGTAAATGCTTGTGCGAGGGATTTACTGCAATATATTCACCATATCGACTAGAATTGGTTGGTAAATTTGTTGTTGCGGGTACGAGGACCACCTTGGTAACCTTACCCCGCCAAAAATTCTAAAGTAAGTTATAATGTTTCTAACGCAAGTAAATTTTAAATAGCGGCCAATTCATTACAATTTCGGTTTAACCCCTCAAAATGCAGTGGCCGACCCACTCGGTACCGAATATACAAGTAATGTAACGCGATGCTGAATTCAACACTAAATGTAAATGCGTGTGCGAGGGGTTTACTGTGATATATGCGCCATATCCAATGGAATCTGGGTTATACATTTTTTGTTGCGGGTACGGGGAATCTTCGGTAACCTTACCCCGCCAAAAATTATAAAGTAGGTTATACTGTTTCTAACGCAAGTAAATGTTTAATAGCGGCCAATTCGATACAATTTCAGTTTAACCCCTCAAAATGCAGTGGCCGACCCACTCAATACCGAATATACAAGTAATGTAACGTGATGCTGAGTTCAACACTAGATGCAAATGCGTGTGCGAGGGATTTACTGTGATATATGCACCATATCCAATGGAATCTGGGTTATACATTTTTTGTTGCGGGTACGAGGACCCCTTCGGTAACCTTACCCCGCCAAAAATTCTAAAGTAAGTTATACTGTTTCTAACGCAAGTTAATTTTTAATAGCGGCCAATTCAATACAATTTCAGTTTAACCCCTCAAAATGCAGTGGCCGACCCACTCGGTACCGAATATACAAGTAATGTAACGCGATGCTGAATTCAACACTGGATGTTAATGCGTGTGCGAGGGATTTACTGCAATATATTCACCATATCGACTAGAATTTGGGTGGAAAAGTTGTTGTTGCGGGTACGAGGAATCTTCGGTAACCTTACCCCGCCAAAAATTATAAAGTAAGTTATAATGTTTCCAACGCAAGTGAATGTTTAATAGCGGCCTAATTTACCAAATTAATTTCAATTTCAGTTTAACCCCTCAAAATGCAGTGGCCGACCCACTCAATACCGAATACACAAGCAATGTAACGCAATGCTGAGTTCAACACTAGATGCAAATGCGTGTGCGAGGGATTTTCTGTGATATATGCACCATATCCAATGGAATCTGGGTAATACATTTTTTGTTGCGGGTACGAGGACCCCTTCGGTAACCTTACCCCGCCAAAAATTCTAAAGTAAGTTATACTTTTTCTAACGCAAGTCAATTTTTAAAAGCGGCCAATTCGATACAATTTCAGTTTTACCCCTCAAAATGCAGTGGCCGACCCACTCAATACTGAATATACAAGTAATGTAACGCGATGCTGAATTCAACACAAGATGTAAATGCGTGTGCGAGGGATTTACTGCAATATATTCACCATATCAACTAAAATTTGGGTGGTAAATTTGTTGTTGCGGGTACGAGGACCACCTTTGTAACCTTACCCCGCCAAAAATTCTAAAGTAAGTTATACTGTTTCTAACGCAAGTAAATTTTTAATAGCGGCCAATTCATTACAATTTCAGTTAAACCCCTCAAAATGCAGTGGCCGACCCACTCGGTACCGAATATACAAGTAATGTAACGCGATGCTGAATTCAACACTAGATGTAAATGCGTGTGCGAGGGATTTACTGCAATATATTCACCATATCAACTAAAATTTGGGTGGTAAATTTGTTGTTGCGGGTACGAGGACCACCTTGGTAACCTTACCCCGCCAAAAATTCTAAAGTAAGTTATACTGTTTCTAACGCAAGTAAATTTTTAATAGCGGCCAATTCATTACAATTTCAGTTAAACCCCTCAAAATGCAGTGGCCGACCCACTCGGTACCGAATATACAAGTAATGTAACGCGATGCTGAATTCAACACAAGATGTAAATGCGTGTGCGAGGGATTTACTGCAATATATTCACCATATCAACTAAAATTTGGGTGGTAAATTTGTTGTTGCGGGTACGAGGACCACCTTGGTAACCTTACCCCGCCAAAAATTCTAAAGTAAGTTATAATGTTTCTAACGCAAGTAAACTTTAAATAGCGGCCAATTCATTACAATTTCGGTTTAACCCCTCAAAATGCAGTGGCCGACCCACTCGGTACCGAATATACAAGTAATGTAACGCGATGCTGAATTCAACACTAAATGTAAATGCTTGTGCGAGGGATTTACTGCAATATATTCACCATATCGACTAGAATTGGTTGGTAAATTTGTTGTTGCGGGTACGAGGACCACCTTGGTAACCTTACCCCGCCAAAAATTCTAAAGTAAGTTATAATGTTTCTAACGCAAGTAAATTTTAAATAGCGGCCAATTCATTACAATTTCGGTTTAACCCCTCAAAATGCAGTGGCCGACCCACTCGGTACCGAATATACAAGTAATGTAACGCGATGCTGAGTTCAACACTAGATGCAAATGCGTGTGCGAGGGATTTACTGTGATATATGCACCATATCCAATGGAATCTGGGTTATACATTTTTTGTTGCGGGTACGAGGACCCCTTCGGTAACCTTACCCCGCCAAAAATTCTAAAGTAAGTTATACTGTTTCTAACGCAAGTTAATTTTTAATAGCGGCCAATTCAATACAATTTCAGTTTAACCCCTCAAAATGCAGTGGCCGACCCACTCGGTACCGAATATACAAGTAATGTAACGCGATGCTGAATTCAACACTGGATGTTAATGCGTGTGCGAGGGATTTACTGCAATATATTCACCATATCGACTAGAATTTGGGTGTAAAAGTTGTTGTTGCGGGTACGAGGAATCTTCGGTAACCTTACCCCGCCAAAAATTATAAAGTAAGTTATAATGTTTCCAACGCAAGTGAATGTTTAATAGCGGCCTAATTTACCAAATTAATTTCAATTTCAGTTTAACCCCTCAAAATGCAGTGGCCGACCCACTCAATACCGAATACACAAGCAATGTAACGCAATGCTGAGTTCAACACTAGATGCAAATGCGTGTGCGAGGGATTTTCTGTGATATATGCACCATATCCAATGGAATCTGGGTAATACATTTTTTGTTGCGGGTACGAGGACCCCTTCGGTAACCTTACCCCGCCAAAAATTCTAAAGTAAGTTATACTTTTTCTAACGCAAGTCAATTTTTAATAGCGGCCAATTCGATACAATTTCAGTTTTACCCCTCAAAATGCAGTGGCCGACCCACTCAATACCGAATATACAAGTAATGTAACGCGATACTGAGTTCAACACTAGATGCAAATGCGTGTGCGAGGGATTTACTGCAATATATTCACCATATCAACTAAAATTTGGGTGGTAAATTTGTTGTTGCGGGTACGAGGACCACCTTGGTAACCTTACCCCGCCAAAAATTCTAAAGTAAGTTATACTGTTTCTAACGCAAGTAAATTTTTAATAGCGGCCAATTCATTACAATTTCAGTTAAACCCCTCAAAATGCAGTGGCCGACCCACTCGGTACCGAATATACAAGTAATGTAACGCGATGCTGAATTCAACACAAGATGTAAATGCGTGTGCGAGGGATTTACTGCAATATATTCACCATATCAACTAAAATTTGGATGGTAAATTTGTTGTTGCGGGTACGAGGACCACCTTGGTAACCTTACCCCGCCAAAAATTCTAAAGTAAGTTATACTGTTTCTAACGCAAGTAAATTTTTAACAGCGGCCAATTCATTACAATTTCATTTTAACCCCTCAAAATGCAGTGGCCGACCCACTCGGTACCGAATATACAAGTAATGTAACGCGATGCTGAATTCAACACTAGATGTAAATTTGTTGTTGCGGGTACAAGGACCACCTTGGTAGTCTTACCCCGCCAAAAATTCTAAAGTAAGTTATACTGTTTCTAACGCAAGTAAATTTTTAATAGCGGCCAATTCATTACAATTTCATTTTAACCCCTCAAAATGCAGTGGCCGACCCACTCGGTACAGAATATACAAGTAATGTAACGCGATGCTGAATTCAACACAAGATGTAAATGCGTGTGCGAGGGATTTACTGCAATATATTCACCATATCAACTAAAATTTGGGTGGTAAATTTGTTGTTGCGGGTACGAGGACCACCTTGGTAACCTTACCCCGCCAAAAATTCTAAAGTAAGTTATACTGTTTCTAACGCAAGTAAATTTTTAATAGCGGCCAATTCATTACAATTTCAGTTAAACCCCTCAAAATGCAGTGGCCGACCCACTCGGTACCGAATATACAAGTAATGTAACGCGATGCTGAATTCAACACTAGATGTAAATGCGTGTGCGAGGGATTTACTGCAATATATTCACCATATCGACTAGAATTTGGGTGGTAAATTTGATGTTGCGGGTACGAGGACCACCTTGGTAACCTTACCCCGGCAAAAATTCTAAAGTAAGTTATACTGTTTCTAACGAAGGTAAATTTTTAATAGCGGCCAATTCATTACAATTTCATTTTAACCCCTCAAAATGCAGTGGCCGACCCACTCGGTACCGAATATACAAGTAATGTAACGCGATGCTGAATTCAACACTAGATGTAAATGCGTGTGCGAGGGATTTACTGCAATATATTCACCATATCGACTAGAATTTGGGTGGTAAATTTGTTGTTGCGGGTACGAGGACCACCTTCGTAATTTCGAGGAAATTCTAAAGTAAGTTATACTGTTTCTAACGCAAGTTAATTTTTAATAGCGGCCAATTCAATACAATTTCAGTTTAACCCCTCAAAATGCAGTGGCCGACCCACTCGGTACAGAATATACAAGTAATGTAACGCGATGCTGAATTCAACACAAGATGTAAATGCGTGTGCGAGGGAGTTACTGCAATATATTCACCATATCAACTAAAATTTGGGTGGTAAATTTGTTGTTGCGGGTACGAGGACCACCTTGGTAACCTTACCCCTCCAAAAATTCTAAAGTAAGTTATAATGTTTCTAACGCAAGTAAATTTTAAATAGCGGCCAATTCATTACAATTTCGGTTTAACCCCTCAAAATGCAGTGGCCGACCCACTCAATACCGAATATACAAGTAATGTAACGCGATGCTGAGTTCAACACTAGATGCAAATGCGTGTGCGAGGGATTTACTGCAATATATTCACCATATCGACTAGAATTTGGGTGGTAAATTTGATGTTGCGGGTACGAGGACCACCTTGGTAACCTTACCCCGCCAAAAATTCTAAAGTAAGTTATACTGTTTCTAACGAAGGTAAATTTTTAATAGCGGCCAATTCATTACAATTTCATTTTAACCCCTCAAAATGCAGTGGCCGACCCACTCGGTACCGAATATACAAGTAATGTAACGCGATGCTGAATTCAACACTAGATGTAAATGCGTGTGCGAGGGATTTACTGCAATATATTCACCATATCGACTAGAATTTGGGTGGTAAATTTGTTGTTGCGGGTACGAGGACCACCTTCGTAATTTCGAGGAAATTCTAAAGTAAGTTATACTGTTTCTAACGCAAGTTAATTTTTAATAGCGGCCAATTCAATACAATTTCAGTTTAACCCCTCAAAATGCAGTGGCCGACCCACTCGGTACAGAATATACAAGTAATGTAACGCGATGCTGAATTCAACACAAGATGTAAATGCGTGTGCGAGGGAGTTACTGCAATATATTCACCATATCAACTAAAATTTGGGTGGTAAATTTGTTGTTGCGGGTACGAGGACCACCTTGGTAACCTTACCCCGCCAAAAATTCTAAAGTAAGTTATACTGTTTCTAACGAAGGTAAATTTTTAATAGCGGCCAATTCATTACAATTTCATTTTAACCCCTCAAAATGCAGTGGCCGACCCACTCGGTACCGAATATACAAGTAATGTAACGCGATGCTGAATTCAACACTAGATGTAAATGCGTGTGCGAGGGATTTACTGCAATATATTCACCATATCGACTAGAATTTGGGTGGTAAATTTGTTGTTGCGGGTACGAGGACCACCTTCGTAATTTCGAGGAAATTCTAAAGTAAGTTATACTGTTTCTAACGCAAGTTAATTTTTAATAGCGGCCAATTCAATACAATTTCAGTTTAACCCCTCAAAATGCAGTGGCCGACCCACTCGGTACAGAATATACAAGTAATGTAACGCGATGCTGAATTCAACACAAGATGTAAATGCGTGTGCGAGGGAGTTACTGCAATATATTCACCATATCAACTAAAATTTGGGTGGTAAATTTGTTGTTGCGGGTACGAGGACCACCTTGGTAACCTTACCCCTCCAAAAATTCTAAAGTAAGTTATAATGTTTCTAACGCAAGTAAATGTTTAATAGCGGCCAATTCGATACAATTTCAGTTTAACCCCTCAAAATGCAGTGGCCGACCCACTCAATACCGAATATACAAGTAATGTAACGCGATGCTGAGTTCAACACTAGATGCAAATGCGTGTGCGAGGGATTTACTGTGATATATGCACCATATCGACTAGAATTGGTTGGTAAATTTGTTGTTGCGGGTACGAGGACCACCTTTGTAACCTTACCCCGCCAAAAATTCTAAAGTAAGTTATACTGTTTCTAACGCAAGTAAATTTTTAATAGCGGCCAATTCATTACAATTTCAGTTAAACCCCTCAAAATGCAGTGGCCGACCCACTCGGTACCGAATATACAAGTAATGTAACGCGATGCTGAATTCAACACTAGATGTAAATGCGTGTGCGAGGGATTTACTGCAATATATTCACCATATCGACTAGAATTTGGGTGGTAAATTTGATGTTGCGGGTACGAGGACCACCTTGGTAACCTTACCCCGCCAAAAATTCTAAAGTAAGTTATACTGTTTCTAACGAAGGTAAATTTTTAATAGCGGCCAATTCATTACAATTTCATTTTAACCCCTCAAAATGCAGTGGCCGACCCACTCGGTACCGAATATACAAGTAATGTAACGCGATGCTGAATTCAACACTAGATGTAAATGCGTGTGCGAGGGATTTACTGCAATATATTCACCATATCGACTAGAATTTGGGTGGTAAATTTGTTGTTGCGGGTACGAAGGAAATTCTAAAGTAAGTTATACTGTTTCTAACGCAAGTTAATTTTTAATAGCGGCCAATTCAATACAATTTCAGTTTAACCCCTCAAAATGCAGTGGCCGACCCACTCGGTACAGAATATACAAGTAATGTAACGCGATGCTGAATTCAACACAAGATGTAAATGCGTGTGCGAGGGAGTTACTGCAATATATTCACCATATCAACTAAAATTTGGGTGGTAAATTTGTTGTTGCGGGTACGAGGACCACCTTGGTAACCTTACCCCTCCAAAAATTCTAAAGTAAGTTATAATGTTTCTAACGCAAGTAAATGTTTAATAGCGGCCAATTCGATACAATTTCAGTTTAACCCCTCAAAATGCAGTGGCCGACCCACTCAATACCGAATATACAAGTAATGTAACGCGATGCTGAATTCAACACAAGATGCAAATGCGTGTGCGAGGGGTTTACTGTGATATATGCGCCATATCCAATGAATCTGGGTTTTACATTTTTTGTTGCGGGTACGAGGACCCCTTCGGTAACCTTACCCCGCCAAAAATTCTAAAGTAAGTTATACTGTTTCTAACGCAAGTAATTTTTAATAGCGGCCAATTCGATACAATTTCGGTTTAACCCCTCAAAATGCAGTGGCCGACCCACTCAGTACCGAATATATAAGTAATGTAACGCAATGATGAGTTCAACACTAGATTCAAATGCGTGTGCGAGAGATTTACTGTGATATATGCACCATATCGACTGGAATCTGGGTTATACATTTTTTGTTGCGGGTACGAGGACCCCTTCGGTAACCTTACCCCGCCACAAATTATAACGTAAGTTATAATGTTTCCAACGCAAGTAAATGTTTAATAGCGGCCTAATTTACCAAATTAATTTCAATTGCAGTTTAACTCTAAAAATGCAGTGGCCGACCCACTCAGTACCGACTCTACAAGTAATGTAACGCGATGCTGAGTTCAACACTAGATGCAAATGCGTGTGTGAGGGATTTTCTGCAATATATTCTCCATATCGACTAGGAATTTGGGTAGTACATTTTTTGTTGCGGGTACGAGGACCCCTTCGGTAACCTTACCCCGCCAAAAATTCTAAAGTAAGTTATACTGTTTCTAACGCAAGTTAATTTTTAATAGCGGCCAATTCGATACAATTTCAGTTTAACCCCTCAAAATGCAGTGGCCGACCCACTCGGTACCGAATATACAAGTAATGTAACGCGATGCTGAATTCAACACAAGATGCAAATGCGTGTGCGAGGGGTTTACTGTGATATATGCGCCATATCCAATGAAATCTGGGTTTTACATTTTTTGTTGCGGGTACGAGGACCCCTTCGGTAACCTTACCACGCCAAAAATTCTAAAGTAAGTTATACTGTTTCTAACGCAAGTAATTTTTAATAGCGGCCAATTCGATACAATTTCGGTTTAACCCCTCAAAATGCAGTGGCCGACCCACTCAATACCGAATAAAGCAGTAATGTAACGCAATGATGAGTTCAACACTAGATTCAAATGCGTGTGCGAGGGATTTACTGCAATATATTCACCATATCAACTAGAATTTGGGTGGTAAATTTGATGTTGCGGGTACGAGGACCACCTTGGTAACCTTACCCTGCCAAAAATTCTAAAGTAAGTTATACTTTTTCTAACGCAAGTAAATTTTTAATATCATCCAATTCATTACAATTTCAGTTTAACCCCTCAAAATGCAGTGGCCGACCCACTCTGTACCGAATATACAAGTAATGTAACGCGATGCTGAATTCAACACTAGATGTAAATGCGTGTGCGAGGGGTTTACTGTGATATATGCACCATATCCAATGGAATCTGGGTTATACATTTTTTGTTGCGGGTACGAGGACCCCTTTGGTAACCTTACCCCGCCACAAATTATAACGTAAGTTATAATGTTTCCAACGCAAGTAAATGTTTAATAGCGGCCTAATTTACCAAATTAATTTCAATTGCAGTTTAACTCTAAAAATGCAGTGGCCGACCCACTCAGTACCGACTCTACAAGTAATGTAATGCGATGCTAAGTTCAACACTAGATGCAAATGCGTGTGTGAGGGATTTACTGCAATATATTCTCCATATCGACTAGAATTTGGGTGGTAAATTTGTTGTTGCGGGTACGAGGACCCCTTCGGTAACCTTACCCCGCCAAAAATTCTAAAGTAAGTTATACTGTTTCTAACGCAAGTAAATTTTTAAGAGCGGCCAATTCGATACAATTTCAGTTTAACCCCTCAAAATGCAGTGGCCGACCCACTCGGTACCGAATATACAAGTAATGTAACGCGATGCTGAATTCAACACTAGATGTAAATGCGTGTGCGAGGGGTTTACTGTGATATATGCACCATATCCAATGGAATCTGGGTTATACATTTTTTGCTGCGGGTACGAGGACCCCTTCGGTAACCTTACCCCGCCAAAAATTATAAAGTAGGTTATAATGTTTCCAACGCAAGTTAATGTTTAATAGCGGCCTAATTTACCAAATTAATTTCAATTGCAGTTTTACGCTAAAAATGCAGTGGCTGACCCACTCAGTACCGACTCTACAAGTTATGTTATGCGATGCTGAGTTCAACACTAGATGCAAATGCGTGTGCGAGGGATTTACTGTGATATATGCACCATATCCAATGGAATCTGGGTTATACATTTTTTGTTGCGGGTACGAGGACCCCTTCGATAACCTTACCCCGCCAAAAATTCTAATGTAAGTTATACTGTTTCTAACGCAAGTTAATTTTTAATAGCGGCCAATTCAATACAATATCAGTTTAACCCCTCAAAATGCAGTGGCCGACCCACTCGGTACCGAATATACAAGTAATGTAACGCGATGCTGAATTCAACACTGGATGTTAATGCGTGTGCGAGGGATTTACTGCAATATATTCACCATATCGACTAGAAGTTGGGTGGTAAATTTGTTGTTGCGGGTACGAGGACCACCTTGGTAACCTTACCCCGCCAAAAATTCTAAAGTAAGTTATACTGTTTCTAACGCAAGTAAATTTTTAATAGCGGCCAATTCATTACAATTTCATTTTAACCCCTCAAAATGCAGTGGCCGACCCACTCGGTACCGAATATACAAGTAATGTAACGCGATGCTGAATTCAACACTGGATGTTAATGCGTGTGCGAGGGATTTACTGCAATATATTCACCATATCGACTAGAATTTGGGTGGAAAAGTTGTTGTTGCGGGTACGAGGACCTCTTCGGTAACCTTACCCCGCCAAAAATTCTAAAGTAAGTTATACTTTTTCTAACGCAAGTAAATTTTTAATATCATCCAATTCATTACAATTTCAGTTTAACCCCTCAAAATGCAGTGGCCGACCCACTCGGTACCGAATATACAAGTAATGTAACGCGATGCTGATTTCAACACTAGATGTAAATGCGTGTGCGAGGGGTTTACTGTGATATATGCACCATATCCAATGGAATCTGGGTTATACATTTTTTGTTGCGGGTATGAGGACCCCTTTGGTAACCTTACCCCGCCAAAAATTATAAAGTAAGTTATAATGTTTCCAACGCAAGTAAATGTTTAATAGCGGCCTAATTTACCAAATTAATTTCAATTGCAGTTTAACTCTAAAAATGCAGTGGCCGACCCACTCAATACCGACTCTACAAGTAATGTAATGCGATGCTAAGTTCAACACTAGATGCAAATGCGTGTGCGAGGGATTTACTGCAATATATTCACCATATCGACTAGAATTTGGGTGGTAAATTTGTTGTTGCGGGTACGAGGACCACCTTGCTAACCTTACCCCGCCAAAAATTCTAAAGTAAGTTATACTGTTTCTAAGGCAAGTAAATTTTTAATAGCGGCCAATTCATTACAATTTCATTTTAACCCCTCAAAATGCAGTGGCCGACCCACTCGGTACCAAATATACAAGTAATGTAACGCGATGCTGAATTCAACACTAGATGCAAATGCGTGTGCGAGGGGTTTACTGTGATATATTCACCATATCGACTATAATTTGGGTGGAAAAGTTGTTGTTGCGGGTACGAGGACCCCTTCGGTAACCTTACCTCGCCAAAAATTATAAAGTAAGTTATAATGTTTCCAACGCAAGTAAATGTTTAATAGCGGCCAATTAATTTCAATTGCAGTTTAACTCTAAAAATGCAGTGGCCGACCCACTCAGTACCGACTCTACAAGTAATGTAATGCGATGCTAAGTTCAACACTAGATGCAAATGCGTGTGCGATTCACCATATCGACTAGAATTTGGGTGGTAAATTTGTTGTTGCGGGTACGAGGACCGCCTTGCTAACCTTACCCCGCCAAAAATTCTAAAGTAAGTTATACTGTTTCTAACGCAAGTAAATTTTTAATAGCGGCCAATTCATTACAATTTCATTTTAACCCCTGTTGGGTTTTGTGCCAGCATCAAAAATCATAATTATTTATATTTCTATTCTCTCAGTGTAACCAGCCGCAGCGGTCAATTAGTGCCCGTTATCAGCTGCTCCATATTCTTTGTTTCTCCCAGATTCACATGCGCTTTGTTGTTCTTTTGTAGCGCATGTAGTTTGGGAGCTTTGGTGGAGCTTCTGCGCAAGCTCTTAGGTTTTAGCACTTGTAATTCGGCATTGTTGGGATCGGCCGCTGCCGTTGTTTTGGGGTTAAATTGACCCAATAAAATTATTGAAATTAAATTGTGGATTCTTTATTAATTCGGTCGCTATCAAAACGCTGATAGCTCAACATTGGTGACCCCGACGTGATCGCGCTCTAATTGATTTGTGATCATTAAAGTGCTTAAAGGAAACCTTGCAAAGGAAAACTTGTTGCTGTTGTTCCCATTGCATTGCACCTTGCACAAAAACAAATTGCATAATGGAGTCTGGAGATGTAGCTAGTGCCTCGGATCCTGCAAGCAGGGAAAGGCTTTTGCGGCGAAGAGCAGAGGTGACCTACCAGGAGATGGAAGCCCTGCATAACAAGG